>NW_018744167.1:0-580000 GCF_001683475.1 Chenopodium quinoa
AAACCGCCTGTTTCGGGGTTTTCTGATGTCCTGCGAGAGAGTTACAATTCCGAGACTGGAACCGGACGCCTGTACCTGCAAAATAATGGAGACTCTTGGGAGCTCCGCCTCCAACGGTCAAGTTAGTACTTGATTAAGGAGTAATTAATGCAGAAATTAAAGTGATTGGGTCTCTCTAGGTGAGAGTGTTTAATGTAGGTAATCTGCTTTGTGAGCGAGATCAGCCGGTTATTACTGTGTGTAATTAATGTGTTTTTTCGTAATCCCCCTTAATGAGGATTAAGGGAGGTATTTATAACCTTGGGAAACGTGCCCATCCTAGGTTTAGGTTAACCTAGGCTGATTGGGCTTCCCTCGGAAGTTGGGTCTGGGTGGCCGGTTTCTCCATTAGGCATGGAGTATGCCACATGTCATGACATAATAGGTCCAAGGTGGACGAATAAGCGCGTGCCACGTGGCAAGCCCTGACAGTTCCAACTGGGGGACACTTGGCAGGACCTGATTGGCCCACGTGGCGCATTCCGATTGGTGGGAGAAAAATCCCCTAATCATTTGCCCCTCACAGGTGGCACGTGACTGGTCACGTGTTACCTGTGACAGGTGTCGCACTGTAACAGGCGACGACCTTCTACAGGTGTCAGTCGGCGAAAGGACGAGAGATTTTCCCGCCCAAATTTTGAATTCTGAAAGTGACCCTTCGCCTTCTCACTTCGCCTATATAAGGGAGAATTGTCTTGAGTCATTTTCACACTTGAGAACTTTGAGAGAGAACATTCGGTCCCCTGAACTTGCTCTGACATTTTGGACCTTTTCTGCCTACCGCCTGTTCTGACAAGCCGACTGCACAGGATTTTCAGCACTTCATCAATCGTCACTCGTTCAGGTAACTGTCGGTTCTCTTACTCTTAATTTTCTTTTTATTTTTTGAAATGGCACCACGGAAGCACACGACACGACCTAGGTTAGTGATCAGCCGGTCACCGGGGACGGCTGAATCTAGGACAAGGAGTGTCGCCTGCCCTTTTCCGGACCCATCTTTGCCCTTTATACAAAATCCGACTGTATCTGTGTCTATGCAGAGCAGGATGGCCAGAACGAAAAAGACTGCTAGGATCTCAAATTCAGACGGCTCCTCCCACAGGGTGCCGCTTAGTGAAACATCTGACCAGGCGCCAGATGTGGAAGTGAAACAAGGCGGCCTGAAAGCCGACAATTCTGTGGGAGGAGTCATAGTGACCCCTTCCCATTTAACAGTTAACAATTCTGCTCCTTTTCAAAGAGAGGAGGCGGGCCCCTCCGGGAGAGGGGAGGAGTCGTCCTCTTCGGACTCGTCAGAGGACGATTCCGAGTCAAGCTCTTCTGGCCATGCTTCTTTGGACACAGAAGAGAAAAACAGCCGCCTGCAAGAGGCGAGACTTTCTCACGCAGTTGAGAAGGGGACAATTGGGCGGAGCCATCCGCCTCTTACCGAGAGCTAAATACCCCCTACTACTGCACGGTACCTCGGAGCCGGATCACAGCCATGCAAGAGAAAGTGGAGAGCTTTATTGCAAACCACACCATGGGCCCCGACTTTCTAGTGTTTGTGCCGGATCAAGAAGACACAGTCGTCTGGCCGGCTGGTACCAGTTATGATAGCGCCTGCTTTGGCTGCTACGAGGCGGCCATCAAGGCAGGGCTGCGCTTCCCATTACATCCGGCTGTTCAGCGGATCTTGGATGGGTATGAGTTGGGGTTATGGCAGTTAGCCCTAAACTCCTAGGTCAACGTACTCGGCTATGTGGCCGGGTGCGAACTGCACGGGGTGGAGCCGAGCTTCGAGGCTTTCGCCCATATGAACTATCTCAGCCGGACCCCTAAGACAGGCGGTACCGGCTGGTATCAATTGACAAGCCACAGGGGCTACCTCATGACGAGAGGTAAAGCAAACAAGTGGAAGGACTGGCGGAGCACCTTCCTCATCTTTGAGAGTTCAGACACTGAGCTGAACAAGCGCTTCAATAGGTGGAACAGGAATCCGCCCCTTCTTGCAGGCGGCCGTAGCATGCCGCCTGTTCCCCCCAAGGCTAAGAAAGAGATCCTTGATAAAGGACTCTTTAAAGTAGAGTCGAGGGTCGACTCTACTTCAGGGGTACGAGAGCAAGTACCCCTGCACTGCGTCCTGAGCTTCAAATGGCTCTACGACGAGTACTTTTTGGCCGCCTGTGGCCTCAGCAGTCGGTGCTCAAGAGGTAGTCGGCCTGTCGAATACTCTGTTGTTCCATACATTTCTTGTTATGACTTTTATTAACTTTGCTGTTTGTTTTTGCAGCTGACGCCATGAGCAAAATCACCGCCTCCAAGACTGCGGCGGCCATGTTGCGGGCCTCCATCATGCAACAAACTTCAACCGACTCCCCAAGAAGGGGGCACCCTTGGTGAGCTCCGAACCCTTCACCCTCTTTTTGGAGTTGTGTTTATGCATATACTGACTTTTTTCTTTTTTAGACGGGTGCTCCAAGAGCTTCATCTTCCCAACAGCCGGACCCCAAGGCCTGGAGGACGACTGTTGCGAGCTCTCCTGGTTCTGCCAGGAAACATGTGGCGGCTGAGAAACAGCCGGCCACTTCTACTAAAACTCCAACTGTGCCTCCTAGAAGTATGAAGCTGTCCTTGTAAATTTTAGACTCGCTCCCTTTTTTACTAGGTCTAATCCGCTTGTTTATGCTTGATGCAGCCGGCCCTCAGGAGCCTGACTTGGTAGAGATGGCCAAGTCTATGATCAGGGCAGTTCCTCTAGCTGAAAGGGAGGCGGTCAGGGTGTCGGCACCCTTGACCTAGACGGGATTGCAGGGGTCCTTGCTGAGGTATACTTAGCATATTTTTGAGTATTTGAATTTCTGGACGCCTGTTTTCTTTTTTGTTTGGAAACTGACGCCTGTTTCTTTTTACTTAGGCCCTGCTCCGAGTGAACGGCCTTCGCAAGCCGCTTGACCGGAAGAACAAAGAGGTAAAGGCAGCAAAAGCTATGGCCGCCTCCAATTGTGATAAGGCAATGTTTCAAATTGCCCAAAATGAAGTTCTGACCATTGATATTCTTTATTATTAGGCGCAGGCTACCGTCGCTGTTTGAGCTTAGTTAGAGGCGGCCCAGAAAAGGAATGGCGAGCTGGAGGCGACCATCACCAATCTCAAGGCCGAGCTGAAACCTCTTCGCCTAAAGATGTACTCATACGAAGCCTTGGAGAAATCCTTGGCCAGCGTAAAGGAAAGCCTGGTGACCCAAGAGAAGAGTCTTACCCAGGAGCTCTCGGAAAAGGCCGAGCAAGAGAAGAAAGAGCTGGTCCGGGAGATGATGGAAGACTCCGCTCAAATCCAGCGCATGACTTGGGGCCGCCTCTTCCCCAATGCCGACTTTGCCTCTTGGGAAAAAACGTACCGCCAGTGTTCGGATAAATATAATCAAGAGATCCTGGCGGCTGCTGAGGAAGTGGCGTTGGAGGAAGCGTTGGAGGAGGAGGAGCCGGTAGTGGCGCTTGTGCCGCTTGGGGGTAATGCATCAAAAAAGGATGCAACTGAAGCCGAGTCCAGCAAGAAGAGTGCTGACAAGGCGGCAGCTGCTAATATTGAAGATCTGCCCCCTTCTTAAGCTTTATGTATTCTTTCCACGGCCTGCGTGCCGTTTGTTTTGTATTTACCCGGCCAGGGGGCCGGGGCTTTGAATATTTTGCCGGTCTTTAATGACCGGCTTCTTTTTAATGAATTTTTGTTTTGCCTCAAATTTGTCTAAGTATTCCATATTCTAATATCCAATTGTTCAATAGACTGACTGTTTTACATGGCCGATAGTTGCAGACAGGTACGGATAGTTAGTCACGCCGCCTATGCCCCTGGACGACTGGTTGTCTGTTTCCAGGATAGACGATCAGTCGGCCATTTATCCAATCGGTATTCGAACTATTTTAAGGTCTGGATCCTTTTTAGGCAGGCGGTCCTGTCATTTGTAAATTTAACCAAGTAGGAAAGTGGTCTGACCAAGTAAACATGAGTGTTACCTAGTCGCCAAGGAACTGAGTAGTAGTAAAGATAACAAGCGGCGGGTACCGGTTGTTTCCCTTTATTCGCCAATGTTTGTTGGCTTTTAACTCATAATTTGTTAACCTAGCAGGAGTAGTGGTTGAGAGCCCCTGTTTGCTAAAAACAGGCGGACGACTCATACCTTTTAGCCTCCATACTAAGTTTGAGGGAGTGACTATAAGTTAACATAGGAGTTACTTAGTCTCCGTCACACTCTAGATTGAGTAGTAGAGGTACCAGGCGGCGGAGGCCGGCTGATCCCCTTGATTCGCCAATGTTTGTTGGCTATTAACTCAATAGGTTACCTAGTAGGAATAGGGGTTTGAGTTCCATACCAAGTTTGAGGGAGTGACTATGAGTTAACGTTGGTGTTACTCAGTCGTCGTCACTCTTGCTTGAGAAGTAGAGGTACAGGCGGCGGTCGCCGGCTAGACCCCTTGATTCGCCAATGTTTGTTGGCTATTAACTCAAGAGGTACCCCCTGCATTTATCCCAAGTAATACAGGCGGTCATCTGACTCAGATGTCAACTGCTACCACTGGTTTGGTTAGTGATAGAGTTATCCTTGTCTCAAAAACGGCTACGTGGTTGCCCTTGGGGACAGTCGTATAGGTGCCGTGTAATTAGTTTATAGAGCAATGTTCCACCCAAAAGGGAGCTGCTCTCTGCGACGAATTTCATCCGGAGGGATGCCGCCGGATGCCTGCTATGATGTTGGGACATGTCGTATTAGTTTTGTAGATTTGATCAGTTGGCTTGGCGCCTGGTCTGATCATTCGGCCTGTGGCCTTGGTAAGTTCTTGGTGAACGTAGGTGCTAAGTAAAAGGAGGGTAGCCGCCTGTTAGGCACAGGGTCGGCCAGGCCCTAATCTTTTTAGCTAAGTATTAGGGGGTGGCTATGTGTTTGGAACCAATCGACCATCTTCTTATGGAGAGTAGCCGACTATATGTCCAGACGACATGCGCCTTTGGAGTAAAATACTCAATGGAGTAGTCGACTGTAAAGGTACAGACGGCATGCCCCTCTGAAGAGAGTAAAAATACTCAATGGAGAGTAGCCGACTGTAAAGGTACAGACGGCATGCCCCTCTGAAAATAGAGTAAAATACTCAATGAAGAGTAGTCGACTGTAAAGGTACAGACGGCATGCCCCTCTTAAGTAAAAATAAAAATTAAACATGGAGAGTAGCCGACTATTTGTTAGTAGGCGTGCCCCTCTTACTACAAAATTGAATAGTAAGTGCAAACTTTTATTAAGTAGCTCTTGACTATTTACATCATTCAAAAGAAATATTTCTTAAGATTATCTACATTCCAAGTTCGAGGCAACGGTTGTCCGTCTGGTGTTTCCAGACGGTAGGTACCGTCCCTGACTTCCTCACAGATTCGGTAGGGTCCTTCCCAGTTGGGAGTTAGTTTGCCAGACTCATTAGCCCTACCAACTGCTTCCATTTTTCTAAGTACAAAGTCCCCTACTTTGAGTGGACGCCTGTGTACTTTTTTGTTGTATGATCTAGTCATTCTCAGGCGATAGATTTTATGGCGCAAGACAGCATTGCCCCTTTTTTCAGGAAGTGAGTCTAATGCCAGGCGCATGGCTTCCCAGTTTGCCTCTTCGTCATATAGCATTACTCGAAGAGTCGGCTCGTAGTGTTCTATTGGAAGAACAGCTTCCGCACCGTAAGTTAGGAGGAATGGAGTTTCTCCAGTTGCCCCTTTTTCAATCGTCCTCATGGCCCAAAGAACATGTGGTAGTTCATCCGCCCATAGGCCGCCTGCTCGTTCAATCTTTTTCTTGAGACCGTCCGAGATGATTTTGTTAAAGGCTTCTACCTAGTCGTTTGCTTGTGGACGGCCGACAGATGCAAAGTAGTTTGCAATTCCTTGGTCACCCAACCAGCTTTTGAGAACAGGCGTCTCAAATTGGGGACCATTATCAAAAAACCATAGACATGGGAACCCCGAACCGAGTGATGACATTTTTCCAAATGAATGAAATTACATCTCTCGTCTTGATTCCCTCTACAGCCTCCGCCTCTACCCATTTAGTGAAGTAGTCAACGGCAACAAGTATGTACCTCCTTCCGCCTGTAGCAGGCGTATATGGACCCAGAATGTCCATGCCCCACTTAGCAAACGGTAGTGGGCTATGAATGGTAGTGAGGTCAGTAGCCGGACGGTGAATTAGTTTGCCAAACCTTTGGCACTTGTCACATTTTTTCACCATCTCCATTGCATCTGCTTCCAAAGTAGGCCAAAAGTAGCCCTGCCGGCTTGCCCTTTGAGCAAGCGTCCTACCGCCTATATGAGAAGCACAGTAACCAGAGTGAAGATCGTCTAGTATCTCTCGTCCCTTTTTTCTGGAGTAACACACTTTAAGAAGGGTTGAAGGTACCACCTTTTGTGAAGTTCTCCCTTTATCATTTCAAAACAGGTGGCTCGTTTTTTCAGTGCTGCCGCCTGTTGAGGATCATCCGGCAGTGCACCGTTTGTCAGATATGCCCTGATTGAATCCATCCAGGTTGAGCTTCTGTCTAGGATTCCAATAGGGTTTTCCTCGATGCTTCTCTTCTCCATTACTTCACAAAAAACAGTTCGAGGAGTATCAGAGGAGGCGGATGATGCTAATTTTGACGTGCATCCGCCTGGTTGTTTTCTGATCTCGGCACTTGGATCAGATGGAAATCCTCAAGGGAGCCGACTGCTTGTCGGACCGCCTGTAAATACTTGATCATGGCCGGATGGGTTGCTTCGTATTCGCCATTGTACTGACTCACTATCAATTGTGAATTGGAACAGGCGTCTATTTTTCTTGCCCCAGCCGCCTTGCACATGCGGATCCCGGCTAGTAAAGCTTCATATTCTGCCTCATTGTTTGAAGCCTGAAAACTGAAGCGTAGAGCATACTCGTACCTGTCGCCCTCTGGCGACTGACATATGACGCCTGCTCCACAACCATTTGAAGTAGAGCTTCCGTCCACATATACCTTCCATACTTGGTCTGGAACTTGAGAGTCAGGAGGACGAGTCATCTCTACAATGAAGTCAGCAAAGGGTTGCCCCTTCACTGCTTTTCTAGGCTCGAAAGTAACTTCGAGGCTCTGTATTTCTATGGCCCATTTGATCATTCGGCCTGACGACTCCATGATGGTAAGTGGCCGCTTGATAGGTTGGTCTGTATACACGACGAATGTATGTGCCAAAAAGTAGGGCTTCAATTTTTTAACAGCCATGAAGAGTGCAAGACCAAATTTCTCCACTAGGGGATACCTCAACTCGGCATTTTTCAGTACGTGACTGACAAAGTAGACCGGGAGCTGACAGCCGTCTCTTTCAGCAAGGAGAACAGCGCTTAACGCATGATCAGAGATGGCCAGGTACATGTAGAGTACTTCTTTGGGCAAAGGGCTGACCAGCCTCGGCAAGGAATGCAAGTGAACTTTTAATTTCTGGAAGGCGGCCTCAGCATCCGGCCCCCATTCAAACCTTGCCTTTTTCTTAATTGCCTGGAAAAAGTATAGGCATTTGTCGCCTGATCGGCTTAGAAATCTTCCCAAGGCCGCCAGACAACCTGTTAACTTCTGAACCTCTCGGATGGTACGAGGCGACTGCATGTCAATGACCGCCTGCACCTTCTCAGGGTTCGCCTCTATTCCTCTCTGATTGATAAGGAATCCGAGAAATTTCCCAGACTCAACTCCAAATACACATTTCTTGGGATTGAGCATGACATGGTGCCGCCTGAGTGTGGCGAAAGTTTCTCGGAGGTCCGAAAGATGATCTTTCTGAAGTTTAGTCTTGACAATCATATCATCAATGTATGCCTCGACGTTTCTCCCAATCTGATCAAAGAACACAGTGTTTATCATTCGCTGGAAGGTAGCCGGGGCATTCTTAAGACCATACGGCATGACCGTGTAATAGTATAACCCCTGATCAGTGACGAAGGCCGTCTTCTCCTGATCTTTCTTCCATAAAGGAATTTGATGGAAACCAGAATAGGCGTCCATAAAGCTCATCAAAGCATGGCCGGCTGTTGAGTCGACCAGGTTATCAATTTTAGGCAGAGGGTAACTGTCTTTGAGGCACGCCTTGTTTAAGTCTGTGTAGTCTACACACATTCGCCAGGTGCCATTCGGCTTTTTAACAAGCACCACATTTGCAACCTAGTCTGGGAAGTAACATTGCCGAATGAACCCTGCATCAAGTAATTTTTTAACTTCGGCGGCTGCCGCCTGACTTCTTTCTTCCCCATGGTTCCGCTTCTTTTGCCGTACCGGCTTCTTTTTCGGATCCACGGCCAGTTTATGTACCGCCAGATCAGGACTAACGCCTGGCATTTAATGGAATTCGAATGCAAAGATGTCCTTGTATTCTTTCAATAGTTTGTGAAAGTCGTCACCAAGGTCTCTCAGAGCAGTCGTCCCAACTTTGACTGTTCGGTCCGCATGCTCACCAGCCGGCTGAGTGCGGAACTCATCCGACCGCTCCTCTGCCAATGATTGCTATTTTCTTTCTTTTCTTGCGGCCCCTGTCTTGGATGCCTTTCTCTTCTTGCCGCCTGCTTCTTGAACAGAAGCACTCTCCTTGACATTGTCAAGGTCTGTTTTTTCACCGCTTGACCCAGTGGCCATAACAGTGGGCTTGACATCCGAGAGATAGCACTCTCGGGCCATCCTCTGATCTCCCCTTAGGGAGCCGACTGTTCCATTATCCCTCTCAAACTTGAGCAACATAAGAGATGGGATTATAACAGCCTTGGAATTATTCAGGGTTGGTCGACCCAGAATCATGTTATAGGCCGAGAGTTCTTCTACTACCAGGAACCGGATTACCATGTGTCGTCCTTCCCCTTTTTCGCCCAGGCGGATGGGTAAATCCACTCGTCCCAGTGGGTGGACGACTCCTCCTCCAAACCCTACTAAAGGGTGGGAGGCCGGATGTATGCAATCAGTCTGATATTTTAGTTTCGACAGACATTTGCTACTGATGAGATCTGAGGAGCTTCCGGTATCTATGAGGATTCGGCCAACTCTCTAGTTGGCCACTTTACATTCAATAACGATAGGGTCGTCATGCGGCCCTCTTACCCCTCCTAGATTTTCTTCAGTGATGACAATCTCAGGAAATGAATATTTGGACGGCCGTTCTTGGTGAACGGAATTTACATCTAACCGCCAGATATTGTCTTTGTTGCCCCTAATAGTGGGGCCGCCTCCTGAGAAGCCGCCTGCAATGGTGTAGACGACTGCATCATCTATATCGGAGCTGTCGGCCTGTTGATTCTTTTTGGCCGACTGCTTTTTTGAGGAAGTGTTCCCCGTAGATTTCTTGACATAAGTGTCAAGATCACCTTGCTCAGCAAGGCGGTCCAGATACCGCATGAGACTGATGCAGTCATTGGTGTGATGACCAACATCATCATGATAAGCACAGAATTTATCTTGGTTCCGGTTGTTTGCAGAACCCTTCATGGGGACCGGCTTCTCAATTGAGATCCGTCCCTTGATTTCTTTTAGGATAAACTGGTTATCTTTGTTAAACGCATACTTTGGGGAGTATGGTTTGAATTCTTTTTTCTTTTCTGGGCCGGCTGTTTAGAGGAATCAGCCGCCCAAACCTCTTTTCTCTTCTCATCTTTGTTTGACGACTGTTTCTGTCGTCCTTCTCTTTTGTCGAACCTTTTCCCGTCCGACTGTTTTACCGTACAAAGATCAGTCGCCTGTATATAGGCTTCTGCTTCAATCAAGGCCTCTTGAAGAGTCGCCACCCTCTTTCGAACCAAATCAAATTTGAAGGTACACCCGTCTTTGAGACCTCTGAAAAAGTCAGTATAGGCTACCTCATCCGGTAACCCTTGAATCTGTATTCTCATCATGTTAAACCGCCTGATGTAAGAACGAAGCCCCTCCTTCTCGCCCTGTTGAATTGTTCCTAAATCAAGGGTCGTTTTCTTCGCAGGGATGTTCATGGCGAAGTTGGAGGTGAATAAGTAAGCAAGCGTCCTGAAGCTATTTACACAACCAGTCGGCAGGTTGCCGAACCATTGTTGTGCGATTCCTTTGAGAGTCGCTGGGAAACACTTGCACCAAGTGGGATCATCCAACCCTTGAAGGTACATCAGGTTGGTGAAATACTAGTAAATTTTTCACTTTGGCCGGCTGAGCGGCTTCAGTAATTTCCTTGGAGAAGGCCGACTGCTGTTCACCAAGTCTAAGCAACCGTAGCTGCCAGTCCATAGGTTGGACGTTTTTTGCTGCAGGTCCACCAAACGGAGGTGGCTGCAAAAAATACTGTTGTTGCGGCACAAATGGTAAGTTTGGTACCGCCTGGTCGCTATGAAAGCCGGACTGACGGGAGGTGCCGTCTGACTGACTCTCATGATACGACTTAGTATGCCTCATCGAGGCATTTCGCAGACTGTCTTGAAAGTTTGAAGTAGAGGCCGACTCTGACAATCGGTCACTCTTCTTCTGCTCTAGCAGTAGCCGAGCGTCTGTGAATGTTTGCTTCGACCCGTCCGCTTGAATATGACGAACAGGTTTCCTATTTCCTGTAGGAAAACGGAATTTTGTGAAATCAAGGGCAGGTGGCTCCCGCTTCCTAGATTTAGGATGAGGAGTCGCCTCTCGCCCTTGAACTGGCTTCCTCTTCAGTGAAGTGGAGGGTTTCTTAGCCGACTGCTCCTTGACTGGAGCAGGCGGCTTCTTGTTGATCAACTCTTGAATCTCTCCCTTGAAGTTCCTCATGAAGGTCATGAGTTCGTTCCTTGTGATGGGAGCAGACCCATCAGTCGGCTGTTGCCGAACAGGCGGTGCGCCTGCTGGCTCACTTCCAGTTTGAAGATGTTCCCGTTCCCTCCTTTCGGTATGACGGGTACGTCGGGCCCTTAGGGTCCCGTCTGAAGCTGTGTGTGCTTCAACTTCAAATTCACTCTCGGTATCATGGTCCGACTAAACTTGAGGGTCGTCTAGGGGACGCCTCTCTTCAGGAGTCGGTACAGACTTGGATGCCATCTCAGAAGTACTCTCCCCACAGACGGCGCCAAATGTTTCGGGGTTTTCTGATGTCCTGCGGGAGAGTTACAATTCCGAGACTGGAACCGGACGCCTGTACCTGCAAAATAACGGAGACTCCTGGGAGCTCCGCCTCCAACGGTCAAGTTAATACTTGATTAAGGAGTAATTAATGCGGAAATTAAAGTGATTGGGTCTCTCTAGGTGAGAGTGTTTAATGTAGGTAATCTGCTTTGTTAGCGAGATCAGCCGGTTATTACTGTGTGTAATTAATGTGTTTTTTCGTAATCCCCCTTAATGAGGATTAAGGGAGGTATTTATAACCTTGGGAAACGTGCCCATCCTAGGTTTAGGTTAACCTAGGGCTGATTGGGCTTCCCTCGGAAGTTGGGCCTGGGTGGCTGGTTTCTCCATTAGGCATGGAGTATGCCACATGTCATGACATTATAGGTCCAAGGTGGACGAATAAGCGCGTGCCACGTGGCAAGCTCTGACAGTTCCAACTGGGGGACACTTGGCAGGACCTGATTGGCCCACGTGGCGCATTCCGATTGGTGGGAGCAAAATCCCCTAATCACCACCCAATTTTAAAAATTTGTTGTCAAATGCCACAAGAATCTATTTTTTGGCATTGACCCAGAATTCCGGCATTGACCCTGCACACGTGGCTTGCACGTGACTTTAATATACCCCTCCTTTCCCTTTTTTTCTCGAAAAATTAAAATTTTGATTTCCCTCCATTATCTCTCTCCTCTCTATGTTTTATCTCTCTCCTCTCTTTGCAAGCTCCATTGTTATTGACTAAAAGGTCTGAAATTAGTAAGACACAATTTTTTAGAGCAACAACCTTAGATTATCCCTAATTTGTAAACTACTGCCCACTAAAACTACATTAGGCCACTAAATTCCAAAAAGGAAATCAATTGAAGAAAAAAAATCAGACGGCTGGGTTTAAGCCATCATATCATCATCATCTTCATCATCAAAATTCAAGAACTCGGGAGCTAAAATCTGGTGTGACACAGTTACACCTTGACCCTTGTTCTTCAACTTTCATGGACCTTGATTTTGGGGATCTAGATGCTTCTTGGTTCGGCCGCCGCTGCCGTTAACTTTCCCGACGACCGGAATATTCTCTTATTACGACTGAGCTTGTTCGCTTTACTCCTTGTACGATACTTTTCACCTTGGGTGTTCTTATTGCACTCTATTTTTCCTCTTTGTATTATAATAACAAGTAATTAAACAGAAAATAGAGGCGAAGAGAGAAGAGAGATAAGAGAGAGAGTGTAGTAACTCAAAAAATTTCAAAGGAAAAAAAAGAAAGATGAGGAAGGGGGGTCATTAAAAATCATGTGTAAGTCACATGGGGAAAGTCAACACCGGAGATTTGGGTCAATGCCGGAATGTAGAGTCGGGTGGCGTTTGACAACAAAATTTAAGAATTGGGTGATCCTGGGCAATATGATTTTTTTCGGGTGATTTTTGACAAAAAAGTGTTATTAACGGGTGGTTTTTGACAAAATTTCCAAATTGTTATTTACATTTTCATCCTCGGTAACATATAAGGATTTCTTAGCAAAATTAATGCAACAATATATATGTTCAACGGAAAATATACTATTTTTCATAAAAAAATTAGTCAAGTATTTTTTTTTAACACAACCTGTAGATAATTATATTAAGAGGCTAATGCCTTGAGGTAATTACATCAAGCATCACATACAATTTACATAAAAAGTGGATGCTTGCCAAAATAATGCCTAAACTATAGGCTAAATCGATGTTCCTGCTGTACAAAACCCCCCTATGACAGTTAACCTTACATTGCACTAACCCAAAAGTAAAATCCATCATCCCCAAAAGTCATAATCATCCATAACCAAGATTAGGAGAAAACTACATGGATAAAGCTGTCGAAACCCCTGATGCAGCAGCAACAGCAACATTTCGTGCAGCAGCAACATGGAGGAAATCAGCTTCATAGATTGAACGCACGCATTCTAGAACAAGATAATGAGTTTTGTAACCCACTGCCATCTCTTTGCCAAAAGCAGCTAGTTTATGAGCTAGCTCATTCTGCTCCCTAGGAACATGGGTGATGATCACTGATTCAAATTTTCCCATAACTGCAGCCACATCACAAACTGCAGCTGCAAGTTCGTGATGAAGGTTAGGGCCTGTAGTCAGCAGCATTGTCCTCAAAGACTGAGCATCTGTTACCAGCTCAACCTTCTTGATCTTTAGATCATTAGCAATTGAAAGGCCATCATTAAGGGCATATAGTTCTGCTGCGAGAGGAGAGACAGCTGAATATTTGCAGGAGAAACCCACATACCAAGTCCCATCAGATCTTCTAAGAACACCCCCACCTGAGGAATTAGCTGAATTCATCCATGCTCCATCGGTATTAATCTTGATATACCCCTCCTTAGGAGCTTCCCACTTCAAACTTGAAGAGCTTCCAACCACTGCTTTACCTTTGTTTTTCTTATCCTCCACTTGGGAAATATGAAAAGAGAATTGAAAATCCACAAGGAATTTAGTAAACAAAGAAAATGAGCTAATTGTTTTATTTTCAAAGACCATATCATTTCTTTGAAACCAAATATGCCATAAAGCAGTGACAAAAATTAATTTCCATTTCTTGTCCAACCCCAAATTATAATTTAACCAAACCTTCCAATTTTCATTCTTGAAAAGCTTAAAATCAAAATTCTTGGGTTGATACACTCTTGGAAAGATGTCATTCCATAATATTGAAGAAGTAAAACAATCACGAAATAGATGAATGTGAGTCTCATTATATAAATCACATCTTGAGCAAACTGGGGAAATTAGAGGCATATAAGAAGAAATAATATCAGCTACTGGCAAAATAGCATGCGCACAATTCCAAGCAAACATTCTATAAAATTAGTCAAGTATTAGTATGACTATTCAGAGTTCAGTTTAGATAGTATCAAATTAAAATTCAATCATATTTTTTGTAGTTTAATGTGGTTTATAATTTTAAAATTGTGATGCTGACTTTGCAATTTAGTGCGGTTTACAAAATTTTTGAAACCACATAACAATGTAATATGATCTATGACTCGGACTGCAAATTGCAAACCATAAACCATATATATAATGTAGTTTTATAAAAGGGCCAAATTTTTTTAAAAGGATTTTAGCGTTACCCAGGGCCGTCTCCGGAAAATCAATGGCCCTGTTCTAACTAAAATATTGGGCCCAAAAGGCAAAATCAAAGATTTAAGATGAAATTTTGAGTTTTATTTTGAAAATGTTGGTCCTTTACGAGAAAGAAGGTGAATAGGTAAGTTATGACTTTTTTTTTACGAGTCATCATTTTTTTAAATTATGGGGCCCTGATTTTTGGGGGGCCCTGTTCTGTGTGTAAGAAAAAACATATCCAAAGACGACCCTGACATTACCATACTATTTCAATGAGCCGTATCTAAGGAATTTAGTGATTTAGCTATAATATGCTACCATACCGTTCATCTGTTGAAGAAATAGAACAGACATCATGGTGGAAGAGTACAAGTTTATGCAATATGGCGCAACACAAACTAATGAGATACACATTAACAAGTTTTATATAGTAGATTTGAATTGTTAAAATTTTATGTAAATGTAAATTTTAGGTAATTAAAAAATGATTAAAAAAAAGTAATAATAAGTGACTTTTTTATATAAAAATTATAGATGTGAGAAGAAAAAAGTTAAAAAGGTGTTAGTAGAGTATGAGTGAGCACTATATAAGGAAAAGTATATAATATACAATGTTTTCAACATACTCTTGAGTTTTCTTTTTTATTAATTATATATTATTGAAAATTTTCAAATACATCATATACCCTAGAGTTATTATAAAATTTTACCGTATACTCCTAATGAACAATCAGTGGAATTTGGTTAATTATATATCAAAACCACCTTAGATGTCTTCCCCGTCCTTAATGATTGACGAAGTTAATAATCATTAGTCATCATGGTATATGGTGTGTTTTTGTAAAGCTCGAGGTCATATGATGAATTTACAAAAGTTAAGGTGTATATGGTGAGTAAACGAAAAAACACAAGGGTATATGGTGAAAAAATCAAATAAGAAAGTAGTATATAATATTTTCATTTAACAGAATGTTATAAATAACACAAATTCTTATATGTGGTTGGTCACACTGGACTAATTCATTAGTGTTACAAGTGGGGTTTCTCGATTACTGTTACTGTGATTACTTCGTCAGTGTTATAGAATATAACTTGATAGATATAACTTGATAGGTGTTTTGGGTGTTTTTGTCCCTCGGGAGAGTTACGTCACAAAGATTGGTCCGATTGAGTTGTACCTGCAAAATAACGGAGACTCCGGGTGGTTGGAGCTCCGCCTCCGAAGATCAAGTTAGTAACTTGAAAGAGAATAAATAGTGCGGAAATTTAGGTGGGGATCTGCTTGGATTCCAAGCTCAGGTGTTTCTCTGATGAGAGAGAATGTAGGTGTAATAAATGATTGAATGTGTCCCCAAAATAAGGAAATATCTCCCTATTTATAAGGTCCTTGAAGAATGTGCCCCTATCTAGGTTACTTGACCTAGATTGTGGTGGGATGCGCTGAATTGCGGCGCTCTCTTGGGATTTGGGCCCTTGAAGGCCGCCATTTCAGAATCTATCTGGGGGAGCCACGTGTTAAATGGCTAGGAGGCCACTTGGGTCAGTCTGATCTTGACACATTGCCTTCTCTTATTGGGACACCTGTCTAGGGTAATTTTTACCCTAAACATTTTGCCCTCACATGGGTCACGTGGATGTCACGTGGGGCATGTGACACGTGTCCACCTATCAAATGTGAACAATAACAACGGATAGTAAAATTTAAATTTCAAACGGGGATGCCCCCGTTTTCACCTTCTATAAATAGATGTTTACCCCCCCCCCCTTTTCTCTCACTTCATTTTCATTTGACTTTCTAGAGAGAGAAAGAGAGATTTTTATAGAGAGGTTCTCTGCTTCCGTCTGCGTCAAAGTTTTTTGGATTTCAGCGTGCTGACGTTGCAACACCCGATTCACCGTCTGTAGCTGTTTTCAGATTTTTTATAGCTAAAGTAAGGTAACCTCCTGTACCATCTTTAGCTTTTCTCTTTTTCAACTTGTATACATTCTTTCTCCGCCTGTACACATAGTTTAGAAATAAAAATGAGTTCTCAATCCACACACTCGGCACTGCCTAGGACACTCAGCCGGTCCCCCGTAACGGCTGAGTCTAGAACAGGGGGTGCCTTTTCTGGACTGTCAGAATCGATGTGCTCATCTCTGAATTCCTCCCTCTCTATGTATGTGCAGGCGCAATGGTCAGAGTCAAACAGACGACCAGAAAGTCTAGGAGCCGGCGCACTATGGTAGTGCCAGCCGATGAGATTGTTCCGGATAGGGACATGAGGATTAGTAGGAGAGCGGTTCTGATGAAGAGGCTCCCTCTACTTCCGGGAGCTCAGGCGTACCGGAGGAAGGCAGTGAGGAAGCCGCCTCCTCTAATGGATCCGACGATGATGAGGCCGGTGAAAGGCCAAGGGCCGAAACTTCATGCTCTGACCAGGATAAATTTGCGACTGATTATCAATAGCCGCCGAAAGTGGCTGACAACCCCAACCCTAAAAGGATTAGAATGCTACCAGGTGACATAGCTTTGTTAAAGAGCGGTTTTAGGGCTTTCAAAGAGAAGCACCCCTTTGGAAAGGGGTGGGATATTATCGGCCCGCCTGCTGACGCAATAATGGCATGGGACGATGACATTGATAATGCAGACCACTACTTTGTCTGCTACGAGGCGGTTATAGAAGCTGGCCTCCTGTTCCCCCTCCATACCAGAATTAGGAAAATCCTAAAGGGGTATGATCTGGGAGTTTGGAAGCTCACCCCCAACTAACGGGTGAACATTTTAAGTTACATTGCCGCCTGCGAGCTCCATAACTTAGTTCCCAGCTTCTCCGCTTTCGCTCATATGCATTACTTGAGCAAGGCACCAGGCAGTCATGGGGCGTGGTACACTCTTTCCACCTTGCCCTAGTATTTGATGAGTTTGGACAAGGTGTCCAAGTGGTCCGGGTGGAAAGATAAGTTTTATTTGATTTCTTCTCCAACTTTGAGACACAACCGGACACTGCGCCAGTACAACAAGGAACCGGTTCTTCTGGGCAGGGAATGCCCTCTCCCGGAACTATCTACTAGGGCCCGGGAGCAAATAATGGAGCCGGGTTTCTTTGAGACCACTACTGAGCCCATGGGGGATGGGACTCATATTATTATTATTATTATTATTATTATTATTATTATTATTATTATTATTATTATTATTATTATTATTATTATTATTATTATTATTATTATTATTATTATTATTATTATTATTATTATTATTATTATTATTATTATTATTATTATTATTATAGTTCCAAAAAACTGCATCCCCCACCCGGACTACTTCAAGGACGAATGCTTCTTGTCCGCCTTTGGGTTAAGTCCCATGTTTCCCAAGGGTAGATCTACTTGCATCCGGAATGTTTGTGATTTTATTTTTACATTACAAACTTTCCATAATTTCTTCTAACTTTTATTTTATTCATGCAGCCGACGCCTTGAAGATGGTTGACCCGACCAAAACTCTGGCTAAGTCAGCGGCGCTACTGCACAAGGAGGCTGCTATTGCCAAGAAAGCAGCCGTTGAAGCCAAAGAGTCCAAGAAAGGCGGGGTTAGACCGCCTGACATAGTATTAATATTTTTTTTACAAAGGCAGTTTGTCTGTTGGGTATACTTAACTTTTTTTTTAATTTGCAGGACTCTGCAAAACGTGTGCCACGATCCTTCTCCGAGCTTTTCAAAAGGCAAGGAGAAGATCTAGAAAAGGCTCCCGCTGCTAAGGCCCCTAGAAAGGAGCCTCCCCGGTCAAGCTCTTCTGCCAAAACCGATCGTCCCACGACCAGTGGCAAATCTCGTGCTGCAATGAAGATTCTGAGCGAAGGCTCAGAGCGTTCGCAGCAGAAAGCGCTGGATGCCTCCACGGCATCAAAGGGTGGCCCGCCACCTAATGTTGCAACCGGTGCAGCAACAACCGGGGAGGAGGAGGCTCCTAGGCCCCATCCGGAAACCCAAGGTAAGGGAAAGATTGAAATACCTTGACCACTTGACTTCATGAGAGTCAAGACTAAGGTACACTCCTCCGGGGGTTCAGTTAGCAGCCGGCAACGGATGAATGCCAACTATGTTGCTTCTTTCTCACAGAGTACTTCTACTTTTGGTGCAGATCTTACATCGGACGAGCCGGATCTTGCTGGTTTTGCAAAACGGATGGTGAGGACCCTCACCCGGTCAGAGAAGAATTTAATACCTGATCTGTAGGTAGTGCACTTCGACCGTATAATGGGCCAGCTGGCTGAGGTAAAGAATCCCCAACTTAACCCTGATATCTTTCTTTATTTTAACTACATATGCCATAATCCGGCTGCTCTTTAATCAGGTAATGCTGAGAGTGGATGGACTCTGAGGCCCCTTCAAGCGAAAACAGGAAGAGGTAAATGACGCCAAACGAAGGGCCCTTGAAAACCTCAACTCTACTGAGTATGCTAATTATATGTGTGATTTAGAGATTAAAGCAGTAGATTTGAAACAGGAGGAGCTGGTCCGGAGCTTGACGGCTGCAAACGATGAGGCCACCAGCCGGGATAATGACCTTGAGCAAAAACTGAAGGATGCCAAATCTGAGCTCAAGGCATTAGAAGATGCTGACAAGTAAAACGCCCAACTCCGGGCAGACCTCTCCCGTCTGGGGGTCGAGATCATCAGACTGCGAAACAAGCAGTCGGATGAGATTGCCTAGGAGCAAAAACGGCTGATGGAAGAGAACGAGCGGGACAACGAAATTCGCCTGAAGATATCCTGGGGGTTGATCTACCTAGATGTAGACTTTAAGGTCTACAAGCTTAGGTATGATTACGCCACAACGGTGTATGATGCCCAAGTGATGGGTGAGGCTCCTCCGCCTCGCTTCCAAGACTGGGCTGCTGAGCAAGGGTATGAAGTGTCGGACAATGAGGAGCCGGCGGAGGAAGAGCGAAATGAAGGTAATCAACCTCAAGTAGCTGATGACCAATCTGAAGCCCTCCCAACCAGCCAAGACCAGCCGGAGCAGCAGCTTCCACCTCAACCTTAGGCAAGCCTCCCTAAATTGAGCGGCAGTATGCCAACTTCTTTTATTTGCCGGCTTGTATGCCGAGTAATGTATTTTTACCAACTGTAGAGTTGGTTAACAATCATTTTCTTTTGCTTCTTCTCCGAATGTTATTCCGGCTAACAATTATTGCCATTTTAAATATGAAGTATTCCGACTCAGTCGGTTATTTATATATATTTGTGTTTGAATTTTTCAATTTGAATTTTGCGTATATACTGCTATTCTTTAATATTTTTCCTACCTTAAAAAAGCATGCGGCAACTTGCAATCCGGGTGCTTTTTCTCCTGGATGGCTGTGTGGTTGGTTTCATTTCAAATTGATTGATTGGCTTTAAAAATCTTGATACTTGAAGAAGTATGAGGTGTTTTAAGGCCAATCAATCACAATGGTGATTGCCCCAAACCAAGTGCACAGCCGGCCATTAGAATGGGTGCTTCGAGCTTCCTACCCAGGCGGTAATATTCCGCCCTGAGATTATTACATAGCCATTACACAAAATCTTTTGCCCCAATTGGGAGAGAGAGTGCAGCTTTGTAATAAATAATCTAAGTGGGAACTTCAGCCGGTAACCGACTGATGCCTCAGGGCATCCGGTGTTCGCAAACTTAATCGTTCTCGTAGATTATTTTGGTCAGACGGCTATGAATTGACCAATTTGGTCGTTCAATCTTTGTCGTCTGCATAGGTACGTAGAACTGACGAAGAGTCTGTTCTCTACAACCATTGCACTTGTAGGGGCGTCGCCGGACGCCATTGTCCATGTTGGGACAGGCGGTTTTATAAAATAAGCAACCATCCGGCCATTTGACCTTTGGTCTTGTTTGAGACCGGTTGTATAGCCACTAAGTATTTTTGTACTTAGTTTTTTCAAGCTGGCCATTGGCCACGCGATATCATATTTACACTAGATGTCAATTTTAGTGGGTTAAGCAATTAGTCCGTCTGGGTATTACCCAGGCCGAATGGTAATTATAACATTAAGTTTCAAACTTAGTTGGTTAAACAAGTAGTCCGTCTGAGGATTATCCAGGCGGATAAGTAATTATATCATTGAATCTACACTAAGTGTCAAACTTAGATAGTTAAGCAAAAGTTCCGTCCGAGAATAACCCAGGCGGATAAGTAATTATAAAGATAACAAAACAATTTTTGCAAATAAAGCCTAATTTCTCATTGATGGACTCACTGTTTACAAAAAATTTACATTTCTCAGAAGTAGTACTTTTTCAAGTTATCTACATTCCAAGTTCTAGGTAGACGCCGGCCGTTTGGAGTTTCCAGACGGTAAGTGCCATCCCTGACTTCTTCATAAATCCGGTAGGGGCCTTCCCAATTAGGGGTTAGCTTTCCAACTTCATTGGCCCTACCGGTTGCCTCCATTTTACGTAACACAAAGTCGTCAACTTTCAAAGGACGCTTGCGTACTTTCTTGTTGTAGGCTCTGGTCATTCTCAGACGGTATATCTCATGGCACAAGGCAGCATTACCCCTGCGTTCGGGGAGGGAGTCCAATGCTAGCCGCATGGCCTCCCAATTTGCCTTTTCATCATAAAGCATGACTCTGAGAGTCGGCTCTTACTGTTCAATGGGCAAGACGGCTTCAGCATCATATACCATAAGAAATGGGGTTTCACCGGTTGCCCCTTTAGCCGTTGTCCGGATGGCCCACAGGACATGAGTTAGCTCTTATACCCATAAGCCACCGGCTCTTTCAATTTTCTTTTTAATGCCGTGTAAGATGAGCTTGTTGAACGCTTCAACTTGGCCGTTTGCTTGGGGTCGGCCGACTGATGCAAAACAATGTTAGATACCCTGATCTCCCAACCAAGTCTTAAAGTGAGGTGTTTCAAACTGAGGGCCATTATCAAACACCATAGACAAAGGTACCCCAAACCGGGTGATGATATTTTTCCAAATGAAAGAGATGACATCCTTTGTCTTGATGTTCTGGACCGGCTCAACTTCTACCCATTTGGTAAAATAATCCACAACCACCAAAATATAGCGCTTTCCGCCTGGAGCAGGCGTATAAGGACCCAGGATATCCATGCCCCATTTTGCAAACGGGACTGGGCTGTGGATTGCCGTCAGATTAGTAGCCGGACGGTGAATAAGCTTGCCAAACCTCTGGCATTTGTCACATCTCTTCACCAACTATTTAGCGTCTGCTTCAAGAGTAGGCCAAAAGTAATGTCGCCTGGCTCTAATGGCTAGGGACCTGCCGCCTATATGAGAGGCACAGTATCCAGCATGCATTTCTTCAAGAAATTATTTCCCCTTTTCTGGGGTAACACACTTCAATAAAGGTTTAAGGAAACCCGCCTTGAAGAGCTCTCCATTTCTCAACTCGAAGTTTGCTGCTCGCTTCTTCATGACGGCTGCTTCTTGTGGTGAATCAGGAAGTAAGTCGTCTGCTAAATATGCCCGGATACAATCCATCCAGGCAGAGCTTCGGTCCAGGATTCCAATGGGCTCTACATATATACTTCTCTTTTCAAGAACTTCCAAAAAGACTGACCGAGGCGTATCACAGCAGGCGGATGAAGCCAATTTGGACAACGCATTCGCCTGATTGTTATTTGACCTGGGCACTTGACTTAGACGGAATTCCTCAAGTGCCCTGACCTCTTCTTTGACTGCCTGAAGGTATTTGATCAAAGTCGGATGAGTTGCCTCATATTTTCCCTCATATTGGCTAACGACCAACTGTGAATCAGAGTAGGCGTCAATTTTAGTTGCCCCTGATGCCTTACACATGCGAATTCCGGCTAGCAGGGCTTCATATTCCGCCTCGTTATGTGAGGCTTGAAACTTAAACCGCAGTGCATATTCAAATCTGTCCCCTCAGGGGACTCATATATATTTCCTGCACCGCAGCTGATTAGGGGATTTTTCCCCACCAATCACCATCTGACAAGTGGACCAATCAGGTTCCGCCATGTGTCTGTCACATGGGCCAATAGGAGCCTGCCATGTGTCAAGCAATGATCCGTCCACTCTGGACCAATTACGACGCCACACGTGTCCTTCCCATGACACCTGGGATAACCGGTCACCTAGGCCCAACTTCCGTGGGAAGCCCAATCAGCCCAAGGTTAACCTAAACCTAGATTGGCACGTTTCCCGAGGTTATAAATACCTCCCTTAATCCTCATTAAGGGAGATTACGCAGATTACACACATTAAACTCTCTCACCTAGAGAGAACCAATCACTTTAATTTCCGCATTAATTACTCCTTAATCAAGTACTAACTTGACCGTCGGAGGCGGATCTCCAATCATCCGGAGCATCCGTTTGTTTTGCAGGTACAGGCGTCCGGTTCCAGTCTCGGAATTGTAACTCTCCCGCAGGACATCAGAAAACCCCGAAACATCTTGGCGCCGTCTGTGGGGAGAGTACTTCTGAGATGGCATCCACGTTTGTACCGGATCCTGAAGAGAGACGTCCCCTAGACGACCCTCTAGTCCAGTCGGACCACGATACTGAGAATGAATTTGAAATTGAAGCTCACACAGCTTCAGACGGGACCCTAAGGGCCCGACGTACCCGTCAAACTGAAAGGAGGGAACGGGAAAATCTTCAAATTGGAAGCGAGCCAGCAGGCGCACCGCCTGTTCGGCAGCAGCCGACTGATGGGTCTGCTCCCATCACAAGGAACGAACTCATGACCTTCATGAGTGACTTCAAGGGAGAAATTCAAGAGTTGATCAACAAGAAGCCGCCTGCTCTGGACAAGGAGCAGTCGACTAAGAAACCCTCCACTTCACGGAAGAGGAAGCCAGTTCAAGGGCGAGAGGCGAGCCCTCATCCTAAATCTAGGAAGTGGGAGCCACCTGCCCTTGATTTCACAAAATACCGTTTTCCTACTCCAGGAAATAGGAAACCTGTTCGTCATATTCAGGCGGACGGGTCGAGAAAAACATACACAGACGCTCGGCTACTGCTAGAGCAGAAGAAGAGTGACCGATTGTCAGAGTCGGCCTCTACTTCAAACTTCTAAGACAGTCTGCGAAATACCTCGATGAGGCATTCTCAGTCGTATCATGAAAGTCAGTCAGGCGGCACCTCCCGTCAGTCCGGCTTTCATAGCGACCAGGCGGTACCAAACTTACCGTTTGTACCGCAACAACAATATTTTTACAGCCACCTCCGTTTGGTGGACATGCAGCAAAAAATGTCCAACCTATGGACTGGCAGCTACGGTTGCTTAGACTTGGTGAACAGCCGTCAGCCTTCTCCAAGGAAATTACTGAAGCCGCTCAGCCGGCCAAAGTGAAAAATGTATTAGTAGGCGCCTGTGACGGCACTACTAACCTAGAAGATCATCTGATGGCATTCACCAACCTGATGTACCTTCAAGGGTTGGATGATCCCACTTGGTGCAAGTGTTTCCCAGCGACTCTCAAAGGAATCGCACAACAATGGTTCGGCAACCTGCCGACTAGTTCTGTAAATAACTTCAAGACGCTTGCTTACTTATTCACCTCCAACTTCGCCATGAACATCCCTGCGAAGAAGACGACCCTTGATTTAGGAACAATTCAGCAGGGCGAGAAGGAGGGGCTTCGTTCTTACATCAGGAGGTTTAACCTGATGAGAATACAGATTCAAGGGTTACCGGATGAAGTAGCCTATACTGTCTTTTTCAGAGGTCTCAAAGACGGGTCGACCTTCAAATTTGATTTGGTCCGAAAGAGGGTGTCGACTCTTCAAGAGGCCTTGATTGAAGCGGAAGCTTATATACAGGCGAATGATCTTTGTAGTACGGTAAAGCAGTCAGACGGGAGAAGGTCCGACAAAAGAGAAGGACGACAGAAACAGTCGTCAAACAAAGACGAGAAGAGAAAAGAGGTCTGGGCGGCTGATTCCTCTAAACAGCCGGCCCAGAAAAAGAAAAAAGAATTCAAACCATACTCCCCAAAGTATGCGTTTAACAAGGATAGCCAATTTATCCTAAAGGAAATCAAGGGACCGATCTCAATTGAGAAGCCGGTCCCCATGAAGGGTTCTGCAAACAACCAGAACCAAGAAAAATTCTGTGATTATCATGAAGATGTTGGTCATCACACCAATGAATGCATCAGTCTCATGCGGTATCTGGACCGCCTGGCTGAGCAAGGTGATCTTGACACTTATGTCAAGAAATCTACGGGGAACACTTCCTCGAAAAAGCAGTCGGCCAAAAAGAATCAACAGGCCGACAGTTCCGATACAGATGATGCAGTCGTCTACACCATTGCAGGCGGCTTCTCAGGAGGCGGCCCCACTATTAGGGGCAACAAAGACAATATTAGACGGTTAGATGTAAATTCCGTTCACCAAGAACGACCCTCCAAATATTCATTTCCTGAGATTGTCATCACTGAAGAAGATCTAGGAGGGGTAAGAGGGCCGCATGACGACCCTATCGTTATTGAATGTAAAGTGGCCAACCAGAGAGTTGGCCGAATCCTCATAGATACCGGAAGCTCCTCAGATCTCATCAGTAGCAAATGTCTGTCGAAACTAAAATATCAGACTGATTGCATACATCCGGCATCCCACCCTTTAGTAGGGTTTGGAGGAGGAGTCGTCCACCCAGTGGGACGAGTGGATTTACCCATCCGCCTGGGCGAAAAAGGGGAAGGACGACACATGGTAGTCCGGTTCTTGGTAGTAGAAGAACTCTCGGCCTACAACATGATTCTGGGACGACCAACCCTGAATAATTCCAAGGCTGTTATAATCCCATCTCTTATGTTGCTCAAGTTTGAGAGGGATAATGGAACAGTCGGCTCCCTAAGGGGAGATCAGAGGATGGCCCGTGAGTGCTATCTCTCGGATGTCAAGCCCACTGTTATGGCCACTGGGTCGAGCGGTGGAAAAATAGACCTTGACAATGTCAAGGAGAGTGCGCCTGTTCAAGAAGCAGGCGGCAAGAAGAGAAAGGTATCCCAGACAGGGGCCGCAAGAAAAGACAGAAAATAGCAATCATTGGCAGAGGAGCGGTCGGATGAATTCCGCCCTCAGCCAGCTGGTGAGCATACGGACCTGATCTTAGATGACTCGCGTCCTGACAGAACAATCAAGGTTGGGACGACTGCTCTAAGGGACCTGGGTGACGACTTTCACAAACTATTGAAAGAATACAAGGACATCTTTGCATTCGAAGTCCATGAAATGCCAGGCATTAGTTCTGATCTGGCGGTACATAAACTGGTCGTGGATCCGAAAAAGAAGCCGGTACATAAATGTGGTGCTTGTTAAAAAGCCGAATGGCACTTGGCGAATGTGTGTAGACTACACAGACTTAAACAAGGCGTGCCCCAAAGACAGTTACCCTCTGCCTAAAATTGATAACCTGGTCGACTCAACAGCCGGCCATGCTTTGATGAGCTTTATGGACGCCTACTCTGGTTTCCATCAAATTCCTTTATGGGAGAAAGATCAGGAGAAGACGGACTTCGTCACTGATCAGGGGTTATACTGTTACACGGTCATGCCGTTTGGTCTTAAGAATGCCCCGGCCACTTTCCAGCGAATGATAAACACTGTGTTCTTTGATCAAATTGGGAGAAATGTCGAGGCATATATTGATGATATGCTTGTCAAGTCTAAACTTCAGAAAAAGATCATCTGTCGGACCTCCGAGAAACTATCGCCACACTCAGGCAGCACCATGTCATGCTCAATCCCAAGAAATGTGTCTTTGGAGTTGAGTCTGGGAAATTTCTCGGATTCCTTATCAATCAGAGAGGAATAGAGGCGAACCCTGAGAAGGTGCAGGCGGTCATCGACATGCAGTCGCCTCGTACCATCCGAGAGGTTCAGAAGTTAACAGGTTGTCTGGCGGCCTTGGGAAGATTTCTAAGCCGATCAGGCGACAAATGCCTATACTTTTTCCAGGCAATTAAGAAAAAGGCAAGGTTTGAATGGGGGCCGGATACTGAGGCGGCCTTCCAGAAATTGAAAGTTCACTTGCATTCCTTGCCGAGGCTGGTCAGCCCTTTGCCCAAAGAAGTACTCTACATGTACCTGGCCGTCTCTGATCATGCGTTAAGCGCTGTTCTCCTTGCTGAAAGAAACGGCTGTCAGCTCCCAGTCTATTTTGTCAGTCACAAACTGAAAAATGCCGAGTTGTGGTATCCCTTAGTGGAGAAATTTGGTCTTGCACTCTTCATGGCTGTTAAAAAATTGAAGCCCTACTTTTTGGCACATACAGTCGTCGTGTATACAGACCAACCTATCAAGCGGCCACTGACCATCATGGAGTCATCAGGCCGAATGATCAAATGGGCCATAGAAATACAGAGCCTCGAAGTTACCTTCGAGCCTAGAAAAGCAGTGAAGGGGCAAGCCTTTGTTGACTTTATTGTTGAGATGACTCGTCCTCCTGACTCTCAAGTTCCAGACCAAGTCTGGAAGGTATATGTGGATGGAAGCTCTACTTCAAATGGTTGTGGAGCAGGCGTCATATGTCAGTCGCCAGAGGGCGACAGGTACGAGTATGCTCTACGCTTTAGTTTTCAGGCCTCAAACAATGAGGCAGAATATGAAGCTTTACTAGCCGGAATCCGCATGTGCAAGGCGGCAGGGGCAAGAAAAATAGACGCCTGTTCCGATTCACAATTGATAGTGAGTCAGTACAATGGCGAATACGAAGCAACCCATCCGGCCATGATAAAGTATTTACAGGCGGTACGACAGGCGGTCGGATCCCTTGAAGATTTTCGTCTGACCCAAGTGCCGAGATCAAAAAACAACCAGGCGGATGCACTTTAAAAATTAGCATCATCCGCCTCCTGTGATACTCCTCAAACTGGTTTTTGGGAAGTAATGGAGAGGAGAAGCATTGAGGAAGAACCTATTGGAATCTTAGACAGAAGCTCAACCTGGATGGATCCAATCAGGGCATATATGACAAAGGGTACCCTGCCGGATGATCATCAACAGGCGGCAGCACTGAAAAAACGAGCAACCAGTTTTGAAATAATAAAGGGAGAACTTCACAAAAGGGGGTACCTTCAACCCTTCTTAAAGTGTGTTTCTCTAGAAAAGGGACGAGAGATACTAGACGGTCTTCACTCTGGTTACTGTGCTTCCCATATAGGCGGTAGGACGCTTGCTCAACGAGCAAGGCGGTAGGGCTACTTTTGGCCTACTTTAGAAGCAGATGCGATGGAAATGGTGAAAAAATGTGACAAGTGCCAAAGGTTTGGCAAACTAATTCACCGTCCGTCTACTGACCTCACTACCATTCATAGCCCACTACCGTTTGCTAAGTGGGGCATGGATATTCTGGGTCCATATACGCCTGCTACAGGCGGAAGGATGTACATACTTGTTGCCGTCGACTACTTCACTAAATGGGTAGAGGCGGAGGCTGTAAAGGGAATCAAGACGAAGGATGTAATTTCATTCATTTGGAAAAATGTCATCACTCGGTTCAGGGTTCCCATGTCTATGGTTTTTGATAATGGTCCCCAATTTGAGACGCCTGTTCTCAAAAGCTGGTTGGGTGACCAAGGAATTGCACACTACTTTGCATCTGTCGGCCGTCCACAAGCAAACGGCCAGGTAGAAGCCTTTAATAAAATCATCTCAGACGGTCTCAAGAAAAAGATTGAACGAGCAGGCGGCCTATGGGCGGATGAATTACCACATGTTCTCTGGGCCATTAGGACGACTGAAAAAGGGGCAACTGGAGAAACTCCATTCCTCCTAACTTATGGTGCGGAAGCTGTTCTTCCAATAGAACACTACGAGCCGACTCTTCGAGTAATGCTATATGACGAAGAGGCAAACTGGGAAGCCATGCGCTTGGCATTAGACTCACTTCCTGAAAGGAGGGGCAATGATGTCTTGCGCCATGAAATTTACCGTCTGAGAATGACTAGATCATACAACAAAAAAGTACACAGGCGTCCACTCAAAGTGGGGGACTTGGTACTTAGAAAAATGGAAGCAGTTGGAAGGGCTAATGAGTCTGGCAAACTAACTCCCAACTGGGAAGGACCCTACCGAATCTGTGAAGAGGTCAGGGACGGTACCTACCGTCTGGAAACACCAGACGACCAACCGTTGCCTCGAACTTGGAATGCAGATAATCTTAAGAAATATTTCTTTTGAATGATATAAATAGTCAAGGGCTACTTAATAAAAGTTTGCATACTTAATATTCAATTTTGTACTAAGAGGGGCACGCCTACTAACAAACAGTCGGCTACTCTCCATATTCAGTTTTCATTTTTACTTAAGAGGGGCATGCCTACTGACAAACAGTCGGCTACTCTCCATGTTTAATTTTTATTCTTACTTAAGAGGGGCAGGCCACCTATACATTTACAGTCGGCTACTCTCCATTGAATATTTTACTCTTATTACCATAGGGGCATGCCGTCTGGATATATAGTCGGCTACTCTCCATAGAAGAGGGCCGACTGGTTCCAAAGCACACAGCCACCCCCCTTATACTTAGCTAAAAATGATCAGGGCCTGGCCGACCCTGTGCCTAAACAGGCGGCTACCCTCCTCTTACTTAGCACCTACGTTCATCAAGAACTAACCAATTCCACAAGCCGAATGATCAGTCCATGCGCCAAGCCAACTGATCCAATCTTTAAACTAATTCGACCTGTCCCAACATCATAGCAGGCGTCCGGCGGCATCCCTCCGGATGAAATTCGTCGCAGAGAGCAGCTCCTTTTTGGGTGGAACATTGCTCTATAAACTAATTACACGGCACCTATACGACTGTCCCCAAGGGTAACCACGTAGTCGTTTTTTAGACAAGGATAACTCTATCACTAACCAAACCAGTGGTAGCAGTTGGCAACTGAGTCAGATGACCGCCTGTATTACTTGGGATAAATGCAGGGGGTACCTCTTGAGTTAATAGCCAACAAACATTGGCGAATCAAAAGGTTCAGCCGGCCTCCGCCGCCTGGTACCTTTACTACTCAAGCAGGAGTGACGGCGACTGAGTAACACCAAAGTGAACTCATAGTCACTCTCTCAAACTTAGTATGGAGCCTAAAAGGTATGAGTCGTCCGCCTTTTTTTAGCAAACAAGGGCTCTCAACCACTACTCCTGCTAGGTTAACAACCTATGAGTTAAAAGCCAACAAACATTGGCGAATAAAGGGGAACAACCGGTACCCACCGCTTGATACCTCTACTACTCAGTTACTTGGCGACTAGGTAACAATCATGTTTACTTGGTCACTCCTTAAAAATTTAGTATGAAACTAAAAAGGTGTTCAAACGGCACCTGTTCACACTAGATTAAATATGGCGGGAAACAGTCGGCCTAGACGGCCTAAAGTCTCTAGCCTAAAAGCATGACAAGTAGGAAATAACTTTCCTACTTGGTTAATTTTACACATGACAGGACCGCCTGCCTAAAGGGGATCCAGTCTTTATAATGGTTCGAATACCGATTGGATAAATGGCCGACTGATCGTCTAGCCTGGAAACAGACAACCAGTCGTCCAGGGGCATAGGCGGCGTGACTAACTATCCGTACCTGTTTGCAACTATCGGCCATGTAAAACAGTCGGTATAGTGTACAATTGGATATCAGAATATTCAATACTTAAACAAATTTGAAGCAAAACAAAAAAAATCATAAAAAAGAAGTCGGTCATTAAAGACCGGCAAAATATTCAGAGCCCCGGCCCCTTGGCCGGGTAAATACAAACAAACGACACGCAGGCCGTGGAAAGAAGACATAAAGCTTAAGAAGGGGGTAGATCTTCAATATTAGCAGCTGCCGCCTGGTCAGCACTCTTCTTGCTGGACTCGGCTTCAGCTGCATCCTTCTTTGATGCATTACCCCCAAGCGGCACAAGCGCCACTACCGGCTGCTCCTCCTCCTCCAACGCCTCTTCCTCAACAGCCGCCAGGATCTCTTGATTATATCTATCAGAACACTGGCGGTACGTTTTTTCCCGTGAGGCAAAGTCGGCATTGGGGAAGAGGCGGCCCCAAGTCATGCGCTGGGTTTGAGCAGAGTCTTCCATCATCTCCCGGACCAGCTCTTTCTTTTCTTGCTCGGCCTTTTCCGAGAGCTCCTGAGTAAGACTCTTCTCCTGGGTCACCAGGCGTACCTTTACGCTCGCCAAGGATTTCTCCAAGGTTTCGTATGAGGACATCTTTTCGCAAAGAGGTCTCAGCTCGGCCTTGAGGTTGTTGATGGTCGCCTCCAGCTCGCTATTCCTCTTCTAGGCCGCCTCTAACTGAGCCCGGATAGTGGCGGTAGCCTGCGCCTGATAATAAAGAATATCAATGGTCAGAACTTCATTTTGGGCAATTTGAAACATTGCCTCATCACAGTCAGAGGCGGCCATAGCTTTTGCAGCCTTTACCTCTTTGTTCTTCCGGTCAAGCAGCTTGCGATGGCCGTTTACTCGGAACAGGGCCTAAGTAAAAAGGGGAACAGGCGTCAGTTTCCAAAAAAAAAAAGAAAACAGGCGTCTTGGAATTCAAATACTTAAAAATATGCTAAGTATACCTCAGCAAGGACCCCTGCAATCCCGTCTAGGTCAAGGGTGCCGACACCCCTGACCGCCTCCCTTTCAGCTAGAGGAACAGCCTTGATCATAGACTTGGCCACCTCGACCAAGTCAGGCTCCTGAGGGCCGGCTGCATCAAGCATAAACAAACGGATTAGACCTAGTAAAGAAGGGAGCAAGTCTAAAATTTACAAGGATAATTTCATACTTCTAGGTGGCCCAGCTGGAGTTTTAAAAGAAGTGGCCGGCTGTTTCTCAGCCGCCGCATGTTTCCTGGCAGAACCAGGAGAGCTCGCAACAGTCGTCCTCCGGGCCTTGGGGTCCGGCTGTTGGGAAGAAGAAGCTCTTGGAGCGCCCGTCTAAAAAAGAAGAAAAGAGTCAGTATATGCATAAACACAACTCCACAAAGAGGGTGAAAGGTTCGAAGCCCACCAAGGGTTCCCCCTTGTTGGGGAGTCGGTTGAAGACTGTTGCATGATGGAGGCCCGCAACATGGTCGCCGCAGTCTTGGAGGCGGTAATTTTGCTCATGGCGTCCGCTGCAAAAACAAATAGCAAAGTTAATAAAAGTCATAACAAGAAATGCATGGAACAACAGAGTATTCGACAGGCCGGCTACCTCTTGAGCACCGACTGCTGAGGCCACAAGCGGCCGAAAAGTACTCGTCGTAGAGCCATTTGAAGCTCGGGACGCAGTGCAGGGGTACTTGCTCTCGTACCCCTGAAGTAGAGTTCACCTTCGACTCTACTTTGAAGAGTCCTTTATCTAGGATCTCTTTCTTAGCCTTGGGGGGAACAAGCGGCATGTTGCGGCCGCCTGCAAGAAGGGGCGGATTCCTGTTCCACCTGTTGAAGCGCTTGTTCAGCTCTGTGTCTGAACTCTCAATGATAAGGAAGGTGCTCCGCCAGTCCTTCCATTTGTTTGCTTTACCTCTCGTCATGAGGTAGCCCCTGTGGCTCGTTAATTGATACCCGCTGGTACCGCCTGCCTTAGGGGTCCGGCTGAGGTAGTTCATGTGGGCGAAAGCCTCGAAGTTCGGCTCCACCCCGTGCAGTTCGCACCCGGCCACATAGCCGAGTACGTTGACCCAGGAGTTCAGGGCTAACTGCCATAACCCCAACTCATACCCATCCAAGATCCGCTGAACAGCCGTATGTAGTGGGAAGCGCAGCCCAGCCTTGATGGCCGCCTCGTAGCAGCCAAAGCAGGCGCCATCATAACTGGTACCAGCCGGCCAGACGACTGTGTCTTCTGGATCCGGCACGAACACTAAAAAGCTGGGGCCCATTGTGTGGTTTGCGATAAAGCTCTCCACTTTCTCTTGCATGGTTGTGATCCGGCCCCGAGGTACCGTGCAATAGTAGGGGGTATTTTGCTCTCGGTGAGAGGCGGATGGCTCCGCCCAATCGTCCCCCTTCTCAACTGCGTGAGAAAGCCTTGCCTCTTGTAGGCGACTGTTTTTCTCTTCTGTGTCCAGAGAAGCATGGCCAAAAGAGCTAGACTCGGAATCGTCCTCTGACGAGTCCGAAGAGGACGACTCCTCCCCTCTCCCGGAGGGGCCCGCCTCCTCTCCTTTAAAAGGAGCAGGAGAGAATGTAGAATTGTCAACTGTAAAATGGGAAGGGGTCACTTTGACTCCTCCCTTAGAACTGCCGGATTTCAAGCGGCTTTGTTTCACTTCCACATTTGGCGCCTGGTCAGATGTTTCACTAATCGGCACCCTGTGGGAGGAGCCGTCTGAGTTTGAGATCCTGGCAGTCTTTTTTGTTCTGGCCATCATGCTCTACATAGACACAGATACAGTCGGACTTTGTATAAAGGGCAAAGATGGGTCCAGAAAAGGGCAGGCGGCACTCCTAGTCCTAGATTCAGCCGTCCCCGGTGACCGGCTGATCACTAACCTAGGTCGTGTCGTGTGCTTCCGTGGTGCCATTTCAAAAAAGAATAAAGTAAAGAGGAAATTAAGAGTAAGAGAACCGACGGTTACCTGAACGAGTGACGATTGATGAAGTTCTGAAAATCCTTTGCAATCGGCTTGTCAGAGCAGACGGTAGGCAGAAAGGGTCCAAAATGTCAGAGCAAGTTCAGGGGTCCGAATGTTCTCTCACAAAGTTTTCAAGTGTGAAAATGACCGAAGTCAACACTCCTTTATATAGGTGAAGTGAGAAGGCGAAGGGTCACTTCAAGAATTCAAAATTTTGGCGGGAGAATCTCTCGGCCTCTCGCCGAGTGACACCTGTAGCAGGCTGTCGCCTGTTACAGGGCGATACCTGTCACAGGTAACACGTGACCAGTCACGTGCCACCTGTGAGGGGCAAATGATTAGGGGATTTTTCCCCACCAATCACCATCTGACAAGTGGACCAATCAGGTTCCGCCATGTGTCCGTCACATGGGCCAATAGGAGCCTGCCATGTGTCAAGCAATGCTCCGTCCACTCTGGACCAATTACGACACGACACGTGTCCTTCCCATGACACCTGGGATAACCGGTCACCTAGGCCCAACTTCCGTGGGAAGCCCAATCAGCCCAAGGTTAACCTAAACCTAGATTGGCACGTTTCCCGAGGTTATAAATACCTCCCTTAATCCTCATTAAGGGAGATTACGCAGATTACACACATTAAACTCTCTCACCTAGAGAGACCCAATCACTTTAATTTCCGCATTAATTACTCCTTAATCAAGTACTAACTTGACCGTCGGAGGCGGATCTCCAATCATCCAGAGCATCCGTTTGTTTTGCAGGTACAGGCGTCCGGTTCCAGTCTCGGAATTGTAACTCTCCCGCAGGACGTCAGAAAACCCCGAAACAGCAGCCGTTCTTCGTCGAGCTCCCGTCTACATACACTTTCCAAACCTGATCAATGTTTTCCGGTTGAACCGGTTGTGTCATTTCAACAATGAAGTCGGCAAACGCCTGACCTTTCACTGCCTTTCTAGGTTCAAAAGTGATTTCAAGACTTTGTATTTCAATAGCCCATTTCAACATTCTGCCGGATGATTCCAAGGTAGACATTGGCCGCTTGAGGGGTTGATCGGTGTAAATTACCACCGGATGGGCCAGAAATACGACTTCAATTTCTTGAAGGCCATATGTTGAGCAAGGCCAAATTTTTCAACCATGGGATACCGGAGCTCAGCATTTTTTAGAACATCGCTAATGAAATAGACTGGGAGCTGATTGTCGTCTCTCTCAACAAGGAGAAAAGCACTGAGAGCATGATCCGAGACGGCTAGGTACATATATAACAACTCTTTGGGCAGAGGGTTAACAAGCCTTGTCAAAGAGTGCAAGTGCTCTTTCAGCTTTTGAAAGGTCGTCTCAGCATCATCCCCCCATTCAAATCTGGTCTTCTTCCTGATTGCTTGGAAGAAGTAAAGGCATTTGTCACCTGACCGGCTGAGGAACCTCCCCAAAGCCGCCAGGCAACCGGTTAGTCTTTGGCCGAAAGTGCGGGGTGACTTCATGTCAATTACCGCCTGTATCTTTTCGGGGTTAGCCTCTATCCCCCTTTGATCAATCAGGAATTCGAGAAACTTCCCAGACTCAACACCAAAGACGCATTTCTTAGGATTTAGCATAACCTTATGCTGCCTAAGTGTGGTGAAGGTTTCTCGGAGATCAGCAAGGTTATCCGCCTGCTGCTTGGATTTGACTATCATGTCATCAATGTACGCCTCCACATTCCTCACAATTTGATTAATGAAGACCGTATTAATCATCCGTTGGAATGTAGCCGGTGCATTTTTCAAGCCAAACGGCGTCAAAGTGTAACAGAATAACCCCTGATTAGTGACGAAGGCCGTCTTCTCTTAATATTTTATCGACAGGGGTATCTGTTGGAAGCCGCAGTAGGCATCCATGAAACTCATCAAGGCATGCCCGGTTGTCAAATCGACCAGACTGTCGATCTTTGGAAGTGGGTAACTGTCCTTAGGACATGCCTTGTTGAGATCTGTGTAATCAACACACATACGCCAGGTACCATTCGGCTTCTTTACAAGCATAACATTCGCCACCCAGTCGGGAAAATTACATGGCCGAATGAACCCAGCGTCCAACAGCTTTTTTACTTCGACAGCTGCCGCCTGACTTCTTTTTAGGATCCACGACGAGTTTGTGGACAACAAGATCCGGGCTAACGCTTGACATCTCCTCCACTTCAAAGGCAAAAATGTCTTTGAATTTTTTCAGCAGGAGGTGCAGATCTGCACCCAATTTAGCATGAGCAGTCGTCCCAACCTTAACAATACGCTCTGGACGGCTGTCGTCCAGAGGTAAATTAATATGGTCTCCAGCCGGCTGGGGACGGAGCTCAGCTGACCGCTCCCCGGTCAGTGATTGCTATTGTTTCTTTTTCTTCACCTCCACCAGCAGCGGGGCCTTTCTTTTCTTCCCGACTGCTGGTGGTGCTGGGGCGGCATCGGCATCCTTGACATTGTCAAGGTCTATTTGTTCTTGGCCCTAGTCGCCTGGGGTCACAGTATCTTTGACGGCTGAGAGGTTGCACTCCCGGGCCATATTTTGATCCTCATTCAAGGAACCAACAGAGCCGTCATCCCTCTCATACATAATGAGCATGAGGGAGGGGATGATTACAGCCTTGGCTTCGTTGAGGGATGGCCGGCCTAGAATAATGTTGTAGGCGGTCAGTTCCTCAACAACCAAGAAGTTGACGACCAGGTGTCGTCCTTTTCCTTTTTCACCCAGCCGGATTTGTAAATCAACCCTTCCGACTAGGTAAATCATTCCACCCCCAAAGCCAACCAGGGGGTGTGTAACTGGATGCATGCTGCTGACATTATATTTCAGCTTTTGCAAGCACCGGAGACTGATGATGCCCGACGAGCTGCCGGTGTCAATAAGGGTTCGCCCAACCAGCTGGTTGGCGACCTTACATTCAATGATGACCGGTTCGTCATGCGGACGGCGAACGCTACCCTGGTCCTTCTCAGTGATCAAAACGTCTGGGAAGGAAAAGCTAGCAGACGCTTTCTCATCATCATCATTGTCCATCTTTCGAAGATGGCTCTTGGTGCCCCAGATGGTAGGGTCGTCGCATGAGAACCCGCCTGCTATGGTGTAGACAGGATGGGGTGTCTTAGACGACTGCCCCGGGTTCTTCTTATTAGTCCCTTTGGACTTAGAGATATAGGACTTTAACATCCCCTTGTTAGCCAGACGGTCTAACGCCCGTTGAAGGCTGAAGCAGTCGTTGATGTCATGGCCAACTTCCTCATGGTATTGGCAGAATTTATTTTTGTTCCTTGATTGAATGGAACTTTTCATTGGATTAGGCTTCTCTAGAGACAGCCGGTCCTTGATCTCCATGAGGATGGAGTTGCAGTCCTTGTTAAACTCGTACTTAGGAACGTACAGTTTAAATTCTTTCTTCTTCTTCTGAGACGGCTGGTCAGAGTCACTAACCGCCCAAATTTCTTTTCTTTTCTTGCTCCCTTCTTTTTTCTTGGCCGGCTGAGCAGGCCGGCTGTGTTTCTGTTTTTCAGACTTCTTAGAGTCTGACTGGTTACAAGGCGAGCAGACGTCGGTTGCTTGAATATAGCTTTCCGCCTCCCTCAAGGCCGCCTTTAAAGTGAAAGCCCCTTCTCTGACTAGGTCGAACTTAAAAGTCGATCTGTCTCTCAGACCCTTGAAAAAGTCTGTAAAAGCTACCTCGTAAGTCAGTCCTTGAATCTAAATTCTGATCAGATTGAACCGCCTGACATAGGAGCGCAATCCTTCTCTCTCCCCCTGCTTCATGGTGCTCAAGTCAAGACTTGTTTTCTTCGCAGGAATGTTCATCGAGAAGTTGAAAGCAAATAGGAAGGCAAGCTTCCTGAAACTATCAATGGATTCAGCTGGCAGGTTGCCAAACCATTGTTGGGCAATGCCCTTCAATGTAGCCGGGAAGCATCGACACCAAGTGGCATCATCCAACCCTTGTAAGTACATGAGGTTGGTGTAAGCCATGAGGTGATCTTCCGGGTTGGAGGTACCGTCATAGGTGCCTACCAACACATTTTTAACCTTGGTCGGCTGTGCCGCCTTGGTTATCTCCCGGATGAACGCAGAAGGTTGTTCACCCAGGCGGAGCAGACGAAGCTACCAGTCCAGAGGCAGGACGTTGTTGTATGCCGCCTGACCTCCAAAGAGGGCCGGCTGCATGAAATAGGGAGAATACTAACCGTAGACCTGAGAAGGTACATACGGTGCAGTCCCAATCATCTGAGGACCAGAATGGACGGTATTACCGCCTGTTTGGCTCTCATGCAAGAAAGGTACATTCCCTGTAGAAGTGTTGTTGAAGCTGTCTGGAAAGTTCGACGTAGAAGCTGACTCAGACAACCGCTTATTTCCCTTGCGGGTGATGATCTCCCGGGCGTCAAGAGTTGACTTTTTGCTTCCCACCGGCTGTTTAGTCCGGCGTGGATTGTTGGCAATCCTCTTAGGTAGAAGAATTTTGGACCAATCAATGGTCCCGGCTGCCTTCTCCTTTGGATGAGGAGTTGGCTGCCGATCTCTGACTGACTTCCCCCTCTCTAGAGGAGTCTTTTTTGCCGACTGACCCCTACTTGGGCCAACCCGGCTCTTAGAGATCAGATCTTTAATTTCACCCTTGAAACTTGTCATGAACTTCATGAGTTCGTCTCGAATGACGGGAGCTGATCCACTGGCCGTATGGGTTTCCCCTTCCGGCTGCCTAGGGGGTCGATTTGTACCCGCCTGGTTGGCACCCCGCTCCAGAGTATCTCTTGGCCGAACGCGCTTGGTTATCAAGGAGCCATCCTCGGCTATATAAGTTTCGACCTGAGGATCTTCATCCTCTTGGTCCGTAAAAAATTCCGGGTCATCGACCAGACGCTAAGGAGGTGGTACATACTCTTGAACCATCCTTGAGGTACTCTCCCCACAGACGACGCCAAATGTTTTGGGTGTTTTTGTCCCTCAGGAGAGTTACGTCACAAAGATTGGTCCGGCTGAGTTGTACCTGCAAAACTACGGAGACTCCGGGTGGTTGGAGCTCCGCCTCCGAAGATCAAGTTAGTAACTTGAAAGAGAATAAAGAGTGCGGAAATTTAGGTGGGGATCTGCTTGGATTGCAAGCTCAGGTGTTTCTCTGATGAGAGAGAATGTAGGTGTAATAAATGATTTAATGTGTCCCCAAAATGGGGAAATATCTCCCTATTTATTGGGTCCTTAAAGACTGTGCCCCTATATAGGTTACTTGACCTAAATTGTGGTGGGCTGCGCCGAATTGCGGCGTTCTCTTGGAATTTGGGCCCTTGAAGGCCGCCATTTCAGAATTTATCTGGGGAGCCACGTGTCAAATGGCTAGGGGACCACTTGGGTCAGTCTGATCTTGACACGTGGCCTTATCTTATTGGGACACCTAGGGTAGTTTTTACCCTAAACAATAGGAATATAGGGGGTTAGTTGGTTAATATTACAAGGGTTACTTGTTTTGCGTTGTATAGAAAACTTTTAAATTTTACAAGTGGAAACATGGCATGTCCAGTTGCATACAAAATGTGTTTTACAAATAAAATATGGATGATTATAAAAAGTGTTGCAATTGTAAAAATAAATTTCTTTAAAAATAATATATATATATATATATATATATATATATATATATATATATATATATATATATATATATATATATATATATATATATATATATATATATATATATATATATATATAATTATAAAAAAAAAGGGAGAAGCGTTGCTAGCTTATTGTTTTCCGTAAAATTTAAGAAAATTGGGTGTCCATAAGAAGGCTAGAGATTAGTGATGGCAATGGATCTGGACCCGACCCGAATCCGAGAATCCAGATCCGTTTTTCACGAATTTGGGTATTCGAATTTTGGACCCGACGGATCCGGGTCCTGCTGACAAAAACGGATCTTTATCTGGGTCTGGGCCCTAGACCCGGATCTTCAGATCCGTGGACCCGTTTTTTAAATTTTCCTATTAAAAAAACTAAAATTGTTTGTTTCTTTATTAAAAATGTTGATAATGATAAAGATTAACCCCTTTCAAGAGATGAATTTCGGATGCTCATATTATATACATCATCGTTGTTTTTTCACTAGCTCGTATGTAACATCGTATTTTTTTGTTATTTATAATTTTAATTCAAAATATGAGTGTATAAGTTGGTTAATTTGGGGTTGAACTTAATAACCAACAACGTAAGTTTGAAGTAAATTTTTTGACCCGAACATTACATTTATTGCAAAAAAATAGGCAAAATATATTGGACCCTTTTTAAACCCGGATCCGGACCTGGATCAGTTGGACCCGACGGATCCGGATCCAGGTCTTCATTTTCCAGACCCGACGGATCCGGGTCAAATCTGGATCCTATATAGAAAAACGGATCTGGATCTGGGTCCATCAGGACCCGGTCCAGATCCGACCCGTTGCCATCCCTACCAGAGATCCGATAGTCCCAGCTCAAATATGGAGTTGTGAGATAATAATGCCGAAAAGAGAAATATTGATTAATTGGTAGGTTTGATACAGGGAAATATGTTACAAGGCCTAAAAGAGAGAGTAGTATATGACAGATCTAAGAGACCCAAAGTGAGTATCACCTTAGAGGTGTCAATTCGGATAATCGGATGGAGTTTGGGTCAGGTCTATTAGAGTCATATATATTCGGTTCACAATACCCTTTTAATCCGCTTCAGATCGGATAGGATTTCTTTTCGGGTTGGTCAAATTTGGGTAAAGATCTGTGGAGTCCAGATAGGGTTAGGGTTAGGTCAACTTTAGATCGGTTCATATTCGACTCGGATACAATAAGACTAGGTTTAAAACGAGTTTGACCGGGTTAATCTCAAGTCGGATGACTATGGATCGGGTTAGTTTCGATTCGAATGATTTCGATTCTGATAAGTGTTTTTTTATTACTAAAGTTGACTCAGTAATCGGTCAATTCTGATTTAGAAACTTTTCGTGTTTGGCTGAATTTTGATTTGTTAACCAATCTTAATATTCACATAAGTACATTGTTCAAATTTGAGTAATTATTGAGTTTTTTTAATCTTGTTATTGGGTTGATATCAAGTTATTAATGTGTCATTTTTCAATATCGTGTCATTAACACATGTTTAAGTAAAAAATAAGGTAAAAAATAAGTTAGGTTTAAATTATGGTTAGTTTGAAATCATGTCAAGTCAAGATCAGCTCGGGATAAAATAGGGTCAGGTTAATATCACTTCTGATAAAAAAAGATTGGATTGACTCAGGTACATGTCGTGTCAATTTCGATTCGGATTGAGTTCATGTCGGGTCAAACCAGTTAGATATGAGTTCAATTTGAGTCAAAATCGGTTTTGGGTTCAGTTCAAATAGGGTCAAACCGATGCTGGGTTCAGTTCAAAACTAGCGAAATTCGAATTTGGGTTGAGTTTAGTTTGGTTACAAATCGAGTTTGGTTGTTGAGTTTCTCGGATCAAATCAGATTAGTTGCAGCTCGAAACGGATGGTTTTCTTTGGTTCGGTTCGGTTTTAACACCCCTAATTACTTAATCACCATTATTTATTTAATTTTTTTACCCTAATTTTTATTTAGTACCTCCGGTTTAATTTACTCGCAACAATTTCCTTTTTTGGGTGGTTTAATTTACTCGCAACAAACTTGTTTCTTTCTTTTTTTAGTATGTTTTTGGGTGGTAATTGACCAATATGCCCTTACTTTTTTTTTAAACAACCTTATTAAATTACAAATCTAATTTTATTATATTATACCCTAAGCTTAATTAATTAAACCCCAAGCATAATTTATTAAACCCTCATCCCCTTTAACTTTCTCTCTCTTCCTCCAACCCCATTTTCATGGTGGCTTTGTGGTGTAAAGAGCGGTAGGGGTTGTAGACCGACGGCGTCGTGGGTTTGATTCGTGGGTCGGGTTTCCTGGGTTTGGTTTCGTGGGTAGGTTTCGTTGGTTATGTGGGTTGGTGGATCGGCGGTGCTTTGTTTGTGGTTGCTGTAACATCCCCAAATCTCCCTCTTCGGAAATACCAGTATAATACGTATAATTATACCGTAGAGATAGACTAAGGCATATTACCGCCGCGTGATTATGCAAGGCTACTCAAATTTACCAAAATAAACTAATATTTTGCAGCGAAAACTTCAAAACTCTTTTTATTTAATAATAGACTAAAAATAGTAACCAATGTTATGAGTACTCTGAAATAAATACAAGAACTAACACATCCTAATCTTGGTGAACCATTCCCGGGATTCCAAATGCTCATTTATGACTTCACCTGAAATTAGTCAACACTGCTTACCATTAAGGTAAACAGGGCGAACCAAAACAAAATAAGAAATATGGATTAGCAAAATATGCTAAGTACGATAAGTGTGAGATGATTAAACTCAATTTATTCATAAACATGCTTTTGAAATCAATTCCGTCCATTCCAATAACTAAATAAATAATTCCAACTCAAGATTCCAAAACCAATTTCAATATCAAATAAATTCAATTCCAATTACTTTAAAACCAATTTCAATTATTAAAAACCAATTCTAATTACTCACAAACCAATTCCAATTCCTCTCCTAAGTGTGCACACCCCCAAGATAGTCTCCTTATGTTACAATGCTATTCTTGAGGAAAGACTCGGTCATACAAAGTCCAAAGTCTTATCAAATAAACCAAATCTGCATAGTGGGATTACTAACATGCTTATAAAGCTTTAATAATAATAATTCAATAAATCCCCTTTAAATCCAATACATCCAACTTTTAATAATAATTCCAAAACTCCTGTATATTAAATTCAACATGCTTTCAAAATAAAATCCTTTTAAACATGAATAATAAATAATTCATTTAAAACATGATATAAAATCAATACTCCAATTTATTTATTAAAACGAATTTATTTAAACATACTTTTATTTCATAATCATAATTATAATTCAATTCAATTTAATGCAATCATAAAAAGAAATCATTCAAACATGCTCATTCAAATAATTCTTTTTCAAGGTATCTAACCATCTAACGTACCTTGATCCTTGCTTATTATAACACACAAACGGAACCTCAAGATTCTTGTTCGAACATAGCCTACAAATAAATATAACCTTAATTAATATAAGGATAACAAATAATCACAATAATTAAACTAAAAAACTCCCAACTATATGTACATGAACCTCTAAAATTAATTTATCATCAACACCATTAAAAATATGATTTCATAAATATTTTTTTTATAAATTACCCCATAATAATTATAATTAATTGAATAAAAGAAAAGAAGAAGAAAAGATAAGAAACCAAGGAGAAGAGAAAGTGGAGGTGGCGTCAAGGGGGATGCCAGCGGCAGCAAGTGGTGCTAGAGGAGGAGGGCGGTGGCAGTGAGCGGCCGAAAGGTGGTGGTGCACGGTGGAGGTGGTAGTGCGCAAGGAGAAAATAAAAAGAGTAAGAAAATTAATTAGATAATTTGTGAGATGATTATAGGAATTTGTGTGAGGTTTGATCATGAATTGAAGATGTATTTATAGGCTAGTGTAAGCATGATTTATGATAAGAAAATGTAGGAAGAATTATGGTAAGTGGGGATTAAGGGATTACTTGGAGAAGTGAGTAAAATAATTATGGAATGTTTGGATATTAAGGTAATTGTGTATACTTGAATATGGAAGTTATGTATGACATGAAAAATAATAAGAAAATTAGAATTACTTGGGGAATAATTAAGAAGAATGAATGACAAGAAAATATGATGATTAACTATTAAAAAGATGGAGAATTAGAATTAAGGAAAATAAGAGATTTTGGGAGATTATTAAAAATATAATTTTACAAATTAAATTCCCCCAAAATAATTCAATAGGGCCTAAAATATTGAGCTGACCATAGCTCAAATTTTCGAACTCCTATAAAAATATTTAGGGAGATTTTGCTCGATTTTTGAGAAATAAAATAATTGTATAAATAATATAAAATAATTAATTACCAATAAATAATCAAGAAAAATCAGATTTTCCATACATGGAAAATCTGATAATCCTAGCTAATTATTAGAAAATTTCGGCCATAATAAAATTAAAAAAAATATTATTTTGCTTTAATTAAAATATCAGAAATATGTAAATAATCCGGTTTTTAAAATAAGATAAAAGGATAATAAATCTTATCCAAAATAATGATTAGTTTTCAAAATACTTTTGGCGCCAAAATTCAAATATTATTTTGGCTCCAAATAATAAATTTACTAAAATACCCTTTTATAAAATAATTCCTAATTAATTAATTAGAAAATAAGTATGAAAATACGGGGTATTACAGTTGCAGACCGTAGGTTCGTGGTTACTAGCTCAAACGTGTGGTTTTAGGTTTCGAGGTTCGTGGGTTCTGGGTTCGTGGGTGCTGGGTTCGTGGGTTGCTGGGTGCATGGGGTGGTGATGAGTCGGCAAGTTGTTGCGTTCGTAGGTTGCTGGTGGTGAGATGGCGGGTTGCTGAGTGCGTGGGGTGCTAGTGGTGCGTCGGCGGTTTTCTGGGTAGGTGGGGTGGCGGTGGTGCGTCGATGGTGCTGGGTTTGGTACTGGGTGGTGGTGTGTGGTTTAGGTGATGCTTGGTGGTGTTGGTCGTGGTGGGTTATTTTAATTTAATTAAGGTTGAATTTTTTTTTTCATTTTTTTGGGCTGGATTAATATTTAAGCATATACCCTTATTTTTTCATAATCATGTTTTCAATCTTTTGCATTGGTTTCCGAAAACTTGTACTTTGTTGCGACTAAATTGAACCAGAGGTAGTATTTTATTTATTTATTTTTTTTTAAGGTAAGGAGAAGGGTCATGGCAGGGTCGAAATCTCTTACAGGTCCAACCCGACCCTAGTTAGCGGGCTAGACGATTTGGAAGTAAGGGGAAGAGTAAGGGAATCCCCACCTCAAACTGCATCTAGTAGGGTTTGATCCCACGACTTTTTGGTTGTGAGGTGACCAACCTTATTACTAAACCAAGCTTAGCTTGGTTATTCACCATTACTTATAGTCTAAAAGTAATAGTACTAGACTACTAGAGTATACTTTCTTCGTATCTGATTAATGGTACTCCCTCTGTCCCATTATATTGACACAGTTCCATTATACTTACTTGATACTAATATGGATTGAGAGCGCTAATAAAAAATATTTTCCTATACTATCTTTGGGACCACAAACCTCAAAACCCAATTAAATCTTACATATTCTCTCTCTCTCCTGAGTACCCCCACCTACCCTAATTTGTGCTTTCTGATAATATAAAAATACAAATGAGAATCCTTTATGTAATTAACAAATTTTTTAATGGATCCAGTTATAGTTTTATTAAACTACATGTCTACTCCAACATCCCACGTATTATGAGACTGAGTAACATTTTTTTCATTCATTTTTTCTTTGTAAATCATCCCTTATATTCTTTTTTTTTTCTTTTTTTTTTTCTTTTTTTTCCCTTCAATATACATTTCATTTTGATATGTTCCATTTTCAATTTTTCACTTTTGTTTTAAACTTTTTATACTAAGAAAACTTTCATCTTTTATCCCTCTTTATCCCATTACATAGTTTACAGAGTATATAATAATATTAATATATCCATACAACTCTTTCTTTCCATCCAAAAAAAAAAACATTAACTACTATATCTTATACTTTATAAAAACAGGAAATGGGAAATATTAAAAAAAAAAGGGAGTAAGTATATTATTTCTCTTTTCCATTAACACTAGTTTCACTAATTTTACACTAACCACTTTTGCACACAATCAGTGTGGGGGTACTTTGTGTGGTTGGCCACATTGCAAGGGTAATTTATTGGGATTTGTTAAACATCGCCCACAAATTACTACATAAAGCCCACAAAATTCACTTGGTTTGCCAAAATTGCCCTTGACCTTAAAAAAAAACACTCACACTCTCATCACTCACACTCTCATTGCTCATCTTCTTTCAACCTCTCTAAAAAAAAAAATTTCAAACAACGGCAATGTCGAGGCGGCAAGGCAAGGAATTGGCGGCGACGGCGGAGGGAAGGATGTCCCAAGGAGGAAAGGTACATTTTGTTAAAAAAAAATAAATAAAAAGGGAAAAACCGCCGTGACGGCGGTGGGGCGCCCTGGCTGGACGCCCAGCCAGCGGTGGTGGCGCCAGCTGCAGACGCCGCCACCAGTTGGCTGGCGCCTGGGCTGGACGCCATAGCCACGGTTGTGGCGTTTATTCAAGGCGCCGCAGCCGTGGCTGTGGCGTCCAGCCCAGGCGCCAGCCCACTGGTGGCGGCGTCTGCAGCTGGCGCCACCACCGCTGGCTGGGCGTCCAGCCAGGGCGCCCCCCCCCCTTTTTTTTATATTTTTTTAAAAAATTGTTTTTAATTTATTTTTTTTTGTGTAATATATTTTTGAATTATTTTTATATTTTTTTGTTTATTTTTATAAATTTTTTCAATTTCGTTGTATTTTTTCTATGTTTATATTTTGTTTACAATTATTTGTATGTTTTTAGTTTATTTGATTTGGGAGTGGTAGCTATTTTTCGTATAAATTTTTGTATGTTTATATATTTTAAAATTTTGTGTAGAATTCACTGGGTCGTCATGGTGCGGGGAAGAATATAGAGCTTCTTAGTAGAAGCTATTCAGTGGAGAGGTCGGGGCATAGACATGTCAGATCCCGTGGTATTTCGGCCTCAGCTCGTAGAGAACGGATCCACCGTCGGGATGAGGATGACGATGACGATGATGATGCTGAGGAGGGTGACCAGGAGGAGGAGCAGGAGGAGGGCGCAGATGAGGATGAGGATGTGGACGATGGCAGTGGACCGTATGATGATTACGGTCCATTCAGTCAGAGGGTTGATGACATGTACGAGACACATATGGTGGAGGTGCGTAAGGGTAGGGGTGGTAGGTTTGTTAGTAGATCTGGCACATCATCTGCGTCCACTGTATCTGGGGCAAGCAGGAAACGGTCGAGGGCCGGTAATGATTCTTGGGTTGTTAGGAGTGAGGTGCCCGGTGGGCCTGTTGACGGGAGTGTGATTCCTAGCTTTCTAGGACACATAGCTGCCCGTATTTGGGAGGACCAGGAGAGGCCTTCAGTTACGGGGTTGTTGAAATGTCATGCCCGCTTATGGACTGCGGAGTTGCAGCGGCCGCCCTCTGGGGTTACTCCCATGTGTGACCATTACTACATGGAATGGTTCAACCGGTATTCGCACCCGAGGTTGATCGCAGATCTCGACCACAGCGATGATGATTATGTGCCACCGCCTACTGCCACGGAAGCGGTATGTCTTTTATTATATTTATCGTTGTCTTTTAATTAAGTTTTATATGTTGTTATTGTATTTCATCTTCTGTTTTTTGTTGTATGCAGTGGATGGGAAAGATAATGCAGGACGTACAGAAACTCTCTCTTGAGAAGGACAGCATGAGTGCAACAGGGAGAGCTGTTGTTGATAGTCTGGAACAGACCCTTGCGCAGTGGGAGTCGTCGTCGAGGAGGGATTACTGATGGTTATTGTATTTTATTTATAGAGCATTATGTTGGACATTATGTTGTAAGATTGTAACATTTTAGATTGTTCTTTTAGCTTCCAACTTAAACATATTATCAGTGCTGTTTTTAAATTTTTATATAACCGTTCGTGGATCCGCGCAACTTACCCATGCAACATATAGAATGCAGTAAGAAATACAATATAAAATATTAATGTTCTCATTAAAAGAGCAACGTACAAATAAGATTACAAATAAAGAATGTAAACATGAAAAACTAAAATGCAGCTAGGGTGTTCCATTCGTGGATCCGGTCATGATATAGCGCATCCCAACCCTCTACGCTCGCTGTGCGAATGTTGTACCACCGAGGTATAATCGGTGGCACTGGAAAATCGGTTGACATGTCTAGTCGGATGAAATGTCTGTATGACAACCCAAGAAACGCAATAGCTAGCTCTTTGACCGGTGTGGTGACAGTCTCACGCGGCCGCCAAGGGAGAACCGTGGTACAAGGATAATAAGCTTGACTATGCACTCCCAGGCCGAAATGCATGACTGCGCATTTGTAAATGTTTGCAACGGCAAACAGATCTAGGGGCGCGTCAAAATAATGATTTTGGCCGCAAGGTCCACCTCCCCACCGGATACGCCGCAGAGCGCCATCCAAGTCATCCTGGTACACATGACAATAAACATTTCGGTTAGAGGCAATTTCGTTGTACATCAACTGACGCACCAAACCGTAGTTGTCTTCGCCCATTTGAAAAACATCAGCCACGACCCGGAATCCGCAGTTACCATCTCCGATTACATCATTCCACCCTTCCAAGTACGACATGATGATCGCAGGTATCCTTTCCTTGTACGGAAACTGATCAACATCGTTTCTTCCTATTCACCATATAATTATAGACAGTTAAGAAGGCAGGAGTAACACTTTAAAACTATGTGCAATAAAAACAACCAAAACGTACCAGTTCTCAGGGGCATATTCACAGACGATGAAGATTGACTACGACTAGATGACGATGTCCGACCACGAGAACGACCACGACCAAGACCACGTATATACTCAAACGCACTCCTGTTCCGCCGTTGTCGACCTCGAGGACGGTCAACTCCTTCGGGTTCCTCATAATCTAAGGTAGACGGGTGGAACATGTCATGAAGTACATGAGTAGCGTCACGAATAATAGAAGGATGGCTGGAGGACACTCGGTCGTACATCGAACGAAACTGCTCCAACTCCTCCTGTTCACGGTCGGCCGTTTGAGTGTCTGCATGCTCACCAATAACAAGCGTCCTCCAGAATGAATGGACCTGATCAACATGTAACGACGCCCTTTCTTCTGTAATAACGCGGTGAATGGTGCATGCGCAAGGTAATCCATGAGTTACTGAAATAGTACACCCACACCGAGCATACACTTCGTCAGCCAAGTTCCTCACCCTGTTCAGCTCAGTGAGAATCAACCCCAAGCAGTAGTGCGACACACGACCATGGAGAATCTTAAATATAAAATGGATATACATCGTACCATGTCGTCGTCTGGAGTCCTCTAGAGAGTTCCTGATGTCGTTCTTCTGAGTTTCAATTGACTTGTTCAGTCTAGCGAACAGTGTATCCAAAGCAGCGGTCGATGAATCAATCCAGTCCTTGGTAGCTCTATGAGCGCTCTCAACTCTACATGTTGTAGTGTTCCCAAAATGATGTACCTGGTTTGTCCAATATTTGATAAACTTTTCCCTGTGAGGGACCCATTGATGCATCACATAGTCCACCAGTGCCGGACACCACTGGTACGAATCCCTGAAGTTAGCCAATGGTCGCTCATACGCTTCCTCTGTGGTAGCCTGTAGGATCTTCCGCCACTTACCATTCACCAATCTCTCTGCCATTTCCAAATTCTTCTTGAAAAGGTTGTAGGCTTTCACTTTCACGCAGTTGTTGATGTGCCATGTGCACAATAAGTGGTTCGATTCGGGAAACAGCTCTGCTATGGGGGCAAAGAGACCTCCCTCACAGTCGCTGACGATGGCTGCTGGATGAACATTAGGCCCGATGTAGTTTCTCAGCTTCTCCAACACCCAATAATAACTTGGAGCCGTCTCATCCTTGATGATTGCATGACCAATCAGAAAGTTCTGGCTCATTGGAGCCATCCCAACCATCTCAACCAGTGGGAACTTGTACTTGTTTGTCTTGTACGTTGAGTCGATCAAAATCACAAATGGCCAAGACTTGATCATATCAGCACAATCAGGATGCACAAGGAAAAGATGAGTCACCTCCGCTGTATCTTCATCAGAATCAAACCAGAACAGGTAACCACGTGATTGTGCCTGGTGTAGCAGCTGCTGTATAGGGTTCCTTCCCTCTGACCGTTCAAACCTGAGTTGATGTCTGACGTTGTAGATGTGTCTTCGGTTTGGATGGTCTTCTGGAAATTTCTCTAACACATATGCTAATATTTTAGCAGGCTTCACTTGAGCATCACTCATTTCTTTCACAACTAGTTTCGCAGCAGGACTTAAGCCGCTCAGTTGTTGATGACCCTCTTCATATACTATCATCTCTACCATCCCGTTGAGATTTATGAGTTACTACTACCAAGCAAAATCCAGCTGCAATTGCAACCTGTTTTGCCCAATCAATCGCCTGTTGAGCTTCTTCGAATGGACCATCATGTCCAAATATCCCACTGTAATCATTTCCGTCTCCACCATATTCCTGCATCAATTATATATTACAATAAATACATTTAACGGATAATACATTTAATTTCTATATTTACACAGAATTAACAAAAAAAAGCATAATTATATATAATCAAACTTAATTTTTATAAAAACCCAATTCGAATTTTCAAACTAAATTTAAAAATATACCATTTCGAATTTTCAAATTTAATTTTAAAAAAACCTATTTCGAATTTTCAAATTTAATTTAAAAAAAACCCATTTCGAATTTTTTTAAAAAATCATTTTCGATTTTTTTTTTTTAAAAAATTAAATAAAAAACAACAAAATCAAAAAAGAAAAAAAAAATTAATTTATAAGGGTGGCGTCTGCCAGGGCTGCCACAGCCACTGGACTGGCGCCTGGCAGGGCCGCCTCACCCTGTGGAGTGGCGCCTGGCCAGGACGCCAGTCTGGTGGTCTGGGCGTCTGGGATGGACGCCACTCTGGTGGTTCTGGCGTCTGGCTTGGACGTCCAGGCTACGGTTTGGGCGTCCACCCTAGGCGCCGGAGCCACTCCGACGGTAAAACGTGAATTTTAACGGTGACTTACCTCGTTTTCCGTCGACGACGACGTACCTCCGGCGTCCCCCGCATCTCCGGCCTGCCCTCCAGTCTCCCCCGGCGAGCCAGTACGGCTCCACATTTTTTACACCGAGATTATTTCAATTTTAGAAAATGGGCATAATGGTCAAACCATATCATATTTGTGGGCTTTATATGGTAAATTGCGGGCGATGTTTAGCGTTTCACTAAAATATTCAGGGATTACTCGTTCGGGTAGGAATTAATCGGTTAGGGGTTACCTATTTTGGGTTTACTTTGTCAAGGTAAGGAAATTACTCGCTCGGTCAGGGGTTACTCGCTCAAGGGTTACTTGGTTAGAGTTTATTTCTCGATTAAGATTACTGAGACGATTAGAGGCCCTAAAAATGTTAAAGAATTTATCAGTGTCATATTTGTTATCAATCAATAATCACTAAGGGTTTACGATATTTATATAATCATATGACAGTAATTAGTTAACTTAAATGTACGGAGTAATCAATGTGTAAGGACTATGTAATTAGAAAGAATAAGAAAGATATACCATATCTATGTAGCTTTTGTAATTAAAAAAAAATGTTATAATATACTAAAATTGGAAATATAATACTTAAAAAAATACCTATAAAATTTAAAATTTAGGCAGAGTATGTAACTTTAAAAAAAGTGTCTATAGTAATGACAAATTGACAACAAATTACGCTACCAAAGTAATTTTGGTTGGAGAGTGAAGGATAGCTCAAGTGGTTAGAGCTCCCCTTCCGGTTTCAAGAGACTTTGCGATTGATTCTCACGAGCCGCCCTTGTGGCTCTCTAAACACCCAAAAAAAAAAAAAAAAATAGTTATGTTGTTTAGCAATAACTGTTCGAACTAATGTGGGAAAGAGGGATTAAAAATTATGCGAAAGAGATTAAATTAATTTTCTGTTCTCATTGGAACAAATAACATTTTCTCATTTTCTCATTCGACCTTGTAATTTTGTATTTTGGAGGTAGTTATAAGATCTCTACTCTCTAGGTGGGTATGTTTGTAGGAATCATGGGGTATCTGCATATACCTTTTTTTTTAAAAAAAAAAAAGAAAATAAAATAAAAAATTTCAACCACTAATTTTGATTCTCTTAGTGTTAGCAGGTGTAATCTTCTAAATCTCCATGCTATGTGCAAGCATAATTTCTTATGACATAATTCAAATCTTTGTATACAAAAATTGTTACAAGTCATCTATAGAGAGGTCAAATATCTACCTCACTAACCTGATCCAAAATCAATCCAAAAAAATCCAATTCAGATATGACTTGTTTGGACACTATAATTTGGTATGACATACTCCCTCTATTTTAAGCACATGCTCCACCTTACTTTTTCAGCCGATTTTAAATACTTGTTCCATCTCCTTATTTAGAAAGATTTTACAATATTTAATTCATTTCTCTTATCTAGTTAACCCAACATAAATAATAGTTTATAAAATTTTTTATTCTGTCTCCTCCACTTATCTCCACTACTTTTGCTTCTTACAATTTTTCATTCTTCCACCTATCCCACTACTTCCTTATTTTATTACTTTCTCCTAGGACTCCGCGCATGGAGAAATGGATCAAGTATTTAAAAATGGAGGGAGTATCTAAGAATTATAGACATGACAATATTTAACTTTATGTACTTCTTTCGTTTCTTTTTAGTTGCTATACTTTTCTATTTTGGAAAATTTTAATTAGTTACAACACTTTACATTTTTGACATTCTTTCCCTCTATCTCTCTCCTACTCACATGAGTCCAAATTATTTTTCTCTCTATCTCTCTCCTCTTAAAACAATTGTTGAAGAGACCTTGAAATAAAGTATAGCAACTAAAAAAAAAATTGGAGGAAGTATATAAAGCATTGATCAAAGTGGTCTACATGAATAGTACAAAAGTCAAAATGAAATTACGTAGTTATTAAAAAATGGAGAGAGTATATCTAAAAAGTTATACTCCTTCCTTGTTTAAGTAAGTGTTAGCTGTGTTTTTTTTTAATGTTACTTTTTTTATAAGAAGAAAAAAGTTCGTATTTCATTAATAATTGATAGTCGAACGACACTTACAAACAATTTTTTTTTTTGAAACCTAAGATTCTAATACAAGTACAAATCACCATAGAATAAGTTGCGTCACAGATTCGATCAATGACTGCCTTAATAAAAAAATTCATCCGAAACAATACAATATGTGAGTTAGCACTAATTCAGCTTGAGATTCACAGATGAATAGTTGTTTGAGTGAAAATACTCATATGGTCTTTTAGATATTTTATGAGATTATGAAACCCTAAATCTTTAATCTTTGGCTTACGATCAAAAAATAAATTTAAGTCTAATTGATGATTAACTCTCATCATAAAGATGAGATCAATTTATTGAAAGCAATTAAAAAGTATTTGGGGCTTATCACCGGTAAAAAAAAAAAAAAAAAAAAAAAAAAAAAAAAAAAAAAAACACAGGTGAAAACCCTACAAAGATTCATAGTTGAGACCCGAAGAAAAGAGATAGAAGAAAAACCGAGAAAAGGAGAAGAGCAAAGAAAGACCTTAAAGAAAAAAACAAAAAACTTTAGCAATGGAGGCTAGATAAACCAGAATATCCTCCCAGGATTAAATCCTAGAGGGAATCGAGCTATTTTTTGGTTAATTTTAATTTGTTACACTTTTTTTACGCAATATGCTACATTTTTATATTATATCTTTCTATTCCCATGATCCAACCCAACTACCCAATTATATTATTACTTTTATTGTTGTTGTTGTTGTTGTTGTTATTCATCGCTAATAATGTTACTAGTTCTATGATTTAAATTACTATTTTATAGGTCCTTATTTTTTTTCCCCATTAATAACAAACTCATTAATCTATAGAAATACGGTGCTTTTTCTTCGTGGCTAGCCATATTGCATGGCCGGGATTATTTATAAGGCTTACTTGTTCAAGGATTCCTTATCTAGGGGTTACTCATTCGGTTGGAGCGTTTTTGTGACGTGGGGAAAAACTAAGTAGTTGACTAATCCTTCCTAAGTCAAACTAAATTTATAAACACTTAACAAACCTAAATACAAGTACAGAGGTAAGTCAAGGGCCGAACCCAAAGAAACAGTTATGTTTAAGTGCTCTCAATTATGCGCCTAAGCTTGGTCGAAGTCGAAAGGTTAAGAAGTAACACTAACAACTAACAAATAAACACTAGAAACGTGGATCGACAAGTAATCAAGACAATTGCTACAACTTGGGAAGAACCTTCCAATCAAGGTTGTGAAGCCTAATGATAAGAGCTATCAATTGGAATCAAAAAGCTATCTCCTAATCGTTAAGCTAGATGTCTCTACGAATAACAAACTAAGAGAATCACAATCTAAACCAATCGATAATTGCAATTCCTAAATCAATTGGTCGTATCATTAGCATTTACAATGCAATCTAGCATAATTCTCAAGGCATAGTCGAATTACACATATGTAAACTTACATTAATCACTTTCATCTCAACAATCAATCAACACAATTCCCAAATTAATCACAATCAATCATACCAGTTTCACCTAATCCCTAGCTAAACAACTACTCAAGAATCATCATCTAATAAAAACACAACCAAGAAATCAATAATCAATAAAATATGAAGAACAATTACACTTATGAAGATCAAACAAAATCAAACCAAACAAACATGAAATTAAACAAATCAATAAAATGAGATGGAGTTAGAAATCCTCATTGATTGATTATAGAGAACTTCAATACAATTTTCACCTTGAATCTTTAATCCATCAAATCCCAATGAAATTCCTCACTTTCGCTCTCTAACTCTACTCCTAATACTAAACCTAGATCTAGAGAGAGAAATTCTCAACTAAGCTAAAGTAATGATCAAAATTATGTCTAAAAACTTCTTACATAAAAAAAGTAGGGTTTAAAATAGATATTTATAAGCGACACAAAATGAGACCGAGAGAAACCGAAAAACTCATGCTTGCGAGCCCTCGCACGGGGCTTGCGCGCCCGCGCAAGGGAGGTGCTCGCCCGCGCCTTTCTGGGTTTCTTTCGACTTCTTTAATGCTCAATGCGTCCGCAAAAGGGGTCTTCGAGTGCACGATGTATGATGATGATAGACACTAAGCATGGAAGATTAAAATGAACTCCACGGCGGGTTAAACAACACTTCATCATGGGAGCACGGTTTGAGAGCGCAAGGGCTAGAACTTGGAGCATCCACCTCCTTGCATCTTGAGCTTTCCTAGTGCTATGAGTTTACTCCAAAAGCATCTTCCAACTTAGAAAATCACCATTATCGAGACCCAAACCTCTTTTAATACTTACAGCCACGAAAAGAGAAGAAATAAAGAAAACACAAGAAAAACCATAAAAACACAAAACAGGAGAGAAAAGGGGAATAAAGAGAAAATGCATAAAACTAAGCATTCATTAAGAAAGAAAGCTATGAAAATAAGGTAAAAACAACCTAAATACTCATCAAATGAGTGCTATAAATGACACTCATCATTTTGCCGGGTTATATATTTAGGAATTACTATGCTGGTCATGAGTTACTTATTCTAAATTTACTCAGTCGATTAGCGCGGTTTCAGTGTGAGAGTAATTCTTGACCAACCGAGTAACTCCTGAATAAGTAACCCCTAACCAACCGAGTATCCCCTTAAATAAGTAACTCCAATTATGTAACCTTAGATTAAGTAATCCATATAAGTAACCTCGACACAAGATGTGACCAGCCAAATATAAAAATTTGTGTTATAGATAATAAAGTCATTTCAAATATTTTTAGATTTACCGTGTATATTTTATTCACATAAAGTTTTCATAATTTTATTACGTATACATTTTAAGTCGAGTCTTGAAGATTGTAAAAAGTCAAATACATTTATTTTAAGAAAAAGAATAATTGGAGTATCAAATGAAGAGTGTTATTATGTAAATAAGCAATTACTCCTTGGAAGAACCTTGACACATCTAATTGTAAACTCCAAGTAACACCTTGGGGGTATCTTGATACATATTTCCATAATTCCATGTGTTCTTATAGTCTTACTCGTTTTTATTATTATTATTATTATTATTATTATTATTATTATTATTATTATTATTTTCTTTTTTGCAAGATTTACATTTGTAAAACACGTAACTCATATATATCAAAATTTAAAATAAAAAGTGGGTTTTTTTTACTTTTACCACCAAAAAACTTCAAAAATTGTTTTTTATTACCAAAACTCTTAAAAGTTTTTTTTATTATTATTTTTATTTTTTTTATTTTTACCACCAACCAAAAAATTAAATTTTTTTTACCACCTAACGTAAAAAACCTAACGGAATTTTTTAATTCCTTGTTTTTTTGTGCGCAAAACATGTTCTTCATATGTTTAGGGGGGCATTTTGGTTCAAAGGGACCAATTTGAGGTTTGAATTGACAAAAAAAATGATTGAAAATACCTTGTTTTGCGCGTTTAAAAATATCTTGATTTGCATGAACACGCAAAATGAGGCATTTTCAATAACTTTTTGTTAATTCTGACCTCAAATTAGATTCTTTAGGCCAAAATGCCCCCTAAAACCTATGATTAACAGTTTTGCGCACGAAAATCGAAGAATTTTTTTTAAAATTGTTAGATTTAACGGTTTTTCTTAACGGTATGTTGTATAAACAATTTTTAGAATTTTTTTGTGGTAAAATAAAAATTTTAAAAGTTTTGGTGGTAAAAAACAATTTATTGATTTTTTTTTTTGTGGTAAAAGTAAAAAATGACATAAAAATTGCACAAACTATTACTTTAGGTGAATTCAAGAGACATCAAACATTTTAGGACTTTTTGTTTTTTTGTGTTTTTTTTTAAAAAAAAAAAGCAAAAAAAAAATTACTAGGACTTTAGGAGTTGTGAATTATATGATATGTGCTCCGTATGTTTTATATTATTGTAACGATTAGACACTTGATATTCACAGTTTATGTCAAAAATATGAAACAGGGGTATTATAAAACCTTTCTGATTTACATATGATTAATCTTTGACTTATAAGGTATGAAACTTGTATTTGAATCTGAGAAAGAAGATTGGGCTAAAACTGGAAAGGTAATTGGTTGCGGATTTGATCCAAGAAAAAAGGAGGTTTACTTCACAGCCGACTCAGAGCTGGTGCATCTAATACATTGCAAGTCAGAGGATTTTGGGAGGCCATTATATCCTGTTATGGCTACGAACATTGGCATAACTATGCTAGTGAATTTAGGCCAAAGCAGCTTCAATTATCTTCCTGCAAATGCACACAGGACCCCTAATCCATGTTTCATTGGTCCCGTCGTAAACTCATCTGCAACAACGCTTGGATACGAAGACAGCAAAGAGTTGTTTTCAATGGGAAGAATCGATGCTGAGTGGCATAGTCATAGTGCAACAACTAAAAGTACAGTTTGCTATAATAGTGACCTTTACAACACTAGGATTAACAAAATGGACGAGTATGAGGATGAAACAGAGGCCGAATTTATTGAAATTGTTTTAGATAGCACAAAACGGTGACCAGGGATAGTATAAGCAACACTATGACATTAACATCACAAATTTTTTGCTAACATAAGTTTATTAAAATATATGATCTGCAATTTCATTATAGAACTGAGTAGGAATGCACCTTCAAAATTCATCATACGACGCAAGACAACTCAAACACTTGAATGTCTTTCATTAGTTTGCTATAAGACATTGTGATGCCACACATAATTTTTTTTTTTTTTTTTTTCTTGTATACTTGTATGTATGAATATAATAAGATAGCTTTGAGCAAGTAATATAACTGAATCAAGGTGTAATGAAAACTTCAATTACCTACTTCATCTCAAATTTCAATGTTCATAGAGTGGTTCATAGTGAGGTATATAGGCTGCTCAGATTGCCATGGAATTGAGAAAATATTGAAACAAGTCTCGAAAGCAGTTCCCCTCCCTCTCCCTCTCTGCCTCCCTCAATTCTCTTACTTGTTTAAATTGGCCAATTGGGTTTAGTTCAATATCACCCCATGCATGCAGTGGCGGATCCAGGATTTGAGTAATAGGTTGTCCCATCATCGTCTATTGACCGTATATAATATTAAAAAATAGTCAAAGCTTGTATGATTAGCAAAAAAAATACATAAAAAAAAGCAGGTTACTTGACACGTGTCTGCATGTGAATGGTCTATTTTTTTCTAAAAAAAATTAATTAAACAATTCCCCACCCAGCCCAACACCACTTCCCAGCCCAGCCCCAACAACCACCCCCTCCTCCTACACCACCACCAAAACCACCCTCCTGCATGTGAATGGTCAGCAAGAAACCCTTGAAGAGCACTAGCCCTTGAGTATATCGAACTAGGATCTCCTTTCCAGATAATTTTAACCATAGCTAACTATGTCAAGTGCCGCACCGGCCTCCGCCCACCCATAACCAGCAGCGAAAACAATGCATCTTCACATTTTCTTTGCCATAACATAAATACATAATAGGTTCCTAATTCAATCCATATCAAGCCCATTCATAGTTTAAGCAAGAATTCCCAATCAAAACTTAATAATTCTCTAAAACAATCCAAATGCCAGTATAATTTGCAACTAGAATTCTCAAAATTCAACTTAAACAACCTAAAAATAATTAAATTGATTGCAATACAAACTTAAACATGCAGAAATTCCATGATTTTGAACAATTAGCAGCAACATAGATCTAATCAAGTAGAAAAAAGATAAAAAGGAGAAAAAAATAGAGAAATGGAACCTTAGGTTCGTCATTAATGGCGGAAATGAGATCGGAGAGAAGATCAAAACATAGAAGAAGATCGGGAAATTTGTGAGCAGCAGAAGCGACAATGGATTGTAATTGAGCAACATACATCAAAGTATTGATTTTCCACAAAGTATGAGCCACAGAATGACATTGACGGACGAACCATATATTGGCGACGGTGAGAAAATGGAGTGACGGAGTACGGAGCTTAAACTGGCCGGTAAACGGTGGCGGGGCTACGGGCCTGCGGGTGGGGTCTGGGGATTTCGATTTAGGGGAGTTAAAGACTTAGGGTTTTACAATTTGGGGGAAATGTTCTGAATCCCAAGTTTTAATTTCTAAATGTTGAAAATTGGGTGTGAGGTTATAAAGCAAAAAAAAGAAAAAAAATGTCAGTAATGGGGTTTGAACCCACATCTCGCGTGTGATGGGTGGTAAAAAAACCACTAGGCTGCAAGCTGAACTTCTTGACATTTAGTGTTTAATTTTTTTATAAAATAATAGGTTGTCCTGTGACACACTATGACTACACGTGGGTCCGCCCCTGCATGCATGTATCCTCCATCATGGTTATTAACATAATCGATATGCTCTCCCTCTGCCTTTCTCTCTTCTCTTAGTTGTTTAAATTGGGTATTCTTCAATATCACCTCATGCATATGTATCGTCTTTATCATGGTTAATAACGTAATCTGGTCCATAAAAATCAAATTCAGGTGGAAATGGAGTTGTGTTTTTATTAATAACCTCAAATTTTTTTATCAAATTCCCTTTTTTTTTGTAATTTTATATTACAAAGAGTTTATAAAACGAAAACCAAAATACAACTAACATACAAGGAAAAAATAAACTGTAAAACAACAAACCAAACACCAAACCAAATTCACAAACCAAACAAGAAAAAGAAAGACACTTGATGAACCACAACGGAACATGTTAGTTGAGACGAACACTACAAGAGGGGGGTGAATTGTATGTGAGTTCCTATAGCCACTTTTTGCGGAATATAAATAAACTGTAAAGGAACTTGCAATGCACACAGATTTTTACGAGTAAATCTTCCAGGACCCAACTGGAAATAAAACCTCGACCCTTCTAAGGGATTTCCATAACCAAATCATTTCACTATAATAGGGCAATCCCAAATTACAACCTATTATACACAAACCTTTAGTCACAAGTTCCACACTGAACTTGCTACACAGTAGGACCCTATCCTACCAAATCTAAGTCCCAAACTTAGATTCACTCGTACTCTCAAAGTACTCTCTCAACTTCACACTAGAAACTTACACACTATATGCAAAATATAATTCACACACTCACCCAAGAACCCAACCAATACAAAATATATGACACTAATATGTGATAGGCAAGCTACGCATGAAACCCGAAGCTAATATGACAAAGTTATAAGCTTGGTAAACTTATACAATTAAAGAACAAATGATTTCTTCACGCATAAACTCACAAATACTATGAAATGAGATTTCTACTATTTATACAAGCCTAGTTTGTATACCAAGTAGGGTTTTTAAAAGATAATTATGTTAAATTAACTAAATCTCAAAACACGATTTTAAGTAAATCCTTTTCAAAGAAAATCTTTTTCGGAAAACAAGATAAAGAAAGATTATAAAAAAGAACAATATCTTTTCGATATTCAAATCTTAAGAAATAAATTATTTAGAAAATCTTTTCTTAAAATCTATCTTTTTATCTTTTTCCGCTTTAATATATTTGCCAAGCCTTTGTCATGCTTCTAATAGATTTCATGCATATCTGTAGGTGTCGTTCGAAGTGCGCCTACGTTAAAGCATGTTGTGAATATGCTTGGCACTCATAGGAAGTGGGTTTTGACATATACGATTAGGAACAAGGAAAGTAGGGAGCCTCCAACAAGTTTTTAAGGAACTTGTAAACTGTTCACGGATAATAAAAGGCGACCACGAATAAAGGGACAATAATAGGCAACAACGATTGACCCTTGAAGGTTACACCCCATTCATAATCCATGAGATTACTAACTCCATATTGCTTGTAACCACGAAAGGAGGATCGAGGATGATGGTACGAAAAAAGTCATGGAGTCACATTCGCCTGTACAGGCTTCTACTCGATTCTTATAATGAAAAGCATTCCTGCGATCTCAAAGAGATGCAAACAAAATATTCAATTTGCTCCAAACTATTATTAGGCTAAATTGGTTGAATATTAATGCAACACATAATTCTAAAATATTAGTTATCACTTGATTTAATAACAAGATTAAAAAGGAACCTAAACCAATCGTCACATTATCTTATTAGGCGTGATTTTCAATTACATATTCCTTTTAAACATGCAATATGGTGATCAATAAATATAATAGAATAAACATTACTATTGGAAGCAATTTCACAATAATAACGTTTGTCAAATCAAATATAAATAAACCTAATCATGATACTAGAAATATTAAAATAAAATAACCTTGCGTTTGGATATACGGATTTCATTTCAAATAATAAAATTCAAATTCCGAAATTGAAATTCTACATTTCAAATTGAAATCATTTGTTTGGGATATATGATAATTTCAAATTTAGGATTTCAAATTCAAATACTTGTTTGGGAAACAAGAGAATTTCAATTCTAGAATTTCAAATTCTAGTTGTTGTTTGGGAAACAATGGAATTCCAAATTCTAAATTTCAATACCTAAGTTCCAAATTAACTCTAATTATCTCTTAACTTACAACACTACTACTCATCAATACACAAAATGATCCAATCTAATTTTTGATCATCGGGTAAATTTTTCAGCATGTCAAATTCCTCGAATGTGCCATTTAAGAATCTCTTAACCGCCCTCAAAGCTTGGTGTCGAGATATTTCAAGTACACTAGACACTTCCTTGTAGATTTCTTGACTAGTTGGCCTTGTTGATTTACTCACGTACTCCTTGAAAGATTGGGCAAAGCTACTCACAGCATCTGCAAGACGATCCCTTTTTAACCTTTTGTTTGAATCTCCGGAAGCCGTTTCTGATGTACTTGCATTATCATTTTCATTCTCCATTGCTGCAGCAGCTTCTTCATGTTGCTCAGCACCATCTCCTATTGCTCTATCAGGTGCAAACAAGGTACAAATGTCATCCCAATTCTCGATGCATTTGTTTTTGTAACGCCCCGACCTCTAATTCAGTTATTAAGATAATCTTAGCAGCGGAATTAACCTAACACGGTCGGGACGTCGCTACCGTAAATCCCTCACGAGATTTACAAGGCAACAAACATACTTAATTAACAAACTTGATTTATAAAACATAGTAATCTATTTATAACAAACATTATTCTTAATTTTTATGATAGAAAATCCTATCTTATCTCAAACTTTACTAAGTAGCTTAGTCTTACTATTCAAATTAAACAACTTAAGACTATAACTACTATTAAGTGATAACTGAAAGTAAAATCCTCGCTACTACTCGTCTCCATCATCCCCAGCAGTACCTAAAACATAAAAACATAAAAACATAAAAACGGGTGAGCCGAAGACTCAGTAACAAACTACTCTAGTAGTGTAACATCATTTTAATTCATTTTAGTTAACAAAACAGGGAGAATGGAATATCTTAAAACATTTAATAAAATTCATATAATGATATATATAACGTTCATATTAACATGCTAGTCGCTGGCAAGTATGACATGGCGGAACGTCTTCCGCGATGGGCCGGTGCCCATAACATAGAGAAGATGCTCGACATAGTTGGGCTAATGCCCCATGGGTACATGCATGACCGAAAAGTAACCTGTAAACATATACTGCCAGAAGGACTAGGTCTTTCACTGTTATTTATCATGTTGTGTAACTTTTACATAAGACATTCATAGATTCATGACATACTTTTGTAAGATCCAAAGATCAATAAAACAACGTTTATCAATAAAATCATTCATATAAATCATTAAACTGAAGTACATTAATAAACACGTTCATCATCCCGCAAGTCATTAAATCCAGAGATATAAATAACTTTCAAAAATGACATCATGCTTTTATAAACACATTTCAAAGGGAATTGCGGGTACTAGCAATAGCCGTTACCTCGATTTACAGTCTGATAACCTTCCTATTAGCCTTTATTCTATCGTTCTCACTGAGCTCTGAGGTTAGATTCTTTTTGACTTGCACAAATGGAGTAGTGGGTTTTTTCTATAGAACAAGCTATAAATGGAGGAGGAAGAAGAAGGGTGTGAACCGGGTGGTTGCGTGAGCTGGGTCGGTGCGTGAGAGTAGCAACTTAGAGCAGGGCAAAGGTACGGTGGAGATTATTGAATTGTGGTAGTGGTGGTGGCGTTGCCTTGCGCAAATAGGAGGTCATGGAGTATAACTTGTTTGTTGTTATACACTTAAAAGAGAACAAGTGAACTGATAGGATAAGATTTAAGTAGTATGTGATTAACACAAATATTGAGAAGAAAAATTTTGACTTCACCTCTTCAAAACTTAACCGTGAAGGAAGAAGGGAATTAAGAGGTGCCTTTTGTCTTTTGTTCCATGGGGATAAGCTCTTAATTGGGCTAAAATTAATAAATTAACTTTGATTGATTTGGGCATATAAAATTAACAGCAAGTATAAGGCCTTCAATACTTAATTGTGAAGAAAAAGGGGCAGAAAGAGGTGGGTTTTGTCCACTTGTATGAATAAGGGTATTTTGGTCATTTTATTTTCTCGTGTAAAAATACATATTTTGATACAAATCTTTAAACATTTTACTGACCGGAAATAAGCTGTAAAATAATAATTTACTTTCCTTAAAATTAGCTTCTGAAATAATATAATATTAAAATAAAATTCAAGATTAAAACATTCGTTCTTGTTAAAACAGAGACAAAACTTTAATTAAGCTAATAAAATAAAGTGTATAATAAATCAGGTTTTAAAATCTCGGGTATTACAGTTTTGATACGCAGATGCAGCAGGCGTTTCCTGTTAACAAAAGAAGATCATACAAATTCAGATTACAAATGCCATATTCTAAGTATTGCAATAACAGGGAAGTATAGCAGTAACAGGGCAACAGTATAGCAGTATTGCAAAATAGCAGTAACTTTGAACCACTTAACTCATAACTTTTGTTCTTGTTGAGCAAATAACTGATAATTGCAAGCTGTAAACCATTCCTCCTCACTGAATATAAGTCATTTGCTAGCCTTTAACATCTATTGATTTCAACACTTTTATAATATTATGATTGTTTTTTTGTATAAAATGGGTTGACATAGATTACATAATATTATAATTTTCCTGCAATATGTCATATTATTAAAGCAGTTAGGCAAAAAAATATGATTTGGTAGACTTTGAGAAGATTGGAAGAGAAAATGATAGAACTGATGTAATCATACTTAATGCTGCTATAAGACGAACAAATCAAAAACTTTCTTCAAGGTAATACAACAGAACAGGTGATCGACATAAAAAATGAATAAGATGTTGCTCAGAGGAAGTACATGAACCATCTTTCAAGTTCATTAATCTAAATACTTAAACAACATTTCAAACCGCTGAACTAGAAAAGCATAAAAAACAGGAACACGCAGACATCAATTACAATGATCAGGCTCAGTGCTGCATATATTCAGGAATCTTAATAATATTAAAATGCAGCATATATTATCAGATTAAAATGCAGCATATATTACCAGATTAAAATGCAGCATACATTCAGCAATCTTAATAAGATTAAAATGCAGCATACATTATAAGATCAAAATGCAGCATACATTCAGCAATCTTGATAAGATTAAAATGCAGAAATTGATACAAAAGATTCCTAACATGCCAATTGCATAAATCCTAAAATTCCTAACCAAGCCCTAGAAAACTTGTCTAAACTTATATCCACTTCATTTATATCTAAATTTATGAATTAGTAGGATTGTGATGAGTAGGTAATAAGCTTGCATAAACCATTCCTCCTCACTGAACTGTGCTGCTGAAACTAATGTTCAATAGTTTCATGTTTTAAGTGATAGGCTCTAACTCTTAGGCTAATTGCTATTTTAATTGATCATCAGGAGAAAATATCTTTCAATTTTTGTTGGGAATTGGCCTAAGGGCTAAGGTGAAGGGCATTCTAGATAGTGCAATTTAGTGATACTGATAGTACTTGGAGGAAAAAGATAGTTGGTTACTATATAGAAAGAAATGAGAATTCAGAAAATAATGCTATAAATAAGGGCGAGAGTAGGCAAAGAGAGAGGCATCCATCATATGATATTTTTGTGTTGTCTTAGTCTAGCTCTTGGTAGATTATCAGACCACTGCTATGTAAGAGAGAAATAATCCAAAACTATCTGCTACCCCCTATAACTATCTGCCATGTTAAGTGTTTAAACTATCTGTCATGGATCTCAGCTATGTTCAGGAGGCAGAAACTTATATGAGTACAGAGTTACTAACAGATTTACTAACAGATTTCACTATCCTAGATACAGCTACACTGAACAACAATCCTAGATACAGCAATCAAAAATCATAGAACATAAACAATAAAAAATCACAGAACAGAACAAATGCATGTCAGGAATATACATGGACAGTAGCTAGAAAAGCAAGGACAGTAGCTAGAAAAGGGGAACAAAATCAAGAAGACTTCGGAATGCATACTGTACAATATACATGCCATGCTTGAAGGTCTTCTACGGGGATCACTATCATCTTCTTTTTATCATCCCACTTAAACTTTGTATAAGTTTTGATATCATTGATGACCGAATGATGTTTCTTACAAACCTTGATCCGATTCACTTGATCCATGGTGACTAAGATGCCCAAATGTTTCCTCACGTTATCCACTAAAGCTTGATATGCTTGCGATTTCAATTCTCCATCACCCTTATTTCCCTCATTAATCTGCTCAAACAATGTTTTAGTGAGTAAACCATCCATTTGTGTATTCCAACTTGTATAGTTTCTTCTTTGTGATTGTGAAGGTGCCATAGGCTCTTTCCCAGGTCTCCTCATAATGTATGATGTTTAAAGGTCCTGTAGACAAGAAAATAAAAATAAAAAATCAAATCAAGACTTGTACTAATGCTAAAACTAAAATGACAAGAAGAAAGGAAAACAAATTTTATGACAAGAAGAAAGGAAAACTAGTTTTATGACAAGAAGAAAGGCAAACTCGTTTTATGACAAGAATAAAGGCAAACTAGTTTTAAGACAAACCATACATAGTACACAAATTTCTCATTACATAATAAATAGTTTTATGACAAACCATAAATAATACACAAATGTCTAATTACAACTAAAACCTATGTAGCTTGACCCCTTCGTGCCATATATTCTTGAAACATTTTCTAAGCAAGGTCATCTCTAAATTTGTTCCACTCATTTGTTGTTCGGGCGGATAAAATGTAGTCTTCTTCTACCTCTTCCTCATCTATTGCTTCCATATTTATCAAGTCATGGTCCACCTCTTGCATAAGACTCGTTTCCTCCATGTTTTCTTCCCTTAGAAAATTATGTAGGATTAAGCAAGCATTGATAATTCTTACTTGAATTTTTTTTGGAAAAAAGCTAGAATTTCTTAAAATGCTCAAACGCTTCTTTAACCACCCAAATGCCCTTTCAATGGTATTTCGAGCAGATGAGTGTCGCAAGTTAAAAAGCTCCTTTTCATTTGTAGGAGTGTTTCCTCTCCACAAATTTAAATGGTATCTAGTACCTTTGTAAGGAGCTAGGAAACCTTCGGCATTAGAATATCCTAAATCAACAAGAAGATACTTATCTACAATCAGAGAATGTTAACATTTTAATTATACATTCAAACTCACATAACCCAATCTTTATACAAAATAATAAAAAAATATATATGTTCTTACTTTTAGGCACTTTAAGACCATTAGGCCTACGAAGAGCATCCCGAAGGACAGGAGGATCCGATGCGAAACCTTCCCAACCAGGTAGCACATACGTGAATCGAAGGTTAGGATCACAAGTGGCACAGTCATATCAATATGTGTTCTATCAAGAACTCCTATAACACCTTCGAACCACTTCCATTTATTATCATCAGCATAACTAGTAGTGTGATCGGCTTGTTTGATGTAATATTTCCCTAACTTGAACATGGATGCAAGAACTACATGAAATTGACGACTAATAGTCTCTCAGGATCGTGCAAAGAGGGCTTGCATTGTTCTATTTTTCAAATCATGGGCAAGGGTATGAAGAAATAAAGCCACAATTTCTTTTATCGTGACATTTCTCGTGGTCTTTAGCCCACCTTTAGTTTGTAATACATGACATAGCTTCTCAAAACAACGTATATCGAGACGTAATTTCTCTCGACATATCCTATCATTCCTCAAAGTGTTCATCCATGTAGCTCTTGTTCTAGCACGCTCGGATTCATTCCATGTTATCTCCTTTAATCTATATTTCTTACCATACCATGCTCTTACTACTACCATAATAAAACCTAAACCATCACAACTAAGTTCATTTCATCATCATCATCCCTTGGGCGCTTACGTGACTCTTGTATATTCAAATCAGACATCCTAAAACATTCAAGCCAAATTTAACTAAACTGAGTTTATCTAGTGAAGCCAAATTTCAAACAACTCAAGAAAATCAAGTAAACAAAATGAAAGAGGCACACACTTGAACGGAGAGGCAAGTAGCACAAAATTCCTTCTTGTGTTATCTTCACTTATTATACTCCATACTTTTTAATAATCATGCTGTCACATTATACTTCTCATGTGAAAAAATTATAGATTTTAAGAAATTAGGAACATGTATGGTTTAAAATTATTATTTATGTAGCACATTGTAATAGTTGTCCAATACCCTGCCTATTAATGCAACAAGGCCCTGTTGTTCTTTTGAGTTACTTTGTATAAACAGCAAGGCAAGCAGCACATTTAGGTAAAGTAGGACAGTTATTAGAAATGTATTTCTCTTAGCTTGAACTTACTGTCTCCGTATATTTAATTATTAGAAATGTATTGTACTAGTGATATGACCTTATACAACCCTCAATTTGGTCATATCAGTAACATTATGCATACTCCATACTTTAGATCAAATAGATATAAAGCACAAGCTCTTTCAAGTTCATACAAGAAGCAACATACAAGTTCATAATCAAAGTATTACAGCAACATACAAGCAGAATTCAAACATGCAACAACATACATGGCGTTTAAATAATAAAAACATAAATAAAAGTAGATTACAAGCAGAAAGCAGCAACATACAACAACAAATCAAGCATTAAAATATGAAATTGAACAACCAAATTGCAAATTAAACAACAAATCAACTATTTCTATAATAAAAAGAAACAAAAACACAAATTGTACCACATAACCGATAAACCCTAGATTATGAAATTGATTTTAATTGATAAACCCGAAATTTTGAAATTGAAAATGTGTATAATCGATAATCCCTAGATTATGAAAGGAAAATTTGCCAGGAATAATACCACCTTTCACTTGTCTTCCAATAATGGAACGACAATTAATTTTTTTTCAAAATGGAACCACCTTTGACCCCTATTTTCTATAAATGGAACAGGTTACGGGTAACCGGCTAATAAATGAGGTTGCAGGTGGAAGTCAAGCCTTGACTTCCATTCCCTCCCTAAGAAGCCAACGTGGCATTAATGACTCCCAACAACCTTCTTTTTCCCTCTTCAATTTTATTTCCCTCCCTTTCACACTCTCTCTCCTCTGTTTACTCCATTAAAGAAGACACTCATTTTACCACAATTGAACAGCGGAATTGAATGCGGTGAGCCGTCCCTATCAACTGGAGAAGGAAGCTACAGTGCATAGAAGTACAAAAGTGATGATTTTTCCCCTAATTGCGCGTTTAAAGGTAAGATTTTTTGCCCCAACTTATTGACAAAATGTCAAATTGCAATGACATGTATTGAATTGTGAATTGTGGCCTAGTTACGTATGATTTTGAGTGTATTTTGATGCAATTGAAGTGTTGTTTGGTGTTAATTATGAATTTAGAAAGAATTTCATGTGACTATTTAGTACACATTTTCGAATGATGTTAATTCCTGTGAATGTTGTCATAATCATATTAGTTGGGTTACTAATGGGGTGTTCTGGTTAATTGATGAATTTAGCTAATGATGCTGATGTTATTGCTTGTGATAGTATGCTTGTGATGGTATTGATAGTAGACTTTGATGTTGACTTTGTAATTGTAATTTTAGGTTTGCAATGAGCAGTTTCTTTGATAGTGTTACAATAAGGTTTTGGCATGGTGGTGAGTTCAAACATCAACATAATGGTGAATTGGTGTATGTGGGTGGTAAGGGTAGGAATTTCAAGGTGGACACTGATTTGTTGTGTTATAGGGAATTACTTGAATATGCAAATAAATGTGGGTACATTGCTGTGGCTGGGATATATTACCTAGTTCCTGGGATGAGTTTGGAGGATGGATTTAGGATAATAGATGGAGATGAAGAAGTGTTGGAGTTGATTAAAATTGCAAATACACATAAGCTTGCTGATGTGTACTTCCTGCACCATGAGGAGCCATCTGAGCGTAGACATGTTGTACAAAGTGAGGAGGGAGCTGTTAGCAATCCTGCTGTACAAAGTGAGGAGGGAGTTATTGTTGGCAATAGGGCAGAATCTTCACCTAAATCCCAAACAACAGTCAAAGATGTTGAGAATCCCACAACCAAAGCAAACAAGAGAAAAAAAATGACCCCAAAGAAGGGACCACAAACAAAGTTGGCCACACCTATTAGGATAAGCCCTAGGAGACAAAAAGATGCTGCCACATCATCACAAAAAGAATCTATTAGAGCACCCTATTCTCTATCTTACCAACAGTTGACTGCCCCAACAACCTCAGTTCCACCCTTGAAACCAAATCTGAAAGAAAAACAAGCAGCTTCCCCCAGCAAACCTCCTTCTGTAGTTCCAGATTTAGATAAAGAAACTAAAAAACCCCTTTCCAAACCTTTCTCAATTTCCAAGTTGTGAATTTGTATCCACTGCTGAGCTGCCTAGTGTTAACACAACCTTTCTTGATTATGATTGGGTGGACAGCAGGGGAGATAGCCCTTTGAGGTGGAGAGAGCTTATAGGTGATGATGATGTATTCAGTGATGACAGTGATCCAACTTATGAACCAGACCCAGAATACAAGAAGTTTTGTGAGGGGGGTGAGTTTGAGGAGGATGAAATTGATGATGAATATGAGGTAGATGGTGATTAAGACACTGAGTAGGCTGGTGATTTCAGTCTAGATGACATAGATCTAGAATTTGAGGAGGTTGCAGAGCTTGAGGGTACTGATTTTATTGACCCTGAGTCTGATGTCAGTTATGATGAGGTCATTGAAGCTAGGGCTAGAGTGAAGAATTTCAATTCAAAGGTAATTGAAATAGCTTTGTAGCTGCAGAAAGAAGTTTGTCAGGGGAAGCTTGGTGAAAACCAACTAGAGAAGGAAGATCAGACATCTGGTGCAACTACAACCCAGCAAGGTGGTGTATGCATTGATAATGAGCGAGTGATGATGATATTCATACACCAACTGCAAGTGAGGATGAATTAGAGGGAGTTACCAAGGCTCAAAAGGGTGTCTTAGTGAAGGGAGACACTGACTTCACAAAGTTCAACTGGAAAGTGGGTCTAAGGTATGCAAACAGAGCTGATTTCAAGGAGGTTGTTAGCAAATATGCAGTCATGCAAGGGAGAGATCTTAGGTATGTCATAAGAAACAGAGACAAGCAAAAATTGGGAGTTAAATGTGTTGGAAACTACCCTTTATATCTATACTGTTCTATGCATTCCAGAGATGCAACTTGGTTGGTGAAGAGTGTTGTAGATAGCCACACATGTCTTAGAAACATGAACAAGAACAGACAACTGAAGAGCACTTGGGTGGCAAAGAAACTTCTTGAGTTGTTCAAAGCAAGGCCACATTGGCCAGTTAAGGAGATAGTGGAAACAATAAGAAGAGGCTACAAGGTAATTGTGACTAGAAATTTTGCATACAAGGTCAAATATCATGCTCATAGGATGTTACATGGATCAATGAAAAAGCATTATATGAAAGTTGAGAGGTACTTCAAGGCAATTCAGGAAGCTAGCCCATAAACTGTAGTTGAGTTGGTTGTTGATCCACAACCTAACACATCAACCCCAGTCTTCAAGAGGTTTTTCACTTGTTTTGATGGAGTCAAAGAGGGTTGGAAGATGGCTTGTAGAAGAGTGATTTGTGTAGATGCTGCATTTCTGAAGACATTCCTTGGGGGTCAGATTATGACAGCAGTGTCTAGGGATCCAAATGAGCAAATGTACCCAATCTGTTGGGCTGTTGTTGAGGGAGAGAACAACCTGTCATGGGTATGGTTCTTTACCCATCTACAGTCCTGCCTTGATTTGGGAGATGGAAGTGGGATTGCTATAATTTCAGATGAGCACCAGGTATAAATGTGTCCATTCTCCATTACTCACTTGTTAATGCATCTACAGTCCTGCCTTTATTCACTTGTTAATGCATGTGTTGATCCAATAGTCTATTTGTGTTGTTGTATGTTGGGTGTAGGCTATATTGAATGTTGTTGCTTCTGTGCTTCCAAAAGCTGAACACAGACACTATGCCAGGCATATCTTTGCCCATTGGCACAGGACATACAAAGGAGATGAGATGAAGATGCAATTTTGAAAGATAGCCAAGTGCTACAACTTGGCAGATTACAATGAAGCATTGGATGAGTTAAGTGAAATGAATGCAGAGGCTGCCTTGGCATTTAAGAGGTACAATCCTAATGTCTTCTGTAGAGCACACCTAGATCCATCTATTGAAACTGATGCCATAACTAACAATATGGCAGAAACATTCAATGCTTACATAATTAATGCTAGGACTAGGCACCTAATCTTCATGTTAGAGGATATTAGGGTTGCATTAATGCAAAGGTTAGTGAGGAAAAGAAAAGAAATGGGGAAGTGGAGTTCTATCTTATGCCCTAGGATACAATATAGGTTAGACAAAGAAAAGGAGAAGGCAGCATACTGTACTGTAATGCCATCTTCAGATAGCTTGTTTAATGTCAGACATATCCTAGATCAAGTGAATGTAGACTTAGTGGCTAAGACTTGTAGTTGTAGGAAGTGGAATATGGTTGGCATTCCTTGCTGCCATGCCATAGCTTGTATTTACTTTCAGAACAAGGTAGCAGAGGATTATGTTGATGTGTGCTACAAGGTGGAGACTTATGTGAAGGCTTACAGTGGCTCAATACCACCATTGGAAGGAGAAAGGTATTGGCCAAGGGTGCCCTGCAATTTGGATCCCCGTCCAATCAATATTGGCCCTGGAAGGCCCAGGAAGAACAGAATCAAACACCCACTTGAGAATCTAAAGAAGACATGCTCATTGACTAGATCAGGGATTGAGATGACCTGCAGCATTTGTAATTCAAAGGGTCACAATAAGAGGGGGTGCTCAGACACGGGATCTGCAGCAGCTACTGAACCACAACCTAAAAAACCAAGAGGCAGGCCAAGAGCTGAACCAACACCAACTCCAATAGACCACCCCTCACAGATGGATTCTGCAGCAACTACTGCAACACATGCAACTGCAACACCTTCCTCAGCCCATCACAGTGCTCCTGTACTACCAACTCTTATTGGCAGGGGTGGTAGAATGATTCTGGGAGGTGAAGGTGCTAGGTCAACTGGCAGAGGTAGGGGAAGCCAAGCTGGGAGAGGTACTCAGGTTGCTGCAGCTAATACAAGACAATGAAGAGGGAGAGCAAGAGGAAGGGGGAGTCAAGTTGATGCTGTTGTAAGTACTTCAGGAAATGGAAGAGGGAGAGCAAGAGGAAGGGGTAGGGGAAGAAACAACACACCTGTTGGTATTAGTGTGTTGTTTGGTGCTGATGGAAACCCACAAGTATGTTGTCTGACATTGTTTTGTTTTTTAATCTGATTTTTTTTATTAAATTTTCCCGACATCATTTTTTTTGGCATGTATACACAATAGGTTTCAAGTTCAAGGGCAAGGACTAGGTCAGCAACTCAGTCAAGCCTGACCTCCACCATTGACCAGCAACCACAATGATGTTGTAATCTTTTGAACTGCATATGTTTTCATACTAGGGATATCTTTTGAACTTTGTTAAAGTTGTGTAATTTTTGCAAGCTAAACTGTGATCAGTGTATTGTAATCTTTTGCAACTTAAAAAACTATGTTTTTACTTCATGGTGGTGTTTAAATATGGGCACCATTTGGATGATAATTAATTAATTAATGTAAGCTTTTTTAGCTCCTTTTAGCTTTTTGGTGAAGTTATGCTGCCAAATTTAGAGGGGTTTTTTTTCCAATTGCAATCACATATAGAACTTGTAAAACACTTTGTACAAAATAGACCTAAGGCATTCTCATTCCACTGAAACCATCCCATTACAAACTCAATCATGTCAAGCCAACAGTACATAACTAAGATAAATACACAACAACAAACAAAAGCCATGAAATAAACAATGCCATGAACAGATTTTTCGCATTCCTTGAACAATTCATTATCTCAGACTTCATTTGAAACACCTCATTCTTCATGTCTTTAAGTTCCTCCTCCAAATTACCTTTCTTCAATTGCAGCTTCTTAATCTTCTCATCTCTGATCTTTTGTTCAACCTCCATCTCTAATATAATAGTATCCTTCTCTAACAATTTCATCTGCTGCTCCTCCAAATCAGTGTGCTCATTCACCCATTTAAAAAATTCACATTGTGTATCCTACACTAAACGCAACACAACAAAACAAATCAAATCTAATTAGCCTATCAAATAACTAATTAACCTTAAATTAAGTAAATTACAAAACTTACTGGCCACAGAGGACAACCATAGAACTTCATCCCCATATTAGGCCCATTTCTCACAGTCTTGATAAGGGCTTCCCTATCACAGTCACACCGAATTTTTTGCATTCACAGCCCTTTTGTTGGTAGAAGAAGAACCAGGAATGTATGAATTTCCCTTTCTTGAAGCCATTGTCAAAAGATTTCCTTCGCAAAATGAAAGATGAAGTATGGAAAGAACAGGGGAAGGAGAAGAATAGAGAGAACAGAGATCAAGGGGCCTAATTTATAAGAAAAGGCAACATAACTTAACGGTAATATGCCAACTCACCAATTTAACCTTCAAATTTAAGGCCACGTCACCAGTTTACCTTCACAAACCGATTAACAATTAACCTGTTCCATTTATAGAAAATAGGGGTCAAAAGTGGTTCCATTTTGAAATAAATTAAAGGTCGTTCCATTATTGGAAGACAAGTGAAATGTGGTATTATTCCTGGCAAATTTTCCATTACGAAATTGATTTTCGATTAGTTAAGAAGAATTACCTCAAAAGCTAATTCAATGGAGGATAAAAGCTCACAAACCGGTTCAATGATGGAAGCTCACACACGCCGCTTCAATGGAGGAGAGAGAAAATCGAGCTGCTTCAATGGAGGAGGAGAAAATGGAGCAGCATCGTGAATAGAATAGACTAGGAGAGAGAAAATTAGGGCAAGTAAATAATTTGAAATGACAATATGTGAGATGGAATTTGTAAATTATTGAGTTGGACTTAATTTTGTAAAGGCTTGGATTTGCATGGATTTGACCCAAATACAAGTCCAAATGCTTGTGTTATCCAAACAGGCCATTTGGCCCAAATAAGAATTTCAAATGAAATCCCCATATCCAAACAGGCCACAAGAGTAATTAAATTAATTAATTACTCACATTCCGTGCGTTCCTTTAAATTGATACATCATGAATAAATTGTTAGTAACTTCAATAAAAAAAATATAAATCAAATGGAAAATAAATGAAATAAATGTAGATTTGATTTGGTCCAAACCCTCAGTTATTGGTACCTTTCACGCCTTGGTTTAAGGACGGAATCTCGGGTGTTGTATGGACTCCTTGGAGTGCTTAAGGGAAGAATGGTGTAATTAGGAATATAGGTTTAAGGCTTAGAATATGAGAGAGAGAAAAAAGAAAATGATTTTTGGTGTAAAAGAGAGAAAGAGAGAATGATTTGATGATCAAGCTTGTTGATGATTGAAAAACAGGAGATATGACCTCTATTTATAGAGAAAAAATAAGGGTTGAAGAATCAAGGTAAGATCCGAATTAAATCGGAATAAAACTCGATAGACTGCAGTTTTTGCGGTTTTTGTTTTTATCATATCTTTTGATCCAAAAATCGGAATATGATAAATAAGATATCGTTGAAAAGATATTGAAGTATAATTTTTAACCCAATTAGAATCATATTAAAATATTATTTAGAGTAAAAAATATGGACGAAATAGTGAGACGGTGTCAGTTTTGGATAGAGTTTGATATTTTATACATATCCTTTTCCGTTATAGCTTGGAATTGATATTATAATATATCATTGGAAAGATAATTTCAAGGGATATCCAAACATTTATGATTTGGATAAAAAAATATGAGGCACGAAAATAATATCTGTCTATCTTTGAACGTCTTTCAATTCGAATAGAATTAGGACTTTCAAAAAGAAAAAGTTTTATTCAATTTCAAATCCTTTAATCTTATCTTTTCAAAAGGAATAATTAAGATCTTTAAGAACATTATAAAAGCTTTTAATTAATCCTAATTGGTATAGAAATGGGATTAAATAATTTGGACCCTGCACATGATCATTGGGTCGTAGGTAAGGTGGGCTTAGGTTCGGTTTGGGCTCAGTTTAATATTTTGGCCATAACTTATTCGTTATAACTCGGATTTGGGATAATAATATATCGTTGGAAAGCTCTTTTCAAGTCCCATCAAACTATTAAACCATTGGACCAGTATTATGGACTAAAATAAACTGGACTAAACATTTTTTTTATAAAAGGACACGAAATGAATGATTTTAAGCGACACGAAATAAATTATTTTGGGTTTAAAGGCACGAAAAGAGGAAAATAAGTTATGGTTTGGGGAAATGGGCTAGGAATTGTTTTGGTTTATGAAATGGAAATATGGATTTAAGCACTCCATGATAAAATAATCAACCTGACCAATAATGACGGTGAAAGGCTGTTCATCATCGGGTTTGGTTTTGGGGAGACATTTTTAGGTGTCTTCATAAGCCCCCACTTTGACTGAGTTTTTAGAAATCATAGTTTTGAAAACGATAGTCAAAGTAGTCAATAGAGACGGAGAATGATTTAAGACGTTCGGCGATCCTAAATCACTATGTATACGCCGATACCTGGATAAAAATGTTAATTCTACATATAAAAGAGTAAAGGGATAGAATGCGTATCTGACACCAATGCATCGGTGAAAAAAGAGTTTGGTAGCCTTCTATGCTTGAAGGAATCCCCGGATTACGTTTTGTTGAAATACTTTCCATGCCTAAGGAAAGTCGACTGATGAGCTTGGTAGCTTTATATGCTTGAAGCAATCTACCGGATGATACTTTCCATGCTAGAGGAAATTCAACAGATGATTTTGGCAGCTTTCAATGCTTGAAGAAATCCACAGGATAATCCTCAGGATAATACTTTCCATGCCTGAGGAAATTCGACAGATAATTTTGGCAGCTTTCTATGCTTGAAAAAATCCACCGGATAATTCTTTCCATGCTTGAGGAAAGTCGACAGATGAGTTTGGCAGCTTTCTATGCTTGAAGAAATCCACCAGATAATACTTTCCATGCTTGAGGAAAGTCGACAGATGAGTTTGATAGCTTTCTATGCTTGAAGAAATCTACCGAATGATACTTTCAATGCTTGATGAAAGTCGACATATGAATTTGGCGGTTTTCTATGCTTGAAGAAATCCACCGGATAATACTTTTGATTCTTGAGGAAAGTCGACTTATGATGTAATCGCTGACTTCTTCGCTTTAAGAGATGACAGCGACCGACAATTTTCCATGCTTGAGGAAAAACTTGTCTAATAAGATTGCAAGTCTCTATGTATCGATAACCTTGCGCCATAAAATTATGGTGGTTCGATTGTCCCCTAACGTGGGCTGTAAATGGTTCGCTTGTCCCCGAACGTGGGATGTAGATGGTCCGCTTGTCCCTGGAAGTGGGCTGTAGATGGTTCGCTTGTCCCCGAACAAGAGTTGTAAATGGTTTGCTTATCCCCGAACGTGGGCTGTAAATGGTCCGCTTGTCCCCGGACGTAGGCTGTAATTGAGACATGCAAAATAATATTTTCCAAGGGACTCGTATAGACTATGATTGACTTGACTAACTGACTTGACCAAGATTGACATGACATGACATGTGTATAACTTGTGGTTGTGTGTGTATATGGTGTGTGTATGCAAACACAAGCAACAGAAAATGCAAAAGAAAATTTTCCATCATTTTTGTCATGAGATGAGTGGAAGGTACCGACTTTATCCCAAAAAAGAAAGAAGTGAAAAATGAAGTTTTGTTTTCGAACTTCCCTAGATGAGAAAATTTTTAAAAAGTTTTTTGAACTTCCTTAAAAGAAAAGACATGAAAAAGGGGAGAAGTTTTGAACTTCCTCGTTGAGCAAGACGAAACGAATCATATAGATTGAATTGCTTGTCTTCAAAATAATGTATGCATGATGCATTTCCTTAGGCTAGGAGGCTAAGGACAATTACATCATGTGACACGATAAATTAATGAACTTAGATCATGTAGCTAAGTATCATTTATGGTGTAAGGAAATGATCTTGAACGTCACTTAGGTCTGGAAGCTAAGCACTTATATAGATGAAGTGATTATTGCATAATGAACGTTGCTTAGGTCAAGGCTCTAAGCACGATATGCTTTGTATGATTACAAATCACTGATATATAAATGTTATTCAGCACATTATGCGATGCGTGAAACAATGAATATTGCTCAGGTTAGGAAGCTAAGAAAGTATACAATGTTTCTTCTAATGAAGGTTGTCATGAAAGATGATGAAACATGCACAGTGTTGAAACAAGATTTCATGATAAAGGGTTCATAAAGATAAAGATGATCGATATGGATATGGATGTGTGAGTGAAGTGTGTGAATGTGATACTAAGGCTGGTTGCAAGGGTTATGGTGATGGAAATATATGTGAGAAGAGTCAAAGATGATGACTCTTTAGGCTGGGTAGGCTAAATGATGTGTGTTCAAGCCCCTAAGTCTAGCTCTAGATAGATAGGGGTAAGAATTAGATATTCTTTGAGTCAATCATGCATGGATATGAATATGAATGTGGTCGCACCTCGATGTGAGGTTGCCTACGTATCCATTAGGAATCAGGTCGAACGTAGCTCTAGCCGAACTTTGCACAAGTGTCTGTACACCTCAATGAGGTCTTTCAATCGTTGTAATATGGTTAAGTTTATGGTTTAAAGAAGAAAAGGGTACAAGGCTCAAGACCCGAGAGAATTCCCAAGATGTGTCATTGTGAATTTAAAAATTTTGAATTTTGCAAGTTTTTTTTCTTTTTTTTTTCTTTTTCTTTTTTTTCCATTCTTTGGAATAAATGTGGGAAATCTCAAATCATGTGGTCCATCACTCACTTAGCATTCATGTTTCTCATGCACGGTACCAAGCACTTGATGAGAGACGCAATTTAAGACGTGTTCATATCAAAGACATTGGAACACTTGCCCTTAGACATTGTTTTATTGTTTCTTTGCTACTTTTTTTTTACTTGATTTTTTAATGTTATACAATTACACACCTTCCCATCCTAGAGTTAAGTGAATGTGGGTTTAATACAAAAGGTTAATCATTAGACGAGGCTCAAAGTGGTTGATGAAGAAATGGATCTGTGATTGAGTGGTTAATGGGGAATGAATGGGTTGTAAAGGTACCTCAAATCATTAGTATACCTTGTGTTTGGTACGGCAATTGCTTTTTTTTTCTAATCACATGATCGAATGTAAGAGATGCTCGTTTATGAAGAAGGTAAGAAATGTGACACATAGACACATGGATAAGGAGAACCTATGCTAGACTTTTTAGGGGGAAGGGTTTGAAACAAAAGAAGAAAAAAACATGAAATCTTGGTGAGAAGCTTGCATCGTGCTTTTTCTTCATGGCTATTTATGAGTTACTTCTTGGCGCCTGCTGAGGAAAAAAGTTTCTTATTGTTGATGCTTTGATAGGAAGGAAAGAAGGAAGGAGTGACGTTCCCCTTATTCTTCCAACTATTGCCTAGTGATTTTAGACTCAAGTACTGCGTAAGGAAGAGCTCACTTAATGCATTCACTCAATACTCGGATTGAAAAATGAAGAGTGTATGAAACGATTTTGAAAACTGATGGGAAATACTCCACTCATTCCTATTACGACGAAAAACGATGCATGCATGGTCCTAGTATACGATCATAAACAATATAGTGCATTATTCAAAGACAAAGTGTGTGCAATAATGACTCAACATGTGTGATTAGGTGAGTTTATTAAGACACATGGTATGATCGCATGGCTAGACATGAGGACATTGTGAAAAACAAAGGACCCAATGACCAAATAGCACGGAAGACTAAAAGACAAACTAACTTGATTAATTTTATCCAATTTTAATGTTTATGCTATTTACTAGGTGAAAACGGTCCATTGGCAATCATTAGTCATAAATAAGATCAACCACAATCAAAGACAAAAAACACATGTTAAGGTTAGCACAAAAAAATCATAAGTAACTAGGAAGAGGACTAGAATTCTAGAAGAGTTGGGACTCGTGGATATAAAAAAAAATAAAAATAAAAATCTATAATCCTATGTTATACGAGTTGACATGGATTAAAGGACTTGGCTAAGACTAGCCTGACACCAATTTTTTTTTAAAAAAAATAAAATAAAAAAGGTAACGCTAAAAAGACACCTAAACTGAATTGGCTGTAGTATATCAGTTATAACTTTTGATCTGTGACTCTGATTAGGACGAAACCAGCTCTAAATGAAAGATAAAACTCGGTGCTACAGATCCATAGGTTGCACGACAAGTAAATCTTTCTAGAACTCCGGATATGACCAAAACAAGTTGACTCTTGTACAGTATACGGGAATAAAAGTCCGGGTGACTCAAAAATTAAAAAAAAATATCAATGACTCGACTCTAATAAAAAAAAAGGGTTTGATACGAGAAAAATATAAATAAATAAATGAAAAGTAAAAAGAAATGCACACATAAGCACATTGTCACGCATGATGCAATGAAGTTCGCAACCTAAAAGTCAAGTTCTATGTTCGACTATGGTCAAGCATTTTTGGGTGTCAAAGGGTACCATGGTTAAGAGTTTGGACGCGTTAGCAAGGCAGCCTCCCTAGAGGGTGTATGCCAACGGGCGGCTCCGCGAGTTTGTGATGAAATCGAACTCGACTCCATTGTTTGGGTGGATTTAAAAACTTGGATGAACCCTTATTGCCATGAGCGTTTTCGAGTTGATAGAGCTTAAATCCCCCGAGCTAGCCGCATGCGTAGATCACGTACTATTGTGGCAAAATAGGTAACCTAAAAAGCATATGCATATGTGACAATGCCAATTAAATCGCAGGAATACAATTCAAGAATCTTTCAAGTCTCATCCACTCATCTTAATTAAATATCGATGACTCAAATCGATAAATAACCAAGAATCCTCTTCAGTGGAGTCGCCAAATTGTAGGCGTCACTCGAAGTGCGCCTACGTTAAAGCATGTTGTGAATATGTTTGACATTCATAGGATGTGGGAATTGACATATACTATTAGGGACAAGGAAAGTAGGGAGCCGCCAACAAGTTTTTAAGGAACTTGTAAACCATTAACGGATCATAAAAGGCAACCATGAATAAAGGGACAATGATAGGCAACAACGATTGACCCGTGAAGGTTACACCCCATTCATAATCCATGAGATTACTAACTCCATATGTTTGGAACCACGAAAGGAGGATCAAGGATGATGGTACGAAGTGAGTCATGGAGTCACATTCGCCCGTATTGGCCTCTAGTCGATTCTTATAGTGAAAAGCATTCCTGTGATCTCAAAGGCATGCAAACAAAATATTCAATTTGCTCTAAACTATTATTATGCTGAATTGATTGAATATTAATGCAACACATAATTCTAAAATATTAGTTATTACTTGATTTAATAACAATATTAAAAAGGAACATAAACCGGTCGTCAAATTATCTTATTAGGTGTGATTTTCAATTACATATTCCCTTTAAACATATAATAGAATAAACTTTAATATTGGAAGCAATTTAACAAGAATAACGTTAGTCAAATCAAATATAAATAAACTTAATCATGATACTAACAATAATAAAATAAAATAAGAGTAATTAAATTTATTAATTACTCACATTCCGTAAGTTCCTTTAAATTGCTACATCAGGAATAAATTGTTAGTAACTTCAATAAAAAAAATATATAAATGAAATGGAAAATAAATTAAATAAATGTAGATTTGATTTGGTCCAAACCCTCAGTTATTGGTACCTTTCACGCCTTGGTTTATGGATGGAACCTCGGGTGTTGTATGGACTCCTTGGAGTGCTTAAGGGAAGAATGATGTTATTAGGAATATAGGTTTAAGGCTTATATGAGAGAGAGAGAGAGAAAAGAAGAGAATGATTTTTGGTGTAAAAGAGAGAAAGAGAGAATGATTTGATGATCAATCTTGTTGATTATTGAAAAAGGGTAGATATGACCTCTATTTATAGAGAAAAAAGAAGGATCGAAGAATCAAGATAAGATCCGAATTAAATCGGATTAAAACTAGAATGCAGTTTTTGCGATTTTTGCTTTTATTATATCTTTTGATTCAGAAATCGGAATATGATTAATAAGATATTGTTGGAAAGATCTTGAAGTATACTTCCTAACCAAATTGGAATCAAATTAAAATATTTTTTAGAATAAAATATATGGCCGAAATAGTGAGACGGTGTCAGTTTTGGATAGAGTTTGATATTTTATTCATATCTTTTCCGTTATAGCTCGGAATTGATATTATAATATATCTTGAAAAGATAATTTCAAGGTCTATCAAACCATGTATGATTTTGATAAAAAAAAATAATAGGCATGAAAATAATATCTTTCTATCTTTGAATGTCTTTTAATTTGAATAGAATTAGGACTTTCAGAAAGAAAAAGTTTTATTCAATTTAAAACTCTTTAATATTATCTTGTCAAAAGTGATAATTAAGATTTTTTAAAAAAACTTATAGAAGCTTTTAATCAATAATCAATAATATATACTAAATTGTTTTTCTTTTTGAAAAAAAAAAATCTATTTAAGAAACAAATTTCTTATTTATATAAAGTAATAATTGTGTACATTAAAAATATTTGATGTATCTTTTAAAAAAATCTTATTAACAATTATAAACTTACACAAAAAAATAAAAACAAAAAAATTATTCTTAAAATAATTTGTGACATTGTAGGCGTTGTTCGAAGTGCGCCTACGTAAAAAGCATGTGGTGAATATGCTTGGCACTCATAGGAATTGGAAATTGACATAATACGATTAGGGACAAGGAAAGTAGGGAGCCGCCAACAAGTTTTTAAGGAACTTGTAAACCATTCACGGATCATAAAAGGCAACCACGATTAAGGGACAACGATAGGCAACAACGATTGACCCGTGAAGGTTACACCCCATTCATAATCCATGAGATTACTAACTCCATATGGTTCGGAACCACAAAAGGAGGATCGGGGATGATGGTACGAAGTGAGTCATGGAGTCACATTCGCCCGTATTGGCCTCTACTCGATTCTTATATTGAAAAGCACTTCTGTGATCTCAAAGGCATACAAACAATTATTCAATTCGCTCCAAACTATTATTTAACTAAATTGGTTTAAGATTAATGCACACATAATTCTAAAATATTGGTGATCACTTCAATTAATAATAAGATTAAAAGGAACCTAAACCGGTTGTCCAAATTATCTTATTAGGCGTGATTTTCAATTACATATTCCCTTTAAACATGTAATATGGTGATCAATAATAGAATAACATTAATATTAAAACCAAATTAATCACAATTCCAACAACATAAAATCGTTAGAAAAATAATAAAAATAAAAGGAGCATGATCCTTACTTTGATTCTGTTTGTTTGCAACTACAAAATAATAAACGAGTTATTAAATTCAAGAAAATAAATAAACAATAACTAAATTAAATTAAATAAAATAAAGTTGATTTTGGGGACAAACCCTCAAACAGCTCTACCTTTCACGCCTTGGATTAAGGACAGAACCTCGAGTAAAATATGGACTCCTTTGAGTTCTTGAAGAAGGAATTTTGAAGTGAAAAAGGTAGGCTAGTGTTTAGGCTAAAGCATAGAAGAGAGAAAATAATATAATAGAATTATTCCCTGCCCCCGTTCATCAGAAATGAGGGGGGTATTTATAGGGAAAATGTGTTGAGGGAGCACACGGAACCCTAAAATGATAAAAACCCTAAGAAAGTATCCCGTGACACGGTCAAACTGTACCGTGACACGGGAATCCCCACTGTCAGACGGTACACATTCCCGTGACACGATACACTTTTGGCGTGACGCGGGAAATTTTCAGAAAACGGGATAGAAAACGCGTCAAGGGTTTACGCGGAAAAGACACGGAATGTCCCATGACACGGAATATCCCGTCAAGGGTTTCCGTCTAAATACATTTCTAACCCTAATTTCCTTCGGCTTTTTTAAGTGCCGATTGATAATTTCAGGCCTTTTCTGACTTTTATTATTTTGGCTAAAATAAGAAAATAACTAAATAAAAATAAATAAAAGGTTTGGGCCAAAAATATATAATAAAATAATAATATAAAAAAGGTTTGGGCTGAAAATTAATTAATAAGTTTGGGATGAAATTAAAACTATGCTTTTACCAAACATCAAGACTAATCCATGGATTTTTCAAAAATATGAATTTAATAAAATACGATTTTTTAAGCACTCTTGGGATTAAATACTGAACCCGAGCAATAGTGGCGGTGAAAGGTTGTTCATCATCGAGTTTGGTTTTGGGGAGACATTTTTAGGTGTCTACAGAAGCCCCCACTTTGACTGAGTTTGTAGAAACGTCAGTTTCGAAAACGATAGTCAAAGTAGCCGATAGGGACGGAGAATGATTTTAGACGTTCTGCGATCTTAAATCACTATGTATACGCCGATACCTGCAGAAAAATGTTAGTTCCACACATAAAAGAATAAAGGGATAGAATACGTATCTGGCACCAGTGTATCGGTAACAAACGAATTTGGCAGCTTCCTAAGCTCGAAGGAATCCACCGAGTGACATTTATTGAAACGCTTTCCATGCTTGAGGAAAGCCGACTGAAGAGTTTTGTAGTTTTCTAAGCCTGAAGAAAGTTACCGGATAATACTTTCCTTGCCTGAGGAAAGTCGACGTATGAATTTGGTGTCATTCTATGCTTGAAGAATTACACCGATAATGCCTTCCATGCTTGAGGAAAGCCGACAAAGGAATTTTGTGGTTTTCTATACTTGAAGAAAAAATCCACCGATAATGCTTTCCATGCCTGAGGAAAGCCGACTTGGCGGTTTTATATACTTGAAGAAAAATCCACCGATAATGCTTTCCATGCCTGAGGAAAGCCGACTTGGCGGTTTTCTATACTTGAAGAAAAATCCACCGATAATGCTTTCCACGCCTGAGGAAAGCCGACTTGGCGGTTTTCTATACTTGAAGAAAAATCCACCGATAATGCTTTCCATGCCTGAGGGAAGCCGACTTGGCGGTTTTCTATACTTGAAGAAAAATCCACCGATAATGCTTTCCATGCTTGAGGAAAGCCGACGATTGCTGAAATTGGTAAGTGTATGATAGTTCGTGGGCCGCAAATGATTCTCAATTTTAAGCCGATTATCCGACCATATTACATACTTAAAATGCCGAAAAATAGACTTTGATGTTTGCTAGGGGTAAAATGGTAATTTTAGTCCCCCTTAAATATCAGTTAGAATTTTCCGCGTAATTCTAGCGAAAAATAATCGCCCAATAAGCTCGAAAAATCATTCAAACTGGTCAAAAATGTCAGGAATATTCGCTAACAATGCACAGAGTCTTCCGTGCCACGTCACCACTTTGCCGTGACATGGGAACTCCTCCCGTCAGACGGGATAAAATCCCGTGTCACGGGAATATTTTTTTCTGCTTTTTTTCTTTGTTTTTTTGTTGTTGTTGAATTGGTCAACGTGAATCAGCGGGCCACGTCGGCAGTGTACCGTTACACAATAACGGTAACCGTGGCACGGTGAACGGGGTTTGCAACGGCTACTTTTTTGTTTTAAATTCACGTTTTTGCTTCACCATTTCGCCATTTCTCATCTGATTCTCACTCCAAAAAGTTCAAAAAATTTCCTTGGGTTGCCGTGTCTCGTCGAGTGCTCACCGGTGCTCGGTTTGTCTTCCCATCGGCCGGTTTCCACCACCGTGTCGCGGCCTTCCTGCACTCTCTCTCTCTCCTCTTTTTTTTTTTTTCTTGCTTTTTGCTGTGGGTTACTGCTGCTAATTTTTGCTGCTACTGTTGCTGTCTTCCGCCGGAGCTGCCGTCGGGGTCACCGGAGCTCCGTCGCCTTTTGAACTTACCGTGACACGAGACAGCCTCGCCGTGTCACGGATTCTGCTGACCGTGTCGCGGCGTTCTATTTATGGCCGGAGCTTTTTCGAGCTTTTGGAGTTCGAATTTTCACCAATTTTGCTGTAATTTCTTGCTATCTTCCTCATTTTCGACCCTCTATAAGCATTCATGTAACTTTCCTTTGATTTTTGTCTTGAATTTTGCTTCAAATAAGTAATTTCATGAAAAACCCTTAAAAATCAATTTGGGGATTTTTTATTTTGAGGTTTTATGTTGAAATTCTTGCCATGATTTTACTTGTATATGTATGTATGTGTGTTTGTGAGAAATTTGAGACAAAAATTACATGATTTGATGGAGAATTGAGCAAATCACCATTTTTGGGTACTACTTTGTGAAATGATGTTCATGTTATTTCTTTTGTACTTGAAATGGTGAAAAAACGGTGGTGAAGTGTTTCATGATGTGTTGATTCATTGTTTTTGTGCAACTTCGAAACATATTTTGCGTATGTACTATATCGTCATGGAGAACATAGTATCATGCGGCTAGGAGAACTGTAGTATTAGTTTGTCATGGAGAAACTAAATACCATAATTTTTCCAATTTTTAGCCTGGAGGTAAAAATTTAGCGTATAATTCAATAAATAACTTAGGAAATGATGCTAAGTATTTAGATTTTTATAATAGCATGCCTAGGCGACGAGATTGCGATCTTTCTACCCTCGGCCGGCGTCGGGCTTTTCGGGAGGACACTCCCACCATTCTTGAGGGTATGGACGACGATGCTTTAGAGTTCGAGCCTCAGGCATCCGCGAGTAGAGGTAGGTGGGTTCCACCTCCGTGGGCTCCAGACCAGTTGGTTTTATGCCGTGAAAACCATGTCTCTCATCGCTCACTCTCCGGCATAGTCGATGGCACGCTTCGCCACCACGGTTCTAGAGTCGGCGATTTGATCCCTCGACTTCACCAGATCATTACGAGGGATCCTGCTACGAGCGCCCTATGGGAATCGGCTGGTTTAGTAGATTTCTATACGGCAGTTGCAGGGTCTCGCAGCCCCCGGGGTTGCGGTGCGACGGTCGTTCGCGCATTGTTGGAGTATTTCTGGGATACTACCAACACTTTTCATTTTGCTTGGGGGGAGATGACGGTGACCCCCCTAGACTTCTGTATGATCAGCGGGTTGCACTTCACCGACCGGGCTGTAGCTCAGATGTCTGATCTGTCTTGGAGATCGGCTGAGACAGCTGATTTGTTGGGTCCGATCGTTCAGTACATCAGGTCCCGACCAGTGTCTCGAGGTGGTCCTAGGAGCGCACGATCGGAGCTGGCTTCAGTTTTAGCTCGTGGCTTCGACATGGAGGACACGACGGCTGAGCAGCGAGTGCGGATTTTCATCCTGATCCTGATTTCTGGGACCCTTTCTCCCGAAAGGAGTTCACGTGTACTCCTTTACTACCTCCCCGCTCTGGTCAGGATCCATGAGATAGGATCCTATAGCTGGGCCAGCCTTGGATACGCCGATCTTCTCTTATCGCTACGTCATGGCTGTCGGCAGCTGAATGACGAGTCTCCCATCACCGTCTATGGTCTGTGGAGAGTCGTAGAGGTGATGATCTTTTCCCTTTTTGTTTCACTTTAACTTGTTCGACTCATGTGCTAAAGATTACTTTTCATCGCAGCTATGGTTCTACGAGTACTTCCCAGGCTAGGCTCCTCGCCGGCGTCGTGGAGCGGTCCATGATTTCCCTGTCGGGGCCAGCTGGCGTGATCGAGGAGAGTCGCGGGTGGAGTCTGTCCCTGCACTGCGTGGGCTGCTACGCCGAGGCACCTCTACAGTCGGCGTAAGAATCAGTTTTGTTGCTGTTATTTTCCCTCTAACGTTGTTTCTGTTGTTTCACGCCGACTTTTTATGGTTTTCAGGTTGCCATTGATGTCCAATATCGTCCTTGGGCCGGGATGACTGATCTACCTGAGGCCTTGCATCTTTCTGCGCACCGCACCATTTTGGTTGGTACCGGACGCTTTGTCTGGTATTTGGGTGAGCGAGTCGTTCGTCAGCATAGCGGCGATCGTTTTGTGGTGCCCTCATCTCCACCAGAGTCGATGTTGGACTCACGCTTGATCAGAGAGTTGATCAACAGGGGAGAGCGCTATACTTTTCCATGGCAGGAGCTTGTACACATGGAGAGTGACTATGCGCGGGATTTGCTTCCCTTTCTGGCTCCTCCACCCCGTCTTCCTGAGGTATGATTTCTTTTGAGGATCATCTTTATTAATCTCTATTTTAAATAGTCAAATAACTTGATTATTCGATCATATTTTCAGACGACTATTCGCCCTGTCAGGAGGATCGAGATTCCTCCACAGTCTGTTCACTATCTAGGGCCGATTGGTATCACAGAGGACCATATTGCTGACACGCCAGAGGGTTACAGACAGGCGCAGGAGTCTCTGCCCGAGGTCTTTGAGCCGGTGAGTTCTCTTGGATGCATTATTCATCCTTTTAACACTGTTTAGTACTGACTTTTCTTTGTTTTATCCTCAGCCTAACCGCCCGAAGATGATGGGACTCATGAAGCTAGTTGACGCCCTGAAGTATTGCATCATCAAGCTTCGGCGTGGTGCGAGTTGTCGGAGCTCTAGCGACGTTCTTGAGGTATCATTCATTTTTATTTCTACCATTTGTTTTATTTTGCATTGTTGACACCTTTTGGTTTTGTATCTTTCAGGAGCAAAGGAGGTCCCGCTCGCGCTCGAGGCACAGAGGCTCGGACGAGGAGGAGCTTGGTCGTGGTAGACGATCTCCTGAGATTCACCGACATTCTCATTCTCAGCGAGAGCCTCAGGTTACTCAGCCATTTCAGGAGGCTCAGTGGCAGCATTCTCAGTCTTCTCAGCGCTTTCCGGGCTAGAGTCAAGGGCAGCGTCAGTTGTTTGCACAGCCTCCACAGCCTGAGCTTGGGTCTGTTTTGACTCCCTTGGATCCTGGTTCATTTTCAGCTCCATAGTCAGGGATTCCTCCACCGGTGTTGGGCTTGTTCTCAGTCCCGATGTATGGGACGATGCCTTCACCGACGATTCCAGTGTCTTTGGGCCAGTCTACACCGTTTTCCGGCTGGACGGGTCCTGCCTTGAGCTTGACTACTGCTGGGGTTACAGGGACTAGTAGGGACACTACTCCCCGTACTCGGATGGTGGAGGGACTATTCGGTTCGTCGTTCCCATATGCGCAGGGTGGAGATGATACTGATTCTGGCTCTAGAGACTTTTGACCGAGGGTTTTTATTTGTACATACTATGATGACACTTGACATGTTTATTTATTACGACTCTTTTGTACATTATTCACAGTTTATGTATTTATTATTGTGTGTTAGTGTGTGTTTGAGGCTCCTTGTGTGTGATTGTGTATTTATTAATGACGCGACGAAAAAAAACATAAGTGGAGTAATGGAGGGTACCGACCTTCCCTAAAAGAAAAAGAAATAAAAAGACAAAAAATAAATAAAGTGATAAAGAAATAAAATTTTAAAGTGGTGAATAAATAAATAAATAAAATGAAGATAATAATAATAATAAGAATATAAAAAAAAGTGAGAATTTTATTAGAAATAAAACTCTCAGATAAACGGTGAAGATAAAATACTATAAAAAAATCCGGATAGATACGGGAAAAGATGAAAAAAAGAAAACGCGTGAAGTGCCGTGACACGGCACTGTGCACCGTGTCACGGCAGAACTTGCCGTGTCACGGCAAAAGTTCCCGTGACACGGCGGAACTTCCCGTGTCACGAGACGCGTATTACTTAGCGGTTTGTTTTACGCGTATAAAAAGATAAATTCTGGGCAGTGTCGAGCGCTTTTGCTATAAAATAAGACCAGTTTATTCATGATATGCATAATTACGAAACATAAAATAATTTAGAATTTCATATTTCAATAATCATGTCTCAGAATTTTGATAATACATTGCGCGACTGGTCTTATTCTTTGACCAATCCGGAAAAAAGAGAGTTAGAATTATTTCATGTCAGGGGTTTGCTAGCCCTGCGACACGTAGCTATTGAACATGATTTTCTTAGGGCAACATTAGATTATTGGAGTCCAGAAACACACTGTTTCAAATTTGATTATGATGAAATCTGTCCCTTGCCGGAGGAATTCGGCGCAATCTTTGGATTTCCTGCTAGAAATCTTATTGCCATGCCTACCCTACGTGAATATTATTACCAAGATTTTGAACGCCATCTGAATCTAACAGATCCAGATTTGAATAGAATTGTTTGTGGTAATGAAGTAGACTTAGAAAAACTTGCTAATTTATATTTTAATCGCCCTATCTCTGATTCTTACATGTATATCGTAGAAGGGAATATATTTTTTGCATGTTTAGCAAGCTCTTATTTGCAAAGGTAGGGTAGGAAATGCTTTTCTAGCGTCTGTGCTTGAACATGTCGAATCTGGAAGATCTCCTATGCCGACGTTCCTTGGAGAGACATTTCGTGGCCTTGACGAGGCAAAAGCTGACCGGAAAGCCATCAGGAAGGGCTCTCTGGTACTACTGCAGGTAAAAATACGCTCCGAGTAGCCCCCGTGACACAAAACAGGCACCGTGTCACGGTGGGTGTCTGCCGTGACACGGCAAAACCTGCCGTGTCACGGGAATCTGCTTGATAATTTTTTTTTTTTGCTGTCGTGGCACGGGACCCGTCAGACGGGATGAAATCCCGTGTCACGGGAATATTTTACACGTTTTTTTTTTCGATTGATTTTTTTCTTTCTTTTTTTTTTGGTTGATGGAGCGTTTGGAACTATTCGAAGCCCCCGACGATGTTGAAAAAAATGGCCCTAACGACCTAGTCCGCAGGAAAAAGAATTACTCTGCGAACATGTCGTATGAAGATTGGAAACATTTCTTTGCAAAGAGGGAATTTTCCATTCGTTGGGTGGTGCCTTGGTGGAGGCTTACTAGGATGGTTGGCACGAATGAAACTCCATATTGCCATATTCGTAGTATCTCCAAACTGACCTTTTATTGTCCCTCTCGACTGATACGGCAGTATGGACTTGAACAAGTAATTCCACGCTATAACGATAGTCCTCGTGAAATATCGTTGCATGAAAGTAACGTTCACAAGTACGAGGCTTATTGGATTGGAAGACCTTTGTGGACCGTTTCTGCAAGTGACCAAACTCCTCCTCCCTTATCTAGTGCATACAAGGCATGGTTGAACCCTAGAAGTAGGAGGGAACGATTCGGATCACGCAAGTCTGATGTGAAGAGTCGTCTTGGAAATAAGAAAGCTCCTCCTAAAGATCGTCTAGGTCCGAGAACACAAAGGATTGAGTTTAAGACTCCTATAATGCCAAGAAAGAAGAATTATGTGAAAGGGAAGGGTAAAGAAAAGATGGTTTATAGGGAGAAACAACCGAAAAAATTCAAGAAAGGTGAAAGGGGGGAAAGTTCGACTAGGGGTGTGACGGTTCGGGCTACGAAAGACACATTAATGGTGAAGGCCGACCTAATTGACCAAGAGAAGGATGTTCCTAAAGAGAAGAGAGATTAGATCAATAGTGCTTTGTTTTTTATGATTTAATTTTTATTTAAATAAGGCATATGATGCCAATACTTGTAGTCGCATTTATTTTAATAATAATAGCACATTTATTTCAGCCTTAAAAATAAAAATTACAATGACTTATTTTTTATTTATTTATCCGAGTCAAGGAGTCGAACGCAATGGAAGAACGAAAATAAAAACTCGAACAATGAATCCGCAACGAATGTGCCACTATTCTAAAAATAAAACGGAAAACTGAAGTTCCACCGTGTCACGGTGAAAGGGTCCCGTGACACGGTACAAATTCCCGCGTCACGGCAATTTTCCTTTTTTTTTTTTTTGCCGACAAAAGGTGACGTGGCACGGGAACTTCTCCCGTCAGACGGGATAAAATCCCGTGTCACGGGAATTTCCCTTCCCCTTTTTTTCGTTCAGGCCACCGTGTCACGGTGAACAGTACCGTGACACGGTGGGATGTCCCGTGTCGCGGCAATTTTCCTTCTTTTTTTTTTTGGCCGTGACGCAATGCTGAACTGACGCGCATATTTGATCAACAGAGGGAGGATTTTTTTTTATTTTAAAGTGGTCGGGCCCCCTTGAGGGGTTGCCTACATATCCTAAAAAGGAATCAGGCCAAACGTAGCTCTATTGGGTCATGAACCCATGCGACTAGGCATAGAATTTCTTGAGTTGATCCAAGTTGGTTAAATTATGGAAGCCGTTACCGTCCATGTCTACCAATTGTGTCGCTCCGTCAGACAAGATGGCTTTAACAATGTACGGGCCTGACCAGTTTGGTCTGAATTTTCCTCTTGGATCTAACACATTTTTGCGAAGTGCCTTAAGCACTAGGTCACCTTCTTTGATATTCCTGGTCTTGAATTTCTTATTAAAATGTCGTGCCATACGCTGTTGGTAGGTTTGGACATGATGCAAAGCTGCCAAGCGTTTTTCATCAAGCAAGACCAGTTCGTCGTATCTTGCTCTAATCCAGTTGACTTCATCTAGTTGGCTTTCCAATGCGATTCGAAGAGAAGGGATTTCGAGCTCGATTGGTTGTACAGCTTCAACTCCATAGACCAAAGAGAAAGGGGTAGCCCCTGTTGATGTATGAACAGAGGTTCGATAACCCCAAAGGGCGAAATGTAGCTTACTTGGCCAATCCTTGTAATTTTCTGTCATCTTTTCGATGATAGTTTTCACATTTTTGTTGGCCGATTCGACTGCTCTATTTGTTTGTGGTCTGTAAGGTGATGATCGGTGATGCTTGATATGATATTTCTGTAATAATTTCGCGCATTCAGCTAGAAAATGTGTTCCATTATCACTGATCATCTCGTGTGGTACCCCGTAGCGGCATATGACATTTTTCTCAATGAATTGAGCTACGTGTTTTGCCGTCAACTTGGCATATGAGGCAGCTTCAACCCATTTGGTGAAGTAGTCGATTGCTACGAGAATGAATTCATGCCCCCCTTGTCCTGGTGGTGTTATTTTTCCAATGATGCCAATGCCCCAAGTGGAGAAAGGCCATGGAGAAGTATACGTGTAGAGAAGCGAAGTGGAACATGCTGTAAGTTTGCATAGACTTGACACTTCATACATTTCTTGACGTATTCGTGACAATCTCTCTCCATAGTAGTCCAATAGTAACCTTGTCGTTGAATCCTTTGGACTAACATCTTTGCATTCATGTGTGTTCCACATATACCAGCATGAAGGTTTTCCATGGTTTTATGTGCTTCTTTCTTGGCTATGCATAAGAGATTTCTTCCCATTGCAGTTGTCTTGTGGAGTTCTCCCCTGATGAGCACATACTGTGAGACCAAGAGCCTCAAAGCACGGCGTGCCCTTTTATCAGTATTAGGAGGGTATTCTCCTCTTGTCACATAATTAAGGATGTCCGTATACCATGGCTCTTCCTATTCTTCTTGTGGTTCTTGTTCATTATCAAGTGCATGAACATAAGCCGGCTCATATCTTCTTTCTATGGTCAGTGGCATTCTGATTGTATTAGTTGGAATTCACACCATTGATGCTAATTTAGCTAGTGCGTCGGCAAATTGGTTTTCTTCTCTTGGCGAATACGTATACTCCACTTCATCTAGTTGCTCCATGAGAGTTCTAAATGAGCTTGATACGTAGCGAGACTTTCACTTCTCACTTTCCATCTCTTGGAGATTTGGTTAATGATTAGTGAAGAATCGTCGTAGATTCTGAGTTTCTTAATTCCCAAGGCGACAGCTGTTTCTAACCCCAAAATGCATGCTTCATATTCTGCGGCATTGTTGGTGACATCAAAGTCGAGCTTCATGGAAATTGGGATGTGCTCTTCATTGGGTGATACGAGAAAGACTCCTACACCACATCCCTTTTGGTTTGAAGCTCCATCGAAATAGAGCGTCCAGCTATCATCTTCGGTCATGAGTAAATCTTCGTCAGGGAAATCATACTCATCTTCTTCTTTTTCAGCTTCTTCTAGCGGAAAGTCTGCTAAAAAGTCAGAAACTGCAGAACCTTTGATGGCTTTTTGTGGCACAAATCTCAAGTCAAATTGAGCCAGATTGACTATCCACCTTGATAATCTGCCGTTGAGCGTTGCTTTCTCGAACAAGTATTTGAGAGGGTCCATCTTGGACACGACATGCACTGTATGAGTGAGCATGTAATGTCTTAGTTTCTGTGCGGCCCATACAAGTGCGAGACACAACTTCTCAAGTGGTGTGTATCGCATCTCATATCCTTGAAGTTTCTTGCTCAAGTAATAGATTGCATTCTCCTTGCTTTCGATTTCTTGTGCTAGCATTGCCCCCATCGTTTCTCTTGTGACCGTAAGGTAGAGTCGAAGAGGAAAGTCAGGTATTACTGGCGTTAGCACGGGTGGGTTTGCCAAATACTCTTTGATTTTGTCGAAAGCCTTTTGGCAATCATCATCCCATGTGACTGTGACATTCTTCTTAAGCTTCTTGAATATAGGTTCACATATCGCTGTGAGCTTTGATATGAACCTACTTATATACTGCAACCTTCCAATGAAGCCTCGAATCTCCTTCTCATTTTTGGGTGGTGGCATGGCCATGATCGCTTTTACTTTCGAAGGATCTATTTCAATCCCTCGAGAACTGATCACGTATCCAAGTAATTTGCCTGACGTGACTCCGAATGCACATTTTGCTGGATTTAATCTCATGTTGTACTTGCTGAGTCTTTCAAAGAACTTGCGAAGGGCAATAATATGGCCTGGGAGATCTTTAGACTTAACGATCATATCATCGACATAGACCTCCACCTCTTTGTGCATCATGTCATGTAACAATGCTGTAGCTGCTCTTTGGTAGGTGGCACCCGCGTTTTTCAACCCGAATGGCATTACTGTATAGCAATATGTACCCCATTGCGTGATGAATGTGGTTTTCTCCATGTCTTCTTCGGCCATCAATACCTGATTATATCCGGCGTAACCATCCATGAATGACAGGAGTGCATGGTTTGCTGTATTATCGACCAGAATGTCAATGTGAGGTAGAGGGAACCCATCTTTTGGGCTTGCTTTATTAAGATCCCTGTAATCAACACACATTCTGACCCTTCCATCCTTATTTGGAACTGGAACCACATTTGCTATCCATTCCGGATACTTGGATACTCCGATGAAACCTGCGGCCAATTGCTTCCTGATTTCTTCCTTAATTTTGAGAGCCACATCTGGTTTCATTCGGCGCAGCTTTTGTTTGACAGACTTCACACCTGGAATGAGTGGTATTGTATGCTGAGCTATATCCCTGTCAATTCCTGGCATATCTTGGTATGACCAAGCAAATACATTAAAAAATTCACTAAGCAAGTTAATTAGCTCTTTGCGTTCATCTTGACTTAGTGTTAATCCAATTTTTACTTCTTTAACAGTCGTATCATTGGAAATGTTAACTGTTTCTATATCTTCAATAACTGCTGTTTTATTTTCGTGTTCTTCCATTGCTTTTATTATTTCTTTGTCATTTTTATCATTAGCAAAGTAATATTGATCAGGGCTAGGGGAATGGCACGCATCGTAAGCAAAGGTACTCATTTTATTGAATTCACTGGCTAATACATCAAGAGCGGCAAGGTCGGTTGCGACCTCACCAGAATTATTAGGACTAGAAAGAGAGGACTCAACAAGAGACTTAGAGTTGAACTCTATAGCAGAAAGAGGGTCGGCCTCAGACTCTAAGGACTCGTCTACAGACTTAGACTCAGACTCGGACTCGGACCCAGACGACTCAGACACATCAAACATAGGACCCTCGCCAGCGGTTATTTCCAACTTCTCTCCACTCGGCGTAGTGATCCTCAATGTCTTGCGCCATCCTCTTGAAATGTTGTCAACTTGGAAGATTAACTCGGAGGGGTCAAAATCCTTGTTCGCTATGACAGCTTGAACGAGCTCGGAGTTATCATTGCGGACCGTCTTGGGCTCATTTTTCTCCATTCCAAAAAGAAGGTTGATTCCTAGATCATCAGAATTCAGGCTAGCTGGCTTCTCAGTTGTGAAGAGCTCTTCGTCTTCGTCAAGGAAGTCACAATCGAGGAACACCTCGAATCCTGGTTCACGGATCCCATCATGGACGAGTGGCTCAGGGAATTCATAGCATGGGAAGTCTTCCCCTTCTTTGATGTACTGGCCATTGAGGGTGAACGGATACGGATCCATAGCCATTTTCGTCTTCGTGATTCGAGCGTTATTGCGAGCCTTCATCTTCAATGCAGCTCGTTTTAGATCTTCTTTTGCTGGCTTGAATCCCAAGCCGAAAGTATCCTTCTTGAGCGCACCAGGATGGCCCCAAGATTCAGCCATTATCTTTTTGAGTCCAAGGGTCATTCCAGGGAAATGACCTTGCTTCTTCAGAATGGCATTGATACTGGTGTTTGAATAGGGATCGAAGTCGAGATAGCACTTTTCCTCCTCTTCGATCACGAGAACATCATCTAGTGAAAACCCCCAAAGATCTTCATCTTCTTCGTCATGTTCAACATGGACGATAGGAGTATCAATAACTTGAATGCGCATAGGAGAAGCATCGATAGTAATCGGAACCCCTCCAACTATGGCTTTCACTTTTTGGTGAAGCGATGACGAAATCGCCTTTAGCTCATGGAGCCAAGGGCGTCCTAACAACAGATTGAAAGAGGCCTTAATATGTCCACCACCTGAAATTTGGTGCGACGTTCAATGGCCCCAGTAGTTATATTCAGTATGATAGTACCCACGGCTTGACGGCGAGTATTATCATAAGCTCGAATCCCTTGAGTGGAGGGAGTCAATTCTTCATTCTTTATACCCAACTTCTTTATAGTACGGAGTGGGCACACATTGATTGTAGAGCCATTATCAACCAGGCTCATGGGAACATTCATCTGCCTACACACTACAGTGAGGTGTAAGGCCTTATTATGTTGGTCCCCTTCCGGGGGTAGATCCTTATCAGAAAAGGAAATTAGATTGCTAGTACTTGGCAGCTCAGTAGTGAGAAAGTTGAACAATCCTTGAGGAGTCATGTCATCATCAACTCCTATTTTCACCAGAGCATTCATCACAGCCTTTCGATGCTCGTGGGAAGTGGCCAAAATCTTCCATACATTCATCTCCACCTTGGTCTTTTGCAGTTGTTTGACCACATCGCTGTTCACAGGGTCGATGGGATCAACTATCGGATGTGATTGTGGTGGGGGTGGAGGTGGATTAGGTTGTTGCAACCGTCCACTTCTGGTGAGAACCTTGACCTCAAAGTCCCCCCAAACGTCTTCACTGGTTCTAAGAGATGAACAGGCTATATCCTTGAGATAGACGTCTTCATCATCACTATCCCAAATTCCATTCACTTCTTTAGTACTTGAGATAAATACAACTTCCGGTAGAGGTTCATTCACAGGTTGAATGAGTATCGACGGATCAAAGGAGACTTCATCTCCCATGATAGCCAAAGCATCAGAAAGAGGACCTGTTTGAATGTTAGGCTTCTTGCCCCCTAGAGGGACAGGAAGTTGATTTGCATCGATCATATCTTGGATTGCATCCTTCAGCCTCCAACACTTCTCAGTATTATGACCCTTTCCTTGATGAAACTTGCAATAAGCATTGGGGTCATAGCTAGCGGTCCTATTCTCTGGCCGAGGTTCTGGAAATGGTCCGATTGGCATAATCAGTCCTTGACCATGCAAACGGTCATAAGCAGCATCATAAGTCATTCCTAAAGGCGTGTAAACCCTCCTTTCCCTTTGGAATCTTTGAGGAGGAGCATTAAGGGCCAGCACATCATTGATATTGATATTGTTGGTAGCATTATTGGGCTTAGAAGACGAAGAAGAAGGAGTGTCGTTCTTCTTGTTTTTCCAAGTGCTGTTGTTATTGTTGCTACCAACAGACTTCATCAGTTAATCTTCGATATTGATTCCAATATCGTATACAGCGTCAAAGGTACTCAGAGGCAAAAACTTCAAGTGTTGCTTGTACTTATGAGTCATATTGGCAATGAACAAGCGAACCATTTCTTTCTCCTTGGGGGGATCCACAAGGAGCGCAGCTGTTTCACTCCACCTGCTTAAGTAAGTGGTGAAGCCTTCATTCTCTTTCTGTTTGAGAATGGAGAGTTCACGTTCAGAAGTCTTGGCCTGGATGTTACACTTGTAACGATTCATGAAGCTTTCAGCAACATCCTCCCAAGTCGTGACATGTTTGGATTCCAAAGAATAGAACCACTGTTGACAGGCATGCTCTAAGGAAATATGGAACACCGTAGGGAAGAGTGTCACATCTACTCCCTTAAGAGCCATAGTTGCAGAAAAAGACTTCAAATGGAAAAGCGGATTATCAGTAGGCTTGAATTTGGGAATGTCAGCAGTGGAAAACTTCTCATGAAGATTCTCTCTTATGGACGAAGAGGTGACAGGCTGTTCCAAATAAGTGAACTCTTCAGAGATCTTGTTCATCTGTTCCTTAATCTTGTCCATTGCAGCAGTAGTGACATTGTTTTGATTGTCCTGTTCTACAGTACTGACTCTAGTGGTGAGTATCTGCATCATGTCAGACAATCTTTCAATTGTCCTATTGAGGTTCTCGATGTCTTCCTTAGTGGCCATTGGTTGAAAGTAGACTGGAGATGGATTTTGTGGAGATGATTGAGGTGGTTTCCTTGTACGCCTCTTTGGTATAAGAGGTTGTTGAGGTATGGACTCGAACCGTAACAATCTACCCCTGCTTCTTGACCAAGTGCTGTGACACCGAAACAAACACACCTTTAATGACCAAACTTAACCTTAACCCATCCGGATAAAAAAAAAGAATTTTTTTTATATAAAAAAAATCTATGGTTTTGAAATTCTATTTTTTTTTAAAAAAAAACATATGGGAGGATACCATCCGACTTACTCCGAAAAAAAACGACACAAAAACGAGACTTCCCTAAAATACGGTCAAAAAGTGGTGCACGACTTAAAGAAAAAAGTGTGTGAACGCGATATGTGAGTGACTAAGTGAGGTTATAGACGCGTGTTTTGACCGTATAGCTAGACACGACACAAAACTGGACACAGCATTCGCACAAAAATCGAAAAAAAAGACTGACAGAACACTTTCCTGGGCACCGTGTCACGGTGCAGACTGTCGTGACACGGTGCAGTCTACCGTCAGACGGTAGATAGTCCCGTGTCACGACACTATTCACCGTGGCGCGGCAGAACGTGCCGTGACACGGTGTGCAGTTCTAGGTCAGTTTTTGTGATTTTTTCAGATTTTAATCGATTTTAGGTCCGTACTAATTACTATGTGAGAATAAAAACCCTCGGTCATAGGTTAAAAAAAAGAGCAAACACATGAAGGTTAGCACCAAGCAGCCACATAACATTTAGGCACGATGATGTAAAAAAAGTTCGCAACCTAGAGTCAAGATCTATGTTCAACTATTGGTCAAGCTTTGGGTGTCAAAAGGGTACCATGGTTAAGAGTTTGGACGCGTTAGCAAGGCAGCCTCCCTTGACGGTGTATGCCAACGGGCGGCTCTGCGAGTTCGTGATGAAATCAAACTCGACTCCATGATTTGGGTGTATTTAATAACTCGGATGAACCCTTATTGCCATGAGCGTTTTTGGGTCGATAGAGCTTAAATCCCCCGGGGCTAAGACGCATGTAGAACACATACGTTTATTCAGAAAAATCGAAGGAAGTCGACTGTGAGGAAAGAAAATAAGCCACCGGACAGATTTTAGGACTGCCGTGACACGGAAAAAATTCCCGTGTCACGGTACTGTGCACCGTCAGACGGTGCACTGTACCGTGACACGGCAGATTCTGCCGTGGTACGGCAGTCAGAAAATCTGACTGGTGCCCTATTCTCCTTCGCGCGCAACCAAGTTATCCAATTTTTCCTACGGGACAGACCTGAACGCGACGTTAAAACGTCTATGCAGATGCAAAAATGCCAAATTAATCACAGGAATATTTTTTCAAGAATCTTTCAAGTCTCATCCACTCATCTTAATTAAATACCGATCACTCAAATCGATAAATAATTAAGAATCCTCCCCAGTGGAGTCGCCAAATTGTAGGCGTTGTTCGAAGTGCGCCTACGTAAAAAGCATGTGGTGAATATGCTTGGCACTCATAGGAAGTGGGAATCGACATAATACGATTAAGGACAAGGAAAGTAGGGAGCCGCCAACAAGTTTTTAAGGAACTTGTAAACCGTTCACAGATCATAAAAGGCAACCACGATTAAGGGACAACGATAGGCAACAACGATTGACCCGTGAAGGTTACACCCCATTCATAATCCATGAGATTACTAACTCCATATGGTTCGGAACCACGAAAGGAGGATCGGGGATGATGGTACGAAGTGAGTCATGGAGTCACATTTTCCCGTATTGGCCTCTACTCGATTCTTATATTGAAAAGCACTCCTGTGATCTCAAAGGCATACAAACAATTATTCAATTCGCTCCAAACTATTATTTAACTAAATTGGTTTAAGATTAATGCACACATAATTCTAAAATATTGGTGATCACTTCAATTAATAATAAGATTAAAAGGAACCTAAACCGGTTGTCCAAATTATCTTATTAGGCGTGATTTTCAATTACATATTCCCTTTAAACATGCAATATGGTGATCAATAATAGAATAACATTAATATTAAAACCAAATTAATCACAATTCCAACAACATAAAATCGTTAGAAAAATAATAAAAATAAAAGGAGCATGATCCTTACTTTGATTCTGTTTGTTTGCAACTACAAAATAATAAACGAGTTAGTAACTTCAAGGAAATAAATAAACAATAACTAAATTAAATTAAATAAAATAAAGTTGATTTTGGGGCCAAACCCTCAAACAGTTCTACCTTTCACGCCTTGGCTTAAGGACAGAACCTCGAGTAAAATATGGACTCCTTTGAGTGCTTGAAGAAGAAATTTTGAAGTGAAAAGGGTAGGCTAGTGTTTAGGCTAAAGCATAGAAGAGAGAAAATAAAATAATAGAGTTATTCCCGTTCATCAGAAATGAGGGGGGTATTTATAGGGAAAATGTGCTGAGGGAGCACATGGAACCCAAAAATGATAAAAACCCTAAAAAAGTATCCCGTGACACGGTCAAACTGTACCGTGACACGGGAAGCCCCACCTTCAGACGGTACACATTCCCGTGACACGGTACACTTTTGGCGTGACACGGGAAATTTTCAGAAAACGGGATAGAAAACGCGTCAAGGATTTATGCGGAAAAGACACGGAATGTCTCGTGTCACGGCAAACCTCCCGTGTCACGGGAAATCCCACCGTCAGACGGGAAGGATTCCCGTGACACGGTGGCAGTCTGCCGTGGCGTTGGAATTTCCAGTCCATTTTCCGTCTAAATACATTTTTAACCCTAATTTCCTTCGGCTTTTTTAAGTGCCGATTGATAATTTCGGGCCTTTTCTGACTTTTATTATTTGGGCTAAAATAAGAAAATAATTAAATAAAAATAAATAAAAGGTTTGGGCCAAAAAAAATAATAAAACAATAAAATAAAAAAGGTTTGGGCTGAAAATTAATTAATAAGTTTGGGCTGAAATTAAAACTATGCTTTTACCAAACATCAAGACTAATCCATGGATTGTTCAAAAATATGAATTTAATAAAATACGATTTTTTAAGCACTCTCGGGATTAAATACTGAACCCGACCAATAGTGGCGGTGAAAGGTTGTTCATCATCAGGTTTGGTTTTGGGGAGACATTTTTAGGTGTTTACAGACATGGACTATTTTTCTTTTTTTGATAGAAAATACATACTTTATTATGTAATATGTATTGCAACAAGATTATATATTTTTTTTATTGTGTAATAGAAATTCCATACTTAAACAATGAAATTGAAATACCAAATCAACATATGATAATATTGTTATTTCTTTAAATAATATATGATTAGAATTATTGAAAATTATCGTGCGTGACACGGGAACTAACCTAGTTAATCCTAATTGGTTTAGGAATGGGATTAAATAATTTGGACCCTCCACATGATCATTGGGTCGTAAGTAAGGTGAGTTTAGGTTCGGTTTTGGCTCAGTTTAATAATTTGGCCATAACTTATTCGTTATAACTCGAATTTCGGCTTATAATATATCGTTGGAAAGCTCTTTTCAAACCCCATCCAACTATTAAATCATTTGAACTAGATTATGGACTGAAAGATACTGAACTAAACGTTTTTTTATAAAAAGAACACAAAATGAATGATTTTAAGGGACACGAAATGAATTATTTTGGGTTTAAAGGCACGAAAAGAGGAAAATAAGTTATGGTTTGGGGAAATGGGCGAGTAATTGGTTTGGTTTATGAAATGGAAATATGGATTTAAGCACTCCAAGATTAAATACTCAACCCAACCAATAATGGCGGTGAAAGGTTGTTCATCATCGGGTTTGGTTTTGGGGAGACATTTTTAGGTGTCTACAATATCCTACTTAACATATTTAACAACATATCTAGAAGATAAAATCTTAACTAAACTAATTTGCTACGCCGTTTATTCTGTACTCAAAATATTGGTTGGGCTTTACGCAGACCAGGACCAAGTTCCTGCTGTCTACAAGTTACTGTTAGGGAACGTTCTTGTTAAGGAACTTAGATAGTTCTTGTTAGAGAACTAAGTTCCTGTTAGGGAACTATTCTTTTATCTTGTTTAACCTTCTTAAGGTATTCTCTTCATGTCCTCTTAGATAAGGTTACTCTTCCACCACCAAGGTCCACTTAACCTGTTCTAATCATACACGTAAAGAAACCTTTATTAGTAAATTTTGCTTGATTTTAAGTCTATCATCATCAAAACCTTTAAGCTTCAACAATTTTCCTCTCTTTGATGATGACATAGTTTAGCAAACTCTTTAAAAGGTTAAATGAAACAAAAGGTCGTATTTTTTCATTTTTGATTTTATTGACTAAAAATAACACACAACAGAAATTAAAGACAAAATAAAAACAAGAATAAGAAAAGCAAATAAAACAGAACATAAAAGAAAACTAAACTAATGAACTACTAGCATCAATATCAGTTTGAAATTTTTGATACTTAGAGAAATTTTTGATACTCTCTCCTTGGAACCCAGAATAACTTCAGCCTCAAAATTTGCTTCTTCTTTTCCCCCTTTTGGCGTTATCAAAAAGTCCTGTTTTTTCAAGGTTATTAAGCATCTAGCCACAACCCCACAAGAAATTCATCAAGTGTGGGAAACTAAAGGCAGTACTGCTAACTTCCCTTAAGTTAGTTCAACTTTCCTGCATAAGCGTTCATAACATACAAAGACACACATTGATATGTGTCCTTTCCCGAATAAAATTAATTAATAATTTACCTTAACTTAAACCTCAAAAATATTAACAACTAGTAAAAATGGTAAGTAAGGGTCGAACCCTCGAGGAGATTAATAACTCTATAAACTCAAAATCAACTCAAAACGTTAACTATATTTACACTATATACATGAGAATGGGGGGTTTAAATGATAATAGTTAACTAATACTACTATAAAAAATAGGATCTAAACTACGTACTATTACAATTGATGACACTCTTAACCAACTCTATTCATGACTTTACTTGAATTAAACTATTGGTGATTATAATTAATAGGCCTTGCACAATTAATCAAATTAATTACTAGACTAACTGTAGAGACTTTAGTAACAAAGACTCTCTATCTCCCTTATTTGAAACCTATTCCGAACTAAGCCAAAATCGACTCTAAACCAATCTAATTAACACAAGTATGGTCGCAACTTGCATTGAATCAGTCGTGGCAACATTAATATCTAGGAGACTTCATTAATCCTAACTAATCTAATCACTTAAATGTCAGATTAATTAGATTGAAATTGCTTTCTAATTTAAACCAAACCGTAATCGCAGACTCGATTTAAAATTAGGGACTACTCTCCTATACGATTCAGACTAAGCCAAACCATATAGATAGCAATAATTCACAACTAACAACTTGAAAGATAACAATTAATGCCGAATTGCAAATTTAATAATTAAGATAAGCAAATTTAAATAATCAGTAAGTTGAAATAAATTATGCAAATAGATTATTAAATCAACTACAAAATTATCAGACCAATAATCCAATCAAAGTAATTAATCGAACTTAGCAAAAATAATCCAAAACAACGGTTAAGTTGAACAATTGAGTAAGAAGACTTATCAACTATACTCCCAAGAACATGCGGATAAACCCGTCTTCGAACCCACAATTCACCTTCGTCCTCGATCAACCTTGGACTCGAGACTAAGCTTCCCTCCAATGGCTACCTTCTCTGCTCAAATTGCCCAATTACGAGTCACTCGAACTATCTCACTCTTTGTATAATTGTTGGCTAAATTGTCTGTTTTTTTGAAAAATACGAGTTGTATTTATAACCAATTGCATGAACTGAATTTGCGAATTTTTCTTGGCCAAAACTCTATCTTGTGAATCTGATCTATTCATCATACTGCTCACCGAAGGATTTAGATGGAGTTGCAAGATTAATGGAATTTGGAGATTATCTTTTCTTTGTTATTTTGGGTTTTCTACTGATTTCACGCTTAACTTCTTCTTATCTCCTTATTTTCGTTTTTTTTATTATTTTTTTTCTTTTCTTTGCTTTTCTTTTTATTTGATGATGAAAACATGTGATGCTTTTGTTGCTTGGAGTAGTAAAATGGGCTAACTTCTTTTTATTTGATCAAATCCACTTTCTTTTCCTGTTGCTTTCCTACCAAAAACACACAGTATAATATTAAGTATCAAATATTATAAAAAAAAACTATAAAATAAAATACTAACATAAAATAAGAACAAAAAAAATATTAAAATGACTTATTTCATAAAATAACTAATAGAAAACGATTATAAGACTAATATTAGGGACTAAATAAATGATATATTTTGCACTTATCAAATTCCCCCACACTTAGTCTTTGATTGTCCTCGATCAAAATTAAAGCTTATAATTAAGTGAAAATCCAAACCAATTGATGAATAACTTATTTCTCAAGTATAACTGAATTTTCTTTCACAAATTATTTTGATGTCAAAATTAACAGCAAAGGACCATGATACAAAACAAGACTTTTGCACTTTCATTAACCAATCAATCTTACCGCTTCTCTCCCCTATGTTTGAATCCACCCTAGGGATGCTCAACCATTTAGCTCGAGCCTCACTTCGAATTGATGACCCTCGTTAGGACTTGCACAAAATCTAACCCTCCACCGTTCGGAAACCAATAGTATGGAAAATCAAAAAAGGACTTTTATTCGGTTGTAATGGGGCTTAGGTTAAGGGTAGGAAATTATTTGGAATTGTGGTGATAAAAGTGTTGTGCTAATGGAGCATTTAACTAATAAAACTCTGCCATTTTTTAGTATAAATATCATGCACAACTCCAACTAGAATATCAAACCACACTCCAAACTCAAATGATAACCTTCTTATACTGCTAATTTTTTTTTATTTATTTATATTGTTTGTTACAGTTTAACCTTTTCATATGAGATTGTAACTGTATACTTTTTTTTAAAAAACTTTCGTATCTGTCTGCATTACTTTTCAACCTTCAGATTTTTTCCAACTCATAATATTTCTACTTTTTTTTTTCATGTAAACAATCTTTTCCCCTCTTTTCTTTTCATTCAACAACTTACAAACACAACTCAAATAATAATACTCCAATTAGCACAAATGGGTAAAAGGCCATAAGTTTGTAATGTAGGCAAGCCAAAAATAGGACATTTAGGCATAAAAGGGTAAGCAATGGGAATAATTTGCAAAGTAAAATATATAACAAGCCTAAATTTCTGAAAGCTCTAATCAAGAAAAAAATATGTCTTTTATCATTTTTTTCACACCTTGGTCATCGGCCTTAGGAAGCTAATGCAAGTCCCAATTTGAGCAATCAAGAAGGAGGGTAAATGTGGATGAATTTGAGTCTTACAAGGTTCGTGGCCCTCCTTTCGGGTTTCATTGCACAAAGGGAAAGCAATCCATCTTACCACAAACAGTGTTAATGAAGGGATATACCATTTAGTGATCCAATACAAGTCAAATAGTGACAAAGGAAAATTTCTTCTTTTTTTTTTTACAGTTCATATTCATTGGTTTGGAACCTCACTGAGAAACTTATTTTTTTTATAAAGCATGCTGCCAACTTAAATATAATAGCAGACATAAATATTTCGGTAGCATCTCCCCTAAAACATGACATAACTAAGTTTCACATAACCTCCCCCCCACTTAAGCTTTCATTGTCCTCAATGGAAAATAAATGGAGACAAAAAAGAGGAAGAAACTTAGCTGGTTAAGTAGGTAATAGACTCTGAGCTTACAAAATGTTTGTGATGATGCTGTCTTTCAATATTTATTTTTACTCTTCATACCTGACAGTTGCACCATTTATTGAATAAGAGCTCAAGGTAGCAGGAAGTCTGTCTGCTTATTAGCTAAATTGAATGGCTGCAGCAATGCACAAAGAGAAAATGAGACGGAATCGTTAGCATAACTCAGAGACTCTTAAGTAATCTGTTCTTGAAATATTAACGGCTCTAAGTTTAATGACTCATAGACAAACTAGAAAAAGATAAAACTGACATGGCATAATTGAATAGTAAAACAAAATATCAAAACTAAAAACAATAGAAAATAAACTAGGGAAAGAACAAAGATAGCCTTGGGTTGCCTTCCAAGTAGCGCCTTTAGTTTAATTCGTTGGCTCGACATTCATCTCTTCATGCTTGTTCGAAGAATATGTCTTCAATCATGGTCACATAAGCTTGGTCATAGAATGGTTTTAACCTGTGACCATTAAACTTAAAAGTTTTGTTGGTATCAAAATCTGTGATTTCTACTGCACCATGAGGAAAAACATTAGTAACAACAAAAGGGCCAAGCCATCTAGTTTGTAATTTTCCTGGAAATAATTTCAAACGAGCATTAAAAAGAAGAACTTTCTATCCAACCTGAAATGATTTTCTAGCTATGTTCTTATCATGGAAGGCTTTGGTTTTGTCTTTATAGATTTTGGCATTTTCATATGCTTCTAATACTACTAGAAAAAATGCTATTTGTAACTGGAAAAATTGACTTTTTGTAACTGGCATTGTTGGTTGCGAATGTCACCGTTACAACTAGTGAAAATTATTCGTAACCGGCTAATGTTAGTTACAAATAATGTACTATTCGTAACTGGCTTAACCTAACGCCAGTTACAAATAGGCTTTTTTTTCCAAGTTAGAAAGCATACTATTTGTAACTGGTGTTTAGTTATGCCGGTCACAAATAAAGTATTATTTGTAACTAGCTTAGCCAAACGCCAGTTACAAATAGCGTTTTTATTATTAAAAAAAAAATAAAAAAAAAAGGTAGTAGCAAAATCCTCTACTGCCACCACCCATACACTACATTTATATTTTTTTTTAAGTAAAAACCATTAATTGTTAATAAACTTTTATAAAATACAGTAACTATCAATCTAACCAATATAAGCGACTTCTTGTAAATTATATTGAATTGATGTACTTGTAAATTACAAATATTTCTCTCATAATTCACAATTTATAACTAAAAAAAGCTAGTTAGTTAGTTAATTGATACAATGGTCAACCTTCAAATTTTGACAAGTTTGTCGATTTTGTCTGTGTTTGCTTCACAACTTTGACTGTTCTGTATGGGATGGCAGCAGACCAGCAGTTCACACTAAGCACTTGATATTGCAACAAAATTCTGCATGGGAAAGAAAATAAACATAAAAAAAGCCAAAATTAAAAAAGGGTTGTTTTAGAAGACACCAAGTGAACTCTTCCAACATGGTCAATGCATCAAACTGAGGGGATATAAAAGAAAATAAGCATCAAAACTCACATGAAAAACTTCCGTCACTTATTAGACAAAACTAGTTACAAATAAATTCAATACAGAAAGCAAAACCTGTAATTTCACTTATTAGACAAAACTAGTCACAAATAAATTCAATACAGAAATCAAAACCCCACATATAAAATTCAACAAAAACATAGGGTAGCAGATGCTTGGTGCCTGAACTAGCTCAATTTTCAATTTCTTTTAGGTGTCTGAACTAGCACAATCTATTACATACACAAGCTAGGAGGTACCTAAAGTAGCTCAAATTTCAATCAAATGAGCATACAATCATTGGAAACAAATAATGAGCCTGCACCTGTAAATGTGCGACTTTGAGGAAACTTTGTACTACGTGAGTTGCATTTTGCATTGTCTATTCTGAATTGATTTCCCAGTCATCTAACAGTCTCATTTTTCATGCATACACCTATCGCATCAAGTCTTCTATAAGACTAAGCAAAGATGAACTAGACTTACAGTCTATATTTCTAATGAGCTAATCTCCAGATGGGATTTTACATGCTACGTATGACATTTTGTGACATAATGCAGTCTGTATAAATTCAGAATGCTCTGTGTCAGCCTCAAGTCTAGGCCAGATAGATATAAAGCAGTATCAACAAAATTAACTTAGAACAGTTATCTCACTCCTTGTATGGTGAAGCTTAATTTTTAAAAAATCTGCAACAGGGCATTATCATAGCACATCCAGTATTTCAAACAAATAGACAACAATTCCAATTGTGCTGATAAAAGAGATAAATATTGAGTGTTGACTAAGCAACAGAGAAGAATTCCCAAACTTTCTTAGAACCAAACACAATAGAGAAGTGGGTTGGGTAAGCCCTTTGGGCACCTTAGTAAATTACCAAAAGAGCTTCACAACAGCAGCCATGTGACCTATAATTGTAAATATACAACCTAATTACAAGAGATGCACAAAAATTCAAGGCAATTTATCAAAGCTTAATTGTTGTTTCCATATTCCATAAGCCAGACACTAGCAGCCCATAGTTTGAGATAAGCCCTGATTCAAACAACACATGATTTGACAATAAAAGTAGGACCCTGACATAGAATAGAATCATGGACAATAATAAATGGATTTAAAGGAAAGCATTAACCTCTAAAAGACATGGAACTTCTAATTATAACACTCCATATTTAGTAAGCGAATCTGGACTAATATTTTAATTATAATCACTAACTTTGCTCTCAAACTCTAAAATATCGAACCTCAAGCAAGTTGTAAGCTGATGTAAACATAATCAATATAATCAGCCAATTTAGACTAAGGTCAACCCGAATTAGATGCAACTAAAGTTAGCAGGAAGGTAATGCTTCACAGCCAAGCAACATCTCTAACAAAAACAAATCACATGAAAGCAACAAAAGGCTCAAGTAACAATAGACCAACCTAACATATGAAACAACAATCTTACCCCAGCAACAAGATTCTGATCGCGCTCGTCTTTTGTGCTATAAATTGCTTTTCTTCCTGTGATAAGCTCCAATAAAACAACACCAAAACTGTATATATTTGATTTAAAAGTCAGCTGACCCGTCATTGCATAATCTGGTGCACATTAACCATATGTACCCATCACCCGAGTCGAAATTGTTGCACTTGTTTGTTTAAATGAAAGGCACAAATGTCTATTTAAGCCCTGAAATAAATTTCTTGCTATACTTATGAAAGTTTATACATTTCACAGTAAAGCTTAATGAATAGAAGAAATAATATGAGTATGCAAATTGTTTGCTGTTACATAAATAGTAAATAAAATAATGAAAAGAAGAAGACCTGTATAGTTCCAGAATCATATCGCTGAAAAAGACGAGCTTTAATCCCAAGAAGTCACAAAATCAAGCTGACACTTAATGCACGAGAATAACTATTGAAGTAGTCATGGATCGACTTTTCTACTCTAAACAGGAACATTATTAGTCTACCATAAGTTCATATTAACTCAAAACATTTACTGAACAAGAACAATTTCCAATTTCTACATGCTATTGTGCTAGTAACTTACATTGTTAAAAACTAGAGCAATTTTTAAGCTTGAAATTACTAAAATCAGAAGCTGTAAGTTAATTTTGTTTCTCTAATAGTGATAATTAGTCAAATTCCTCATAGAAGTATAAAAACAAGCAAATATATCATAATCAAATATTTTGGCAGAAATAAAGAGCTATACCAAATCTTCCAGCCCTGCACCAACGGCGACACCACAATTCACCGCGTACTCAGGCGCGGCCAGTCAACATGTGAGCCCTGCCTCGCCGCCTCGCACATCTCAATCTCCTCCGCCCTATCACCCTTCCCTACACCCTATGCCGCCCATCATGTACTGAGTAAAAACCCAAATATTCCATTACATTAAAATAAAAGTAGCACAAACCCTAGAATTCGTAAGGTCTTTTTTTTTTCAAATAGTCGCTTTAAATTAATCAAAAATACATAATATAGGTGGAGATTGAGAGCAAACCATAATAAGTTTTGGAAAAGCTTTAGAGAAGTTTTGAAGAGCATTAGAGCGGGTGTGTGAAGAAATGGGGAAAAAAGAATAGGAATGAAGAACTTAGGCTACATCTAATTTTTATTTTTTATTTTTTATTTTTTTTTAAAAAATTGAAGTTCGTGCTAGCAAATAGCAATCTAGCACTAGCATTAGTAACCGACTTTAATGAAGTCCATTACAAGTAATATAGTCAATAAAGTTTGTCTTACTACTTGTAACTAGCCTTTTTTTTTAAGTTCCTTACTAATAATTGGTCAGTCTATCCTTGACCTACTATTTGTAACTGACCTTAGTTATGTCAATTACTAATTCAAATTTATTTGTAACCTGCATAATCTATGTCAATCACTAATACTCTTATAGTAACTAACATAACATATGCCGATTACCAATAGGGCGTTACAAATAGCATTTTTTCTATTAGTATATAACCTCAATTCTTCAAGTTCAAGCAACTGTAATTTCCTCTCATTTCAAGCAAGGTCATGGTCTAAATTACATTGTAATACTGCCCAAAAAGATTTATGCTCAATTTCTACAGGCAAATGGCATGCTTTACCAAAAACAAGTCTAAACGAAGACATATCTAAAGGAGTTTTATATGTATTTCTATATGCCCACAATGCATCACCTAATCGAAGACTCCAATCTTTCCTATTAGTATTAAACATTTTCTAAAGAATCGATTTTATTTCTCTGTTAGAAACTTTAGCTTGCCCACTAGTTTGAGGATGGTATGCAGTAGCAACTCTATGGGTTACATGATATTTCTCCAAAAGTGCACCAAAGGTTTTGTTGCAAAAATGAGTCCCTCTATAACTTATGATGGCCTTAGTCATGCCAAATCTATTAAAAATATGACTCTTAACAAATTTAACAACAGTTTTAGCATCATCAGTTTTAACTGCCTTTGCCTCTACCCATTTAGATACATAATCGACAATAAGAATGATATTAACTTTACCAAAAGAAGAAGGAAATGGGCCCATAAAATCTATACCCCACACATCAAATATTTCACAAATAAGGATACTAGATTGAGGCATTTCATTTCTTTTAGACAGATTTCCAGTCTTTTGGCAACGTTCACAAGATTTACAAAACAAATATGCATCTTTGTAAATAGTAGGCCAATATAAACCACATTCAAGTACCTTATGAGCAGTCGTTTGAGGACCAAAATGTCCTCCACTTTTAAGATTATGACAAAAAGTAAGAATAGAAGCATGTACAGGTTTGTCTACACATCTCCTAATCATCTGGTCATAACATGATTTCCATAAATATGGATCATCCACATATAATATTTACAATTAGATATAATCATATTCTTTTGAGCTTTAGTGAGTGTAGGGGGAAATGTTCCGGTCACTAGATAGTTAACAATATCAGCATACCAAGGAGTGTCAACACTATATAAAGATGCAAGTTGTTCATTGGGAAAAAAATTCAGTTATTAAAGGTGAATCCTCTTTGGGTACAATTCTACTTAGATGGTCAGCAACTGGGTTTTCAACACCCTTTCTATCTCTAATTTCCACATTAAATTCCTGTAATAGAAGCATCCACCTAAGCAACTTAGGTGTTGAGTGACTCTTCTTTAACAAATATTTAAGAGCTGCATAATCAGAATAAACAATCACACAAGTGTCAATTAAGTAGGGCCTAAACTTCTCTAAAGCAAAAACAACAACATACATCTCTTTTTCAGCTACAATGTAATTGCATTGAGCATAATCTAGTGATTTAGAAGCATAATGGATCACATAAGACTCTTTATCCTTCTTTTACCCTAAAACTGCTCCTACAGCCTTATTACTAGCATCACACATAATTTCAAAAGGCAAAGACCAATCAGGGGGTCTAATCACAGGAGCACTTGTCAATTTGTCTTTTAAATCATCAAAAGATTTCTTGCATTCATCATTAAAGTAAAAAACAGCATCTTTAGCAAGCAAAGCACATAAAGGTGAAGCAATCTTAGAGAAATTTTTAATAAAGCGTCTATAAAAGCCAGCATGTCTTAAAAATGATCTAATTTCACGAACACATGTAGGATATGGCAAAGAACTAATGACATCAATTTTAGCTTTATCAACCTCTAAACCTTTAGCGCTAACAATATGACCAAGAACTACTCCTTGTTTACCATAAAATGACATTTTTCAAAATTCAAAACAAGGTTAGTTTCAACACATCTTTTCAGAACTTGAGATAACGCTTGAAGACATATATCAAATGAATCACCAAACACAGTAAAATCATCCATAAACACTTTCATATCTTGTTGAATCAAATCAGAAAATATACTCATCATGCATCTTTGAAATGTTCCAGGAGCATTGCATAGACCAAAAGGCATTCTTTTAAAAGCAAATGTACCAAAAGGACAAGTAAAAGTGGTTTTATCTTGATATTCAGGGGCAATGGGTACTTTTGTGTAACCTGAATAACCATCTAGAAAATAGAAATAAGATTGTCCATCAAGTTTTTTTAACATCTGATCAATAAATGGAAGGGGAAAATGATCATTTCTAATAGCTTGATTAAGCTTCCTATAGTCAATACAAACTCTCCATCCATTAGAAATTCTAGTAGGGACAAGTTCTCCTTCATTATTTTCTACAACAATTATTCCACTCTTTTTAGGTACCACAAGAATTGGACTTATCCATTGGGAATCAGAAATAGGGTAAATCACTCCCGCATCTAACCACTTTAGAATTTCCTTTTTAACTGCTTCCATCATTGAAGGATTTAATCTACGTTGAGCCTTTGTAGTTGGTTTAGCATCTTTTTCAAGAAAAATTTTATGCATGCACATAGCGGGGCTAATGCCTTTTATGTCAGCTAAAGTCCATCCTAAAGCTTCCTTATGATTTTTAAGCAAATTCAATAACCTAGTCTCTTGAGATTCATTTAAGGAACTTGAAATAATAACAGGTAGAGTCTCATTATCACCCAAATAAGCATACTTCAGATTAGAGGGAAGGGGTTTTAATTTTAATCCAGGTGCCTTAACAGTAGAAGGAATCAATTTAGGTACAATAGAAGGAACATATCTTTCACATCCATTAGAAACATCATATTCAATCACATCAGACGACTCTACAGAAGAATTAACCATTTATGTTTTTTCAACATCACCAAAAATACCATTTGCAAACAAATTTTCACACCACTCATCAAAAACATCCCGAGCCATCCAATCACATGCATCAAAAGAATCTATAGAATTAACATTATTGATATCATTAGGGTATTTCATAGCATCAAATATGTTGAATTTAATCATTTCACCTTCAAATTCTATTGTTATATTACCTTCATAAACATCAATTTTAGTTTTAGAAGTCTTTAGAAAAGGTCGACCCAATAATAAAGGAACATTATCAGATCTCTCACCCATATCAAGCACATAAAAATCAGCAGGAAAAACTAATTCATTCACTTGAACAAGTACATCTTCTAAAACTCCCAAAGGAAATGCATTAGATCTATCAGCTAGTTGGATAACCACATTAGTCTTAGACAAAGGACCAACATTCAAGGTATCATATACAGATTTAGGCATGACATTGATTGAAGCACCTAAGTCTAGCATGCATCTTTCAAAAATAGAGTTACCAATTTTACATGGAATAGAAAACATGCCAGGATCCTTACATTTAGGGGGAAGTTTCTTTTGAATTACTGCTGAAATGTTTCCCCCATACTTAACTTTTCATAAGGGCGAAATTGTTTTTTATTAGTACAAAGTTCCTTAAGAAACATTTCATAGCGTGGCACCTGCTTAATAGCATCAAGAAGAGGAATATTAACTTCAACTTTCCTAAAAGTCTCTAGAATCATTGTCCATAGCTTCTTTCTTAGATTTAGCAAATCGAGAGGGGAAAGGAGGAACATGTTTAAAACGAGAAACATCAAAATTCACATCAGAATTACCCTTCCCTATAGATTCTTTCTCGCTCTCTTTATCATGTTTTTCCTTACTCTCACTAACTATATCCTTAGGTCTGACTTCTACTTCTTTCTCTGCTGCTCTATTCTTCATTTTAGGTTCTGCTAACTCTTTACCACTCCTAAGTGTTACAGCTTTAGCATGTTCATTTGGATTGGCAATTGTTTGAGTAGGAAGTCTATTCGAGAGTTGAGATTCCAAATTACTCAGAGTAGTGCTTATTTGACCTATTTAAGTGTTTATGTGATGTAGGTGAATGTTAGTTTTCTTTTGATATTCAACACCATGATCATGAACCTATCCTATTTGGTTTTCTAACCGTTTCACCAAGTCTTCTAATGAAGGGCTAGCAGTTTTAGGTGATGGGTTTTATTGACCATGTTGCTTAAATTGGTTAAACTATTGAAATTGTAGTCTATTACCATACCTTAGATTAGGGTGGTCTTTCCAGCCTTCATTATAAGTTTGTGAGAAAGGATCATGCTTCCTATTTTGTTAACCAGAAAACCCCCCTAAGGCATTAACATCTTCACTCTGTAAAGTAGGACATTCATCAGTAGCATGAGAAAAATCAGAACAAACACCACAAACTCTAGATTTAGACTCATTACTAGCAATTTTAGAAACAAGAGTAGTCAAAGTAACAATTTGTTGAGAATTTTCTTGTAATTGATTATGAATACCACTTATATCAATTTCATTTACTCTTTTAACATCATTTCTAGTACTAAACTGTTGTGTATTCTGAGCCATATTAGAGATTAATTTTCTAGCTTCAGTAGGTGTTTTATCAACTAATGCACCCCCACTAGATGCATCTATCATACCTGTATCATTAGGTAACAAACCTTCATAAAAGTATTGAATTAACAATTGATCACTTATTTGGTGTTGTGGACAAGATGAACAAAGCCTATTAAAAAGTTGCCAGTACTCATATAAAGACTCATTATTATTCTCTCTAATTCCACAAATTTCCTTGCTAATAGAACCTATACGACTCGCAGGAAAGAATCTTTCAAGAAAAACTTTTTCCAATTCTACCCAAGAATTAATGGAACTAGATGGAAGTTGCTCATATAACCACTCTTTATCAGGATCTTGCAAAGAAAAAAGAAAAGCATGCAATCTAATATGTTCCTGTTCTATTCCTCCGGGATTCATAGAAGAACATACAACTTTAAGCTCTTTTAAATGTCTATAAGGATTGTCACCTGCGTTCCCATAGAATTTAGGGAGAAGATTAAGGAAACCAGAGTTCAGTTTGAGGGATTCTCTAGTTCCGGAAAGACAATACATAGAGGATTTTCTCCTGTTTTAGGGGGTTCTTTCAATGTCTGTTATGCCATGTTGTTATATTTGATCGGCAATGGATCTTCTAATTCAAGTGTTGGTTCAGCACTGAAAATATGAAGAAGCTCCTCTGGTTTTGCTCCGTTTATCAAGTCTATGTATGCTCTTATGTGCTGAAGTCTTGCTTCTTTATCATACGCGTACATGCACCTATATAGAAAACATAAATTAATGAGAGATGAGCATGTGATAGTAGTGCATAAAAGTAGGTTGAAAATGAATTTCTGGTCAGAACTAAAATATAGGCAAAATCAAGGGCTGATATCAGATATTCAGATCAAATAAGACATGTTTAATTAAGTGGTTCTAAAAGTAAGTATGCTGAAATTTATAAGCATCAGACAAGCTAAGAAATTATATGAACCCGACCAAGCAATCTCATGAAATCATCGGTTGTCATGTGCAAATTCTCCCAACTAATTTTGCTCAAAGTTTACTCAAGTAGATATATATCAGTTTAGTATTTCAACAGATTTTTAGCAAAATGGTTTTCCTAAATTTAGGATTAGGCATACAATCACACATGCACCTGTCAAAATTCAACATGTGAGGCTTGCTAATTATTAATAATATTCTGGTCAGTTCTTTTTTTGTTTTTAATCTAAGCAAGAATTATAGCTTTAGCAGTTCTGAAGTAATGAGATCAGTTATTCAGACAAGAAATTTTAAATGTCATGTATCTGGCAGAAATTATACTAAATTTTCAGTAGCACATCAGCAATTCAACATCTAAAAAGTAATAATATGACTAGATTAGTAATCCACAGATTGGCAGAATGCTCATGCTGCAAAATTCAACATGTTAAGCTAGCTGATTGTCAAAATTATGACTAATGCACATCAGGACCTTAGATTATCGTTTATACAGTAGCCCATACAACATATAAATGAACACAAAGTCTTTTAAATTTATTCTGCCTTTAGAGTTTAATACAGTTGCATTAGAAAATAAAACGTTTAGTATATGCCACTTATAATTTATTTGTCAGATCAAAGTATAAAAGCAGAAACTCAGTGGAAGATAACCTCAAAATTATAACTCTTAGCATCATTTGAATACCAATAACCAAAATACAAGTGTGTTACTAGTTTATCATTAGATGTAATAAGATTGACCAGTTCAATTTTCAAGGGACAAGCACAAATCATGCAAAAAGTTGTTTGTTATTTCGGATGATATACTACAAGAGGGGGGTGAATTGTAGTATGTTCCTAGTGCCTACTTTTCGGGGAATATAAAACTGATTGTTGTTAGGAACTTAGACAATGCAAAGCGGATTTTACGAGGAAACCATCCAGGGCCCAAATGGAAGTAAAACCTCGACCCTACCTTAGGGATTTCAAACACAAACCTCTTCACTATAATAGGGCAAACACCAAGTTACAACCTATTAAACACGGACCTTTATTTCACAAGTTCCTCACTGGACTTGCTACTTGATAGGACCCTATCCTACCCAATCTAAGCACCACACTTAGATTCACTTGTACCACCAAAGCACTACACGTACTGCCAAAGTACTAAATACTTGTACCACCTCAGTACAAAACTCACAACTTCATCTAGAAGCTCACACATTGCACTCTTACTATACAATTATAACGAGAATCCTCACGAACTCTCACACCCCAATACATAAAACACTCAAAACCCTTTTTCCTAATTACAAGATCTCAAAGAATAACTCTAAATACATACCAATGAATAAAGAGATAAAACTAATATGCTGGACACTCGAGATCTGTCTGGAACTTACTGGACGAACTGTAACTGGAATTTTACTGGAACTTCGACCTGGATGTTTGACTTAGCTTCGTGGTGAAGGATGAAACCATTAAGCACGACTACTAAGCTTCATCAGCCTCGACTTTGAATGAATACATATGAGCATATTTATTACACCCAAATCATTCTTTTCGTAAAAGATAAGTTTTATTAAAAGATAGAAATAAAAGATATTTTCCAAAAATAAGTTTTCCAAAAATATATCTTTTGTTAAGAATATATTATATCAATAATAATAAGATATATTTACCATAAAATCAGATTTTATCTAACTCTTATATATTCCAAATATACTAATATATCTTTTAACAAAAGATATATTTACCATATCTTTTTACAAAAGATATACTTGTCATATCTTTTATAAAAGATATACTTACCATATCTTTTTACAAAAGATATATTTACCATATCTTTTAACAAAAGATATACTTGCCATAAAATTAGATTTTATTTAAAACTTATTTTACTGAAAATATTTTCCAAAAATAACTTATCTTTTTCTAAAAGGGATTTATTAGAAAATAAATATTTTTATTCTGTAAAACCAAATCCCTAAAAGATATGCACGTATTAGGTAAATTTTTATATCATTAAATTCGACCTGCAACCTTTAATGACGTGCAGACCTAAGTTCCGATTAGGTTTCGGAACTCTGACAGTCTCTGAGTTATTGACAAGTCAGTAACTCTAATTTCATTGACTATCATGAGTTCACCTTGGTTCTTTTGATTTGTTCCAGAATGACTTTTATGTCCAACATACTTACATGAATCCTAGAGCGATATACTTCGATTTCTCCGTCTTCATGTTGTTTCTTTGAAACTCTTGTTCTGGAATCTTGTAGTATTGATGTATTCTAGATCTCGGGGCAACGTTAAGTTCCTGTTAAGGAACTTAGATAGTTCTTGTTAGAGAACTAAGTTCCTGTTAGGGAACTCTTCATGTACCTGTAAGGGAACATGGAATTCTTCATGTACCTGTTAGGGAACATGCTTCGGCTCTCGTGGGAAAGCCTGCCAAAGGTTCCTTCTGCATCTCGTTAGAGAATATCTTCTGGTTCCTTCGTGGTTTGGTTCTTGTGGGAGAACCTGCTTTAGGCTGTCTTCACATAAACACTTAAGAGAAACATTAGATTGAAGTTTGTTTGTCATAAACAAACTTCAAGTGAGAGAACTAATTAAACTTAAAGCTTATGTAAATACTCCTACACATATACAACTCATGTATGCATAGTGTACTTACCTTATGAAGCTAACATATGCAAACACCTATTAACATAGTTACCTTCATGGTTCCTTAGCCATCATCATGCTTATCAACCATAACACTCATCATTGTTCTTGTTCTTCTATTGCTTATCATATATTGCTTAAGTTCCTTATATACTTGTCATTGCTCCGGTTCCTTGTATCCTGTTCCAAGTATAACTTGTTCTTTCTATGCACAACTTAACAAATACGTTAGATAGATAATCATCATTAGTTTACAATCAACAAAACCTTATTATGCAACATTGTTAAGAAAACAAGACATATACTTGTCTACTTGTACACCTATCATGTCATATTAACTTCCATAAGTTATGCTAATTTTGAAAAGAAATTACAGATTCTTATACCAGCAACCAATTAGCTAAATCATTCATATTATTTGATAACATACTGATCGAATATTCGGAACAGGACATGAGAATCTTAACTGAGCATTCATCAATTTACAAGTAAAATACTCCACCAAGATAAAAAAGAATTGTTGTCATCTAACCTCTAAAAGTCTGACAAATACAATGAAGCTTATTGAATTAAGTCATGAAAAGTAGGCACTCCTTGATTGATTCAATACAGGCAGACATACACTACTAAGACCGACTTTCAAATATCATGAAAACCTGATGATATGCATGGAAATAACCCAGTAATAGATTCTAAAATATTCAACCTCAAAAAGAAGTTAATATATACAAGTTCTTCACATATTCAAATAACAATATAAGCAGAAATTGATTAAACCATGAATTTATAGAACATTATAAATAATCTGCCCGGCAACGGCGCCAAAATTTGATACGTGTCGTTTCCCGTATAAAATTAATTAATAATTTACCGTAACTTAAACCTCAAAAATATTAACAGCTAGTAAAAAGGGTTAGTAAGGGTTGAACCCTCGAGGAGATTAATAACTCTATAAACTCAAAATCAACTCAAAACGTTAACTATATTTACACTATATACATGAGAATGGGGGGTTTAAATGATAATAGTTAACTAATACTACTATAAAAAATAGGATCTAAACTGCGTACTATATACAATTGATGACACTCTTAACCAACTCTATTCATGAATTTACTCGAATTAAACTATTGGTGATTATAATTAATAGGCCTTGCACAATTAATCAAATTAATTACTAGACTAACTGTAGAGACTTTAGTAACAAAGACTCCCTATCTCCCTTATTTGAAACCAATTCCGAAATAAGCCAAAATCGACTCTAAACCAATCTAATTAACACAAGTATGGTCGCAACTTGCATGAATCAGTCTTGGCAGCATTAATATCTAGGAGACCTCATTAGTCCTAACTAATCTAATCACTTAAATGTCAGGTTAATTAGATTGAAATTGCTTTCTAATTTAAACCAAACTGTAATTGCAGACTCGATTTAAAATTAGGGACTACTCTCCTATACGATTCAGACTAAGCCAAACCATATAAATAGCAATAATTCACAACTAACAACTTGAAAGATAACAATCAATGCCGAATTGCAAATTTAATAATTAAGATAAGAAAATTTAAATAATCAGTAAGTTGAAATGAATTATGCAAATAGATTATTAAATCAACTACCAAATTATTACACCAATAATCCAATCAAAGTAATTAATCGAACTTAGCAAAAATAATCCAAAACAACGGTAAAGTGGAACAATTAGGTAAGACGACTTATTAACTATACTCCCAAGAACATGCGGATAAACCCGGCTTCGAACCCGCAATTCACCTTCGTCCTCGATCAACCTTGGACTCGAGACTAAGCTTCCCTCCAATGGCTATCTTCTCTGCTCAAATTGCCCAATTACGAGTCACTCGAACTATCTCACTCTTTGTATAATTGTTGGCTAAACTGTCTGTTTTATTGGAAAAATACGGGTTGTATTTATAACCAATTGCATGAACTGAATTTGCGAATTTTTATTGGCCAAAATTCTATCTTGTGAATCTGATCTATTCATCATACTGCTCACCGAAGGATTTAGATGGAGTTGCAAGAATAATGGAATTTGGAGATTATCTTTTCTTTGTTATTTTGGGTCTTCTACTGATTTCACGCCTAACTTCTTCTTATCTCCTTATTTTCCTTTTTTTTATTATTTTTTTTCTTTTCTTTGTTTTTCTTTTTATTTGATGATGAAAACACGTGATGCTTTTGTTGCTTGGAGTAGTAAAATGGGCTAACATCTTTTTTTTTTTAGGGATGCTCAGCGAGCACAAATTAGTATTAATCAACTGATATCAACATCAGACAAGGCAACAAGGCCTTGCGGAAATGAAGAAACAAACATTTGTTCAACATCATTATCAGGCCTAATTCTAGCAGCCATATGGGCAACACAATTCCCTCCCCTTCTAATATGATTACAAGAAAAACCATGAAAAGACTCACGCATCAAAGCAACATCATCGAAGATTAAATCTACAGGAGCACGACCAACTCTAGGCTTATTAATGGCAGCCACCACAAAGGTCGAATCACTCTCAAGATCCACCTGCAGCATGCCTAACTCCTTCGCTAAACAAACCCCCATTCTAGCAACCAGTGCTTCAGCCATTTTCACACTAACCAAAGACGTCAATTTGCGCACCATAACAGCAACAATTACATCATGGTCGTCTCTAATTACAGCACCAAGTCCCACACCCCACCCCTCACGCACAGCAGCATCCACATTGATGCGCATCCATCCAGCAGCAGGGGGGATCCAACCACCTCTGGAACCAACAGCAGCCCGCCTCACAGAGGGAGTCACAACACCAAATGGGCTAACATCCTTTTATTTGATCAATCCACTTTCTTTTCCTCTTGCTTTCCTACCAAAAACACACAGTATAATATTAAGTATCAAATATTATAAACAAAACTATAAAATAAAATCTAATATATATAGATAAAGTAGGCATTTTTGGAGAGCATTTGGAGCGCCACATAAGAAAAGGTATATTTTCGACCAATTAAAAATTAGATTTCTATTTTATTTTAGAATTAAAAAAATCACTCGCCACCTAAACAAAAGTGACGATTGAAATTTTAAATTTTTTCCACATAGGTAAAAATGACGAATAGTAATTTATTAGGATTTTAATTATTTAAGAACACTAAATTTTATCATTTTTATTTGTTACAAAACTAAAAATTATCTTTAGATATTAGGATTTATATTAATTAAAAAACTAAAAATTATATTTTGATATTTAAAAAATATAATTTATCATTTGATGTTAATGGTTTTATGTAAATATCTGATGATATGATACTTTCATACAAAATTTTAAAACTTATAATGCAAGAAAAAAATTAAGAGATTACCAAAAAAATATTTATATACAAAATGTATATAAAATTCGTGCATCGCACGCCACATAAGCAAAAGTAATATTTCGACCAATGAAAATTTAGATTTATAATTAATTTAGAATTTTAATTTTCAGTCGCCATTTAAGAAATAATTAACAAATAAAATTTGAGAATTGAAAACAAAAAAATAGTAATTTAATATTTAAATTATGAAAAAAAAACAAAAATTATCTTTTACATTAGGATTTATATTATTTTAACAAATAATTAGAAATTAAAAAATATATTTTGATTTAATGATTTTATCTAACTATCCGATGAATGAGATAATATTTATTTCAATTTATATATTCAAGTTCTATATACGTAAAATTTGAATAAGAATAATTTAAAACTTAACAAAATATTTTACCTTAAATTAATGTTAAAAATAATAGAATAGAAAATAAAAACAAAAAATATTAAGAAATTACAAAAAAAAAATGTACAAAATAAAATATTTAAAAATCGTGCATCGCACGGGCTTACATCTAGTACTAATATAAAATAAGAACTAAAAATATTAAAGTGACTAATTTCATAAAATAACTAATAGAAAATGATTATAAGACTAATATTAGGGACTAAAAATATGGTATATTTTGCACTTATCACACATGCATAGGCAACTTTCCAAATATTCATTTAAAATAGATAACATCCTGTTTTGCAAATTAAAAACATTACAGTCCAAAATATATTGTTCAAAAACTAAAAATAAAATTGTTCATGACTAAAACCAAGATAAATGAAAAGGCTAGGTAGAGTTAGGCTAAGTAAGCTGGGTTGAATAGGCACTGGACTAAGTTCGAAGGAGCTCAAGAATCTACTTGTTGTCTTCCTAGGTGTGTTTAATGTGTTCCTCCAATTTTGTTTCAAGACCCCTGATAGACTTCTAGAACTCCAACTTTTGCAGCTTCAAACTATTCTCTAGTCCCAGAGCAGTCTTTTCCAGTTTCTGTATCTTCCTAGCTGCTTCCTTAAGTTGCTTCTCAGCCAACTCAAACTTATCACAGAGCTCAGCAACCTATCCCTCAAGCACCTTGTCATCAGTGTCCAACTCTAAAGGTTGCTCCATGCTAGTTTGAGGGAAAGAACTTGCTGATAGTCTCCTACTCTTCCTCACAAGCTGCTTAGGAACTTCCTTTTCTTTCCTCTCCTCAACATTCTTAATTTTTCCATCAACCACTTTTAAACTTATTCCAATTAGAGTGTCTTCATTGATGACATTCTCAGGCTTCTCATCTAGACCCCCATTGTAGACACCTAAAAATGTCTCCCCAAAACCAAACCCGATGATGAACACCTTTCACCGCCATTATTGGTCGGGTTGAGTATTTAATCTTTGGAGTGCTTAAATCCATGTTCTATCCAATATATTTCATGAGCTAATCCATTTCCTAGCTCATTTCCCTAAACTATAGCTTGTTATCCACTTTTCGTGTCCACATCGCAAAACCGAGGGAAACTGATTTTTTGGTCTTATAATTTTGAAACAATTATAATTTTTTTGAATAGGCCTTGAAATAAGATTTCCAACCATATGTCATAAGCCCAATTCCGAGCTATAACAAAAAAGATATGACTAAACTCGGCCCAAAACCGACACCCTTCCACTAAAATAGCCATATATTAAAATCTACAAATTATTTTACATGATTTTAATTGGGTTGGAAATTAGACTTGATAATCTTTTCAATGATATATTATATGCCTTATTCCGATTACGGATCAAAAGTTATGATGATTTTAAAAACGGGTAAAAAATATGGAATTACCGCGCAACAGCAAAACGCCGCGACGCGGAAAATGCTGACGTGTCGCACATTTAATCCACCGTGTCATGGGATTTTGCACCGTGTCACAGGTTTTGCATCGTGACACAGTGCAATTTCCCGTGTCACGGTGCCCATTCCGTGACACGGGGATGTTCCGTGTAATTTCCGCGTTTTCCCAAACCGTGACACGGTGTACTGTACCGTGCCACGGTGGACACTGCCGTGTCACGGGATGTGTGCCGTTTCACGAAATTTTCTCGTGTCTATTCCGCGTAAACCCTTCACGCGTTTTCACTTCCCGTAGGTCAAATATTTCCCGCGTCGCACTTTTGTCCACCGTGTCACGGGAGTGTGCCCTGTCTAACGGTGCCTTCCGCCTTCTGACGGTGCTTGGCGCCGTGTCACGGTGTGCTCTGCCGTGTCGCGGTGTTATTTTTAGGGTTTTTTTTTTATCTTGTTAGGGTTTCGTGTGTTCTCTCTGCTCATTTTCCCTATAAATAGGAACCCCCTCTTTGTAGTTTAGGGCACCAATAATCATTCTTTCTCACCTTACACCAAAAATCATTCTCTTATCCCTCTTTAAACTAATTTCTAGCCTCCTTATTCTTGCATAATAATTCCCCTAAGCGCTCCAAGGAGTCTATACTTAATCCGAGGTTTCGTCCTTAAACCAAGGCGTGAAAGGTACAAATAACTGAGGGTTTGGACCAAATCAACTCTACTTTTTATTGAATTTAATTTAATTTTCATTTACTTTATATTTTTTTATTGAAGTTTTTTTTTTTTTTGGCAACATTTTTTATTGAAGTTACTAACAGTTTATTCATGATGTCACTAGGCGAAAATATGAATTGGCCACCGGTTCAAAACCCCCCAATGCCACCGGTTTTGAACCGGTGGTCATTTGGGGGGTGGAAATACTCCGAAGCAAGGCCATCGGTTCAAAACCGGTGGCAAAAAGAGGTATTGCCACCGGTTAACCGGTGGCAATAACATGTATACCTTTTTTTTTTTTGTCTTTTTCAAAAAGATATATAACAAAACAATTCAGTAAAAAAAATTACAAACATCAAAATATAAATCAAAAAATATCAATCTATATAATCGAAATTTTATTTACAATATAAATCAATAAAATTGATCAATTACAACATATAAATAAAAAAAAATTACAATATAAATAAAAAAATGTTACAGATTCAAAATCAAAAAAACCTCATACAACATCAAAAACAATATTCCTGCATCATGATTCTTCGATTTAAGATCTAAATCAATATACCTGCATCAATCAAAACAAAAAAATAAATCGACTAATATACATAAGCTGCGAAAAAAAACTCAGAATACTATGCATGTATCTATAAATCGAGCATGTACCCATAAATTGATTAAAATCATTAAAAAAAACCCAGAAAAAGCATGTAGCCTTAATTAAAATCGAATTAAACCCATAAGAAGCTCGAATAGAAATCGAATTAAAATCGATTTTAAAACTCAGAAAATTTGATTTAAAAAAACCCAGAAAAATTCGAATTAAAAACCTGAAAAACCCAGAAGAAATCGAATAAAATTGATTAAAATCACATAAAAATCGAATTAAAATCGATTTAAAAACTCAAAACTTCGATTTAAAAACCCAGAAAAGTTCTAATAAAAAACCCAGAAATAATCTAATAAAAGACCCAGAAAAATTCTAATAAAAAACCCAGAAGAATCCGAAGAAAATCGATTAAAATCACATAAAAACCGAATAAAAATTGAATTTAAAACCCAAAACTTTGATTCAAAAACCCAGAAAAATTCTAATAAAAAACCCCGAAAAAATCAATTTAAAAACCTAGAAGAAATCGATTAAAATCGTTTAAAATCAAAGTAAAATCGAATTAAAATCGAATTAAAGTCAAATAAAAATCGATTAAAATCAAACCCTAACCTCGATTAAGTCGTTGTTGCTCATGCATGTATTCGTGGTGTTATTGTTGCGGTGGTGTTCTTCGAGGTGGTGGTGTAGATCAAAGAAGATGAGAAAGAGAAGGAGGAGAGGGGAGAGAGGAGATAGAAAGATAAGGAGGAGAGGATGAAGGAGAAGAGGGGAGAGGGGATCTGAGCTGAACGAGGAGAGAGAAAGAGAATGAGGGGAGGTGGGTGTGAAAACTGATCGAGGAGAGAGAGAGAATGAGGGGAGGTGGGTGTGAAACGGCTGATGGTGGGTGAAATTGTAGGGTTTGGGGTGTTTTAAGGGCCAGATTTTTTTTTTTTTTTATTAGTAAGCCACCGGTTTTGAACCGGTGGGAATAATATTTTTGCCACCGGTTCGGTTTGAACCGGTGGCAAAAATGTCCCCGCCCATTTTTCCCCTGTTTTTTGCCACCGGTTCTTAAAAACTGGTGGCAATTGAGCGATGCCTTTTTACTTTTTTCTACTAGTGTGTAGCAATTTAAAGGAACGTGCGGAATGTGAGTAATTAATTAATTACTCTTATTTTATTTTAATATTGTTAGTATCATGATTAAGGTTATTTTATATTTGATTTGACTAACACTATTATTGTTAAATTGCTTCCAATATTAATGTTTATTCTATTGTTATTATGATCACTATATTGCATGTTTAAAGGGAATATGTAATTGAAAATCACGCATAATAAGATAATTTGGACGACCGGTTTAGGTTCCTTTTTAATCTAGTTATTAATTAAAGTGATCACCAATATATTAGAATTATGTGTTGCATTAATATTAAACCAATTTAGCTTAATAATAGTTTGGAGCAAATTGAATCTCTGTTTGTATGCCTTTGAGATCGCAGGAATCACTTTTCACTATAAGAATTGAGTAGAGGCCAATACGGGCGAATGTGACTCCATGACTCACTTCGTACCATCATTCTCGATCCTCCTTTCATTGTTCCGAACCATATGGAGTTAGTAATCTCAAGGATTATGAATGGGGTGTAACCTTCACGGGTCAATCGTTGTCCCTTAATCGTGGTTACCTTTTATGATCTGTGAACGGTTTACAAGTTCCTTAAAAACTTGTTGGCGACTCCCTACTTTCCTTGTCCCTAATTGTATTATGTCAATTCCCACTTCCTATGAGTGCCAAGTATATTCAGAACATGCTTAACGTAGGCGCACTTCGAGCGACGCCTACACCTATACTTTCCTTTTAGCACTACCCCAAGTGACTCAAAAACTGTTGATAGAATTTCTCCATACCCCACTTTTGTTTTTCCAAGTATACAATGAGCTAAGTGCTGGTACATTAAGGCAGGAAAATTCTCTCTTATCTTTCTCAACAGACAAAAGATAACTGCCATGTCCATGAGACATGCTTCTCCCTTCTTGGCAGTTCGAGGCACTATAGTTTTCTTAACAATATTAAATAGCAGTTTGTTCATGGGGCTCAGATCATTGTGACTCAATACATTCTTCCCCCTTTTTCCTCCCAAGGCCTTAACTATATCACCACTTAGAAAATTTCCTACCCTAACACTTGATTTTCCTTTTATGTAAGTCTCATACCCCTCAGTTGGAGTTTTCAGAATCTGACCTAGGGTTTCCACATTAAATTTAATCTTAACATCATCAACTTCACTAGAAATTACACCCAATTTTGCTTGAAAATTTTGACAAAACTCAATCATAGCAATCGGATACATGCAATTATTTGATGCTTTAGATAAGAGATGTTCCCAACCTTGGAACTTAATTAAATCAAGAAATTGTAGGAACCTAGATTTTCTACACCAATTTAAATTAATTCGATGACCAACAACATAGCTCCCTGCCTGTGACTTCAAGTTCCGCTTGATCTGCAGTTTCCTCTTCCTCCTCCTTCTCGGAATCCTTCTTCTCAGAATCTTCTATTTTCTTTACAAACTCATCCACTTCCTTAATGTGTTCTTCTACTATTTTTCTCTTTTCTTTCATTTGCTTCCACTATCTTAATTATTCGAGAATTGACTTGGAAGTTAATTTCTCTGTTTCAGCAGGCTTAGGGTTTTGCTTGATCGAGGATGAGTTTGGTTCACTCTCGGCTTGAGTTTCTTTGTAGGTTATTATGGGGAGTGAGGTGACTTCTTCCTGTTCAGAATTGCGGTTGTTTTGAGTGTTTTCAGAAGAGCCGAGGGAAGTAATGATGGCCATGGTTTTGCTGTTAAAGGTTTTAGGAAGGTTGTAGAAAGTTTTCAGGGTGGGTAAATTGATTTGACAGTGATGATGTAAGGTGGGTGAGAGATTCCTTTTATATTTAATTAAGCGGTGTGATGGAAACGTGGGGTTTAAGTGTTTAGTCATTTAATTGAACAAGTTCAATTAATTTTTAAAACAGTTTTAATCAGGATCAATTTACCAAAAATCCTTTTCTTTCCGAATTCATTTAATTTCCAAAAAGAAATTATTTTATGAAAATACAAGTATTTGGAACTCGATTTACACACACATGGAATGCACATTACTAATTACTTTATACAATTAAGTGTTTAGTGAACTAACCTCTAGTAATCAACAACGGGGACACTTCAGCTATGTTTTGCACACTAAGATTGTGCTAAATGTTCTTTTAGCTCTATTTACATTATTTTTGACTTGCCATATCTTGGAACTTTAGCAGCAATCAAATTAGCTTGATCATCCCAAGTTCCAATCTTAATTTCTCAAATCTTTCTTTGTTCAAGAGCTTGGTTAGAATATATGCAATTTGATTTTCAGTTTGACAAAATTCTAACTTAATATTCCCTTGTTCCACATTATCTTTTAGAAAGTGTTGCCTAATGTGGATATGTTTTACCTTTGAGTGTTGAACTGGATCATTTGAAATACATATAGCACTGGAACATGCATAGATATCAGTTCCATTTGACTTTAAAAACAAAGTTTTATCAATTTTTCACGTTTAAAACCATTTTTCAAAAGGAACTTAAATAATCTTTTATACCCTGCTCTGGGAGCTTGCTTCAGCCCATAAAAATCTTTGTCAAGCTTATAGACATTGTTTGGGAACTCTGGATTTTCAAATCCAGGAGGCTGTTCCAAATAGACCTCTTCATCAAGAAATCCATTTAGGAAGGCACATTTAACGTCCATCTGGTACAACCTAAATCCCATATAAGCAGCAAAAGTAATAAGCTAAGTAAGCGAATAGCCTCTAACCTGGCTACAAGAGCAAATGTTTCTTCATAGTCAATTCTTTCCTGTTGATTGAAACCTTGTACAACAAGTCTTGCCTTGTTCTTGACAATAATACCATGCTCATCTAGCTTGTTCCAGAATACCCATTTTAATCCAATTGTCTTATTCTTGTTAGGTCTAGGTTCCAAATGCCAAACTTTATTTATTTCAAACTCATTAAGCTCAGCTTGCATAGCATTAATCCAGTCAGCGTCTGTTAATGCTTCTACATAGTTCTTAGGTTCCATAGAAGAAAGGAACGCATAGAATGCACAAAAGTTCCTAATGATTGCATCCACTGGATGTGATTTTTGATGTTTCCAAGGCTTTGGTGTAAAGTCCTAGATTGGATACAGTCTTTCTTCATTGTGGTTGACTGGTTCTTCAGTGGGAACTTCAACTTGATTCTCAATTCACTAGTAGAAAAATAGCATTAGGCACCCCCATATGGCACCGATTCAGGCCAAACCGGTGCCAAAAATCGGCCCAAAATTGGGCGGGTTTTTAAACAAAGGCAAAAGGCGCCGGTTCAACTAAAACCGGTGCTAAAAATAAAATAGGCACCGGTTTGAACCGGTGCCAATTAAACTGGGTCTTTTTCAAAAATTAAAAAACGCGGCCTTCCTACTTCTTTCTTCTCCTTCCTCTCTTTCTCTTTCATTCCTTTCTAACCCGACTTCTTTCATTAGAGACGAATTGAAGAACAACGAACCTCCCCCTTTTCCCTCCACCACAGCCGCCACCTTCACCGGCCACCAACATTGTCGAAAACCACCGCCCTTGATTCTCCCCTGCACTTGTCTTTTCCCTGCCCTACCCTTCTCTGTCTTTCACCGGCCTCCAGCCACCAGCATTGTTCGAATTGAAACAGCAGCGCACCGCCTCTACCTCCGCGCTGTTCCCTCCACCAGCGCGCATCGCCTCCACCTCCGCGCTGCCTCCACTAGTGCGCACCACCGCTGCTACCTCCACCAGCGCGAGGGTCGTCCTCAATCTCTCATCCCCTTAGCTTCTTCCACCTCCAACTAATTTAGGGTAAGTTTTTATTTTTTTGTTAAAAATTGACCAATTATTTTGAAATATGTAATTCTATTATTTTCAATAGCATTTTGAACAATTATTGTTAAGAAAATTAAAGTCAAGGAATGTATATATATAATTTTACCCTAATTTTTTTAATTTTTGCGTTGGTTGTTTATTTAGAAATTTTGAATACATATTATACATTAGAGTAATTTTGTATGTTTAGAGTAATTTTGAATACATATTATAGATTAGAGTAATTTTGCATTACCTTGTTCCTTAGTTGAAAAATTTGTATGTTTTAATGGGTTATTTTGAGGTTGATTTAATGAGTAATTATGAATATAATAGAGATTAGTAAGAATGTTACTTAATTAGTTGAGTTTTTGTATATTTTAATGTGTTTTAGGTTGTTTTAATGGGTAATTGTGAATATATTAAAGAATTAGTGACCTTGATACTAATTAGTTGTGAATAAATTAGAAAATTGTGAATAAATTAGAGAATTGTGATTACATTAGAGATTTGTGAATAATTTAGAGAATTGTGATTAAATTAGAGAATTGTGCATAAATTAGAGAAATAGTGATATTGCCACTTAATTAGTTGTGAATAAATTAGAGAATTGTGAATACATTAGAGAATTGTGAATATATTAATTAGAGAATTAGTGACGTTGCTAATTTTTGTTTTTTTAATATATAGATTCATATGTGAATTGAAGCACGAGTTTAATTAGCTTGAGGACTACATATTGAGCTCAAGTGGGTAGTTGCTATATTGGTATGACTTATAAAATTTACTTAGCTATATTTCTTTCTATTTATCCATTTAATAAAAGTTTATTCATGAAATTGCAACTTGTGTATTGTTTAACTGCAAATAAATACAACAATATATAGAATACTTGCATCATCATATGCCTAGATACCCATTCAAGGCTTTCTCATTTGGAGAAAGTCTTGAATAGTCCCCGGTTGGGATTATTCTTGAATGTGTACTCTCACTTAGGTGGTGAATGTATGTTTTTTTTTTCGATTTTAAGGAACATCTTGGCTTACCATTTCCTCACTATGTTCTCTGGGTACATATGTGGGTAATTAATTATCTACATCGTGTACTTGGAGAACTAGGGGGAAATGCTGCCGGATTTTGCTTAAAATTGGAAAGTTGACATACATTCACTAGTTAGAGTAGACATTCAAGTATGGGTTAGGTTGGAGTGATAAGGACCCTTTGGAAACATGAATTTTTTCACTATATGAATGGTATATTCACGTTTTGTACTTGAATTTGATTTACATAAAATATGTAGCACTTACACATTATAAATTATATGTTGCTATATATGTTTAGAGACAATTTACTAAATGGAGAAGGATCGTGGTTGGATGTATGGTAGACGCGATACATTGGAATTTTGGAATGGGGTTCAAGAGTTTTGCGAGAGGGCTTTAGCTTATCAACGTAAACTGGGTGGCAAAAGCCTTTATTGTCCTTATGTTGATTGTAATAATGTGAATGTGGTCGATAGTGTTGAAATCATTAGAGATCATGTATTATGTCGTGGGTTTAGGAAATTATAACATGTGTGGATTTGGCACGGAGAAAGTGGAGAGTATAGTGGGGATCTTGATTGGAATGATGTGCGTGTTAGAAGCAATGAGATTCATGTGGACGAGGAATACGAGAATGATGACTATATTGTTGATAATGGTGAGGATGGAGCCGATGATGATCAGGCGGATGAGGTCGAGGATGAACAAGTGGATGAGATGTTGCATAATGTTGAAGGTGAAGTGTTTGAGTTATTATCGGAGGCTTCCAAAAAGCCTTTGTGTCCCGGGTGCAAAAAATACTCCAAACTATCGGCCGTGCTAACACTTTTCAACATTAAGTCGAAGCATGGGTGGACGGACATCAGTTTTACTTCTTTGTTGACCGCATTAAGTGATATGTTGCCTGAAGGGAATGAAATTCCTTATTCTTACAATTATCCAAAAAAAATGGCGGGAGAGCAGTTAAAGGCACCGGTTAACCGGTGCCTAATTGGGCATATGGAACCGGTTAACCGGTGCCTATTTGGGTCTAAGGCACCGGTTTTGAACCGGTGCTAAAAACTGGGTTTTTGGCACCCCCACATAGGCAGCGGTTTAAACCGGTGCCTTAGACCGGGTTTGAACCGCCGCCAAAGCACTATTTTCACCTAGTGATTTGCACTTCATCAGGAACTTCCTCATTTTCTATATTATGTTCTAGATTTTGTGGAGTTCCTATTGCATTCTCAATTGTAGGTGCATCATTTGCTTCTGGATTTGCTTTACCTTCATTTTTAAGTTGTTGCTTCAGCAATGATATTGACTCTTCATCTGGATCCTGCTTCCGAACAAGTCCAATTTCAAAATCATCATCATAAGCCTGTACATCAATTAACTGTTCAATTTCATCAAATATAATATGTACAGATTCCTCAACACACATTGTTCTCTTATTATAAACTCTATAAGCTTTACTGTTTGAGGCGTATCCTAAGAATACTGCCTCATCACTACGTTCATCAAACTTTCCCAAATTGCTTTTACCATTTTTATGAACAAAGCATTTACAACCAAAACATCTAAAATAAGAAATATTAGGCTTTCTCCCTTTAATGAGTTCATAGGGAGTTTTGTTGGTGATGGCTCTAACAGATACTCTGTTGAGAATGTAACATGCTGTGTTCACTACTTCTTCCTTAAATTTCCTAGGCAGTACACTTGAAATCATCATAGTTCTAGCCATGTCTTCAAGGATTCCGTTATTGCGTTCCACAACACCATTATGTCGTGGAGTTCTTGGTGTAGAGAAGTTATGATCCATTCCATCTTTAGTGCAAAATTTATCAAACTTGGAATTTTCAAATTCTGTTCCATAATTTGATCTGAGATGTATCAATTGATTACCTATTCTTCTCCGTTCTTTCTTCACAAAGGCAACAAACTCATCAAACGTTTCATCTTTACTAACAAGAAAGAACACCCAAGTATACCTTGAATAATCATTAACAATTAACCATTACATATCTCTTACCACTTCTACTTTGGATTCTCATTGGACCACAGAGTTCTATATGAATAAGTTCCAAAGGTCTTTTAGTACTTCCCATCTTTTTAGATTTAAAGGAAATTCGAGTCTGTTTACCGCTAACACTAGAATCATACACTTTATCATATAGGAACTTAATGGAAGAAAGTCTTTCCACTAATTCCTTTGATCTAAGTTTATCAAGCAAAGTAAAACATGCATGACAAAATTTCTTATGCCATAATAGAGGATCATCCTCAATAACACTAAGACATGTTAGACTGCTGTTATGAACCTCGTTAAGATCCACAACATATGTGTTCCCTTTACGAGTTCCTTCTAGGATTATGTTCCCAATGTTATTGTGGATGATTTTACACTTATTGGAAGTAAATCTAACAAATTTACCTTTGTGAGAAAATTGTGAGATACTTAACAAGTTCTGTTTGAGACCCTCGACCAAAAATACATTACCAATAGCATGGGAACTTGATAGGGATGTCAATGGGGCGGGGCGGGGCGGATGTTGGCCTTCCCATCCCCATCCCCACCTAATATTTTCATCCCAATCCCCATCCCCATCCCCGCGGCGGGTCCAATTTTCATCCCCATCCCCGCCCTACCGGGTACAACTCCAAAACCATCCCCGCCCCACCCCCCACTTGGATATCCATCCCCACCTAATCCCCACCAAAGACCCGCCTAATCCCCACCCAAGATCCACCTAATATCCGTATCTCAAATACACAATTTTTCATAATTAATACGAATTATAAAATAAAAGATTCTATACACATTTTTGTGTTATAATATAAGTGTCGTACAAAGTATTATAATTAATATTGTATTTCATGTAATTATTTTATAAATAGAATAAAAGTATGTAATTTTGCTTTAAAAGATATATAGATGTGGGTATGAGGTGGGGATGGGGCGGGTACGAAGTGGGGGCGGGTGGGGCGAGGCGGGGATGGGGCGGGTACAACTTAAAATCCACCCCCGCCCCATCACCCATGGCGAGTATGGTTTTTATCCCCATCCCCGCCCCACCACCCGCCAAACCGAGACCCATCCCCGTCCCATTGGGGCGGGGATGGGGCGGGTCTCCTACTTGACCCGCCCCACTGACATCCCTAGAACTTGACCTTCCTACTTTTCCAATAGCAACTATATCTCCTTTCATATTATCACCAAAGGTCACAATCCCACCATAATAGGCATCCAGTGAGAGAAATCTAGATTTATCTCCAATCATGTGCTTAGAACAAACTGTTGAGGTACCATATTCCCCCTCGCTGGAACGTGCATGAAGAATCAAACGTTAGTGTTAGGAACCCAGGTTTCCTTGGGTTCCTGTGTAACAAGAGTGGGGTTATCTTTCTTAACCCAAATATGTTCTACATGTTTTTCATTCTTCTCTGTGCTATTTTCTTTCTTAGGACACTTAACCTGCTTGTGTCTTGTGTTTCCACAGAAATAGCAAACAATACTACTCGGCAGATCTACAAACTTCTTTTCCTTTATGAACTTCTTTTTAAAACCTAGTCCCTCTGTTCTCTTGGTCCGAGCTTTAGTAATCCAATCTGGAACTTTATATTCTACGGGTTGCTTTCCTTTCCTAGCTAGCCCTTTCAAGTTCCCCCTCATGTCTTACTTTATCCGTTTTTAGATATTCCAAATAAAATTTTAATTTTTTGAAATTCGGATAATGCATAAGTGGAGGAACTTCAGAGTTAGGAGTATCAACACTAAGTTTTAACAAAGATAATTCCACATTCAAAAGTATGTTATCATGTTTCAGTTTTTCTATAGTTTCTTTAAGAAAAACATTATCATCAAAGAGACTAAAGAACCTGTATTGAATATCAAACTTCATATTATCTACCCATTCACTGTTCTCTTTGTAAGTTAACAACGCCTTATCACTTTAATGTATTGCTCTGTGTAATTCTTGTAACTCTTCTTGAATATCTTTGATAAGTGTATAATATACCATATTTTTAGTCCCTAATATTAGTCTTACAATCGTTTTCTTTTATTTATTTTAAGAAATTAGTCAATTTAATATTTATAGTTCTTATTTTATGTTAGTATTTTATTTTATAGCAATTATTATAATAATTGATACTTAATAATACTTTGTTTGTTTTTAATAGGAAAGAAAGTGGAGTATGAAGTGGATTTGGCTAATGTAGAGCATCAAAGGAGGTCCAAATTGTGTGGTTATCTAATTCACATTCACGTGCTCTTTCATCATCAAATAAAAGAAGCAAAACAAAAAGGAAAAAAAAAAAGAAGAAGAAGATAAGGAGTTAGGCGTGAAGTCAGCAGAAGACCCCATTGAAAAGATAATCATCCAAATCCCATTAATCTTGCAATTTTATCTAAATCCTCCGATGAGTAATGCGATGAAGATATCAGATTCACAAAATAGAGTTTTGGCCAAGAAAAATTCGCAAATTCAGTTCATGCAATTGGTTATAAATTCAGCTCGTATTTCTCCAATTAAAAACTCACAACTTAGCCAACAATTATACAAAGAGCGAGATCGTTCGAATGAGTTTGTAAGTGGGCAATTGGTGAACAGAAGATAGCCATTGGAGGTCAGCTTAGTCTCGCATCCAAGGTAGTACGAGAACGAAGGTGAATCGCGGGGTCGAAGCCGGGTTTATTCGGGTGTTCTTGGGAGTTTATTTCATAAGTCTTCTTCTTAACTTAATTGTTCCATATTACTGATTTATTTGATGTTCTTTGCTAATTTGATGAGATACTTTTATTGGTTTATTGGTATTATAATTGAATCTTGATAGTACTATGTTTTTCGATTTAATTGGTATTTGAAATTTGCTTGTTCTTGATTAATAAATTTGCAATTCGATATTGATTGTTATCTTTCATGTTGTTAGTTGTATATTATTGCTATCTATATGGTTCGGCTTAGTTTGAATCGTATAGGAGAGTAGTCCCTAATTTTAAATCGAGTCTGCGATTACGGTTTGGTTTAAATTAGAAAGCAATTTCAATCTAATTAATCTGACATTTAAGTGATTAGATTAGTTAGGACTAATGAGGTCTCCTAGATATTAATGCTGCCAAGACTAATTCATGCAAGTTGCAACATATTTGTGTTAATTAGAATGGTTTAGAGTCGATTTTGGCTTAGTTCGCAATTGGTTTCAAATAAGGGAGATAGGGAGTCTTTGTTACTAAAGTCTCTACAGTTAGTCTAGTAATTAAGTTGATTAATCGTGCAAGGCCGGTTAGTTATAATTTCCAATAAGTTAAATCGAGTAAAGTTATGAATAGGGTTGGTTAAGTCTGTCGTCAATTGTATATAGTAGTTTAGATCCTATTTTTCATAGTTGTATTAGTTGACTATTATCATTTAAACCCCCCAAATCTCATGTACATAGTGTGAATAATACTCTTTTATGTATATAGTTTACGTTTCGAGTTTAATTTTGAGTTTATAGAGTTAACCAATCTCCTCGTGGGTTCGACCCTTACTTACCCTTTTTACTAGTTGTTAATATTTTTGAGGTTTAAGTTAAGGTAAATTATTAATTAATTTATACGGGAAACGACACGTATCAAATTTTAGCGCCATTGCCAGGGAGATTATTTATGATGTTCTATAAATTCATGGTTTAATTAATTTCTGCTAATTTTGTTATTTGAATATGTGAAGAGCATGTATAAATTAACTGCTATTTGAGGTTGACTATTTTATAATCTATTAGTGGGTTAATTCCATGCATGTCATCAGTTTTTCATGATTGCTGAAAGTCGGCTTTAGTAGTGTATGTCTGCATGTTTTGAATTTGTCAAGGAGTGCCTGTTTTTCATGACTTAATTTAATAAGCTTCATTGTATTTGTCAGACTTAAAGAGGTTAGATGACTACAATTCGTTTTGTTTATCTTGGTGGAGTATTTTACTTGTAAATTGATGGATGCTTAGTTAAGTTTAGTAGAATTTAGAATTCTCATATCTTGTTTCGAATGTTGGATCAGTATGTTATCATATGATATGAATGATTTAGCTAATTGTTTGCTAGTACAAGAATTTATATACTCTTTTCGAAGTTAGCATAACTTATAGAAGTTAATATGACATGATAATGAGTTATACCGAATAATGCTTGTTTATTGACCGAGTTTTTGCAAGCTTAATCTATATTAACTCACATATTTGTAGACAAGTATATGTCATGTTTTCTTAACTACTTTTTGCATGATTTGTGCTTGTCCCCCAAAATTGAACTAATCAATATAATTTTAGCTAATGATAAATAGGTAACACACTTGTATTTTGGTTATTGGTATTTAAATGGTGCTAAGAATTATAATTTTGATGCTGTCTTTCACTGGTTTTCTGCTATTTATACTTTGATCTGACAAATATTTGATGGCATATACTAAACATTTTACTTTCTAATGCATCATTATTGAAGGGTCTAAAGGCAGGATGAATTTAAAAGACTTTGTGTCCATTTATATTTTGTTGTGGGCTACTATACTATATAAATGATAATCTAAGGTCTTGATGTGCATCAGTCTGGTAGCATAATTTTCACGATTAGCCAGCTTAACATGTTGAATTTTGGAGCATGAGCATTCTGCCGATCTGTTGGATTACTAATCTGATGGTCATATTATTACTTTTCAGATGTTGAATTGCTGATTTTGCTACTGAAATTTAGTATATCACTGCCAGTTACATGAAATTACTTGTCTGAAGATCTAATCTCGTTACTTCAGAACTGCTAAAGCTAAAAAAAAATCTGACCAGAATATTATTGATAATTAACAAAGCCTCACATGTTGAATTTTGACAGGTGTATGTGTGATTGTATGCCTAATCCTAAATTCAGGGAGACCATTTTGCTAAAAATTTGTTGAAATGCTAAACTGATACATTTCTACTTGAGTAATATTTGAGCAAAATTAGTTGTGAGATTTACACATGACAACTGATAATTTCATGAGATTGCTTGGTCGGGTTCATATAATTTCTTAGACTGTCTGATGCTTCTAAATTTCAGCATACTTACTGTTAGAACTACTTGTAATCAAACATGTCTTGTTTGATCTGAATAACTGATATTAACTCTTTATTTTGCCTATATTTTGGTTCTGACCAGAAATTTATTTTCACACAAGCTCATCTCTCATTAATCTATGTTTTCTTTATAGGTGCATGTACACGTACGATAAAGAAGCAAGCCTTAAAACGGAGCAAAACCAGAGGAGCTTCTTCATATTTTCAGTGCTGAACCAGCACTTGAATTAGAAGATCCATTGCCGATTGAATATAACAACATGGCAAAACAGACATTGAAATAACTGGGAGCCCCTAAAACAGGAGAAGATCCTCTCTGCATTGTCTTTCCGGAGCTAGAGAATCCCCTCAAACTGAACTCAAGTTTCCTTAATCTTCTCCCTAAATTCTATGGGAACGCAAGTGAGAATCCTTATAGACATTTAAAAGAGTTTAAAGTTGTATGTTCTTCTACGAATCCCGAAGGAATAGAACAGGAGCATATTAGATTGCATGCTTTTCCTTTTTCTTTGCAAGATCATGCTAAAGAGTGGTTATATGAGCAACTTCCATCTAGTTCCATTAATTCTTGGGCAGAATTGGAAAAAGTTTTTCTTGCAAGATTCTTTCGTGCGAGTCGTATAGGTTCTAGACAGAGTAATAATGAGTCTTTATATGAGTACTGGCAACGTTTTAATAGGCTTTGTTCATCTTGTCCACAACACCAAATAAGTGATCAATTGTTAATTCAATACTTTTATGAGGGTTTGTTACCTAATGATAGAGGTATGATAGATGCATCTAGTGGGGGTGCATTAGTTGATAAAACACCTACTGAAGCTAGAAAATTAATCTCTAATATGGCTCAGAATACACAACAGTTTAGCACTAGAAATGATGTTAAAAGAGTAAATGAAATTGATATAAGTGGTATTCATAATCAATTGCAAGAAAATTCTCAACAAATTGCTACTTTGGCTACTCTTGTTTCTAAAATTGCTAGTAATGAGTCTAAATCCAGAGTTTGTGGTGTTTGTTCTGATTTTTCTCATGCTACTGATGAATGTCCTACTTTACAGAGTGAAGATGTTAATGCCTTAGGGGGTTTTTCTAGTCAACAAAATAGGAAGTATGATCCTTTGTCACAAACTTATAATGAAGGGTGGAAAGACCACCCTAATCTTAGGTATGGAAATAGACCACAATTACTGCAAAATAATCGACCAAGGCAGTATGGTCAACAAAACCCCTCTACCCAATCTCAAGGTCCTTCACTAGAGAGTATGGTAAAACAGTTGGCGACTCAAATAGGACAAGTGCATAATCAAAACATTGAGTATCAAAATAAAACAGATTCCCATCTTCAACAACTTGACACTCAATTAAGCCACATTTGCACTTCCTTAAGTAACTTAGAGACTCAATTGGGAGGAAGACTCCCAGCCCAAACTTTTCCGAACCCAAAAGCAAATGCTGTGTTTAAACAGAGTAAGGTCACCATTGATGAGTCTTTAGAACTGGAGAATAGAAGTAGTTTAAGCCCGAAAATGATGAAAGGTAATAAAATCCCGTTATTAGATGCTGTGAAAATGGTTCCTAAGTATAAATCATTGTTGGATGCTTTTCTTAATAAGTCTAGTAAGGAATCTGAATTTTGTGCACCCCCTCCAAAGTGTGATGATCCTGGTTTGTTTTCTATTCTTTGCAAAATTGGAAAATCTGGTTTTCATGAGTGTGTGTTAGATTTAGGATCTTCTGTAAATATCTTGCCTTCTTCTATGTATGATAAGTTTGAATTAGGACCTTTGAGGAACACGAATGAAATTCCTTACATGGCTAATGGTAATAGTGTTTCTCCAAATGGTTGTTTGGAAAATGTTTTGATTCAAATTAAACAATTATTTTTCCATGCTGATTTCTATGTTATTGATGTTGAAAATATTTCTGAAATTTTATTAGGACGACCATTCTTAAAGACCGCAAAATCGTTGATTGATGTAGCTAATGGTAGCGTTACTTTAAGTAATAATGGTCACACTGTTAACATCAATGTTTTTGATGAACAAGGTTCACTTGAAGAAGTAGGTGCTACTAACCATGTTTTTTATCATCTTGCACAGATTGGAGTTGATAATGTAGAGATGTTATTAGATGAGATGGTAAACAATGTAGGGCTTGAGCAATTGCTTTTCGATGCCCTTAATGAGCTGAGCTTCTAAGGATTAAGAGATACGTCGAGCCAAAGACTCTAAACGGAGGCGCTGCTTGGGAGGCAACCCAAGATTATTTTTCTGCACTTTCTTTCTTTCTTTCTTTATTTTTTAATAGTTCATGTTAGTTTTGTGTGTTCTTTTTGTTTTGAAATTAGCACCAGCCTTACCCCAAGCTGCTCTGGCAGATTGAGCAAACATAATACAAAGGGCTAGACAGGACATTTCACTTCCTGCTTGGTGCTTCACCGCGCTTCAAAGTCTAAATTTTGCGAGTCTTCCAGAACTTAACACAAACTTGGAGCTGATCCATAAACAGCTCACATGACCAGCTAAGTTTCTCTTTTCCTTTCTTAACTTTGTTTTCATTGAGGACAATGAAAAGTTTAAGTGCGGGGGGGATTGAATATTTGAAATTGGTTTGGTTTTTGTGGAGAAAATGCTATTTGAATGGATATTTGGTTGTAAATGCGTTGATTATAATAGCTCGTTTTTGAGTGGATTGCTCCTACTTTAAAGGAGGTGCTGCCGAATTTTAGATTAAAAAGTTTGTTATTTTGGATTACTAGTTTCATGAATAAATGAAGGAACTTTGGGTTAATCAGCAAATAATAATAATAATTAAAAAAAAAAATGTCTTTTACTTATTGCATGCTGTGGATTATAGACATGAAAGATAGCTTAAACCCCTCTTTGGTATGATTAGTAAAAGTTTTTGTTTCTCACTAAAAAATTTATCATGTCTCAAAGCCTTCCATTAACATCATCAATTATTGAGCCAATTTGAGCTTAAGTTTGTTTTCTTATCATATAAAACTCACAAATGTGCTGCTGTCCAGAAAACAATTAAAACACCTTTTGGGATTAGTAGAGCATATTGTTAAATTGTGATGTAAAGTGGAATGGTGGTTGTCATTATTTGGTGGTTTTATAATGAAAATTTTTAGATTTGAAGGCTCTGTGTACCAATGTCTGGGTTTTAAAAAGTGAATCATATATATATACATGAAAAAAAAGAAAGTTCAAAACCCAGTTATGTACGTGTGATGTTTTTATCTCGTGCTTAAGTAGTTCGAGTAAGTAGATCCGTAGGGGTATCTTAAAACCTAGTGCCTTGGGCCAATTGGACCGGGAGTCACTGGTCGAACACTCGCTACAAGAACTATTTGACAGAGACAAAGCATTAAGAGTCCAGAGATAAAAAAAAAAAAGAAAGAAGGAAAGTATGTCTAAGTTCAATGTTAGAGATGTGTGATATAAATGTACTACTAATGTGCTCTACTAATTTCCACCTGTACCACTACAAGCCTAAACATATCTCCCACCTCTAGTTTACCTTGTTCCTTTTACATTCCATAAAAGTTATTTTGATCAGAGACATCTAATCAAATACATAAAAATAAAGGTGAGAAACGGAAATGATACGACGTCGGACATTGAGGGTGTTAAAATCTTTATAAATGTCAAATATATGGTCCATGCTTGCTGGGAATGCATATTTTGGTTGTATTTGCTGATTGGTTCAAAGATTCCAAATGAAGAGACTTTGTGGGTATGTCCTCATGTTTAAAGGGCTTGTTGCACATGCTAAGTGTAACCATGATTCCTACGACAGTGAGTTAGGTCTATTGCTTTTATAAGTTAGTTTTATTTAGTTTGTTCGAGGGCGATCAAAGACTAAGTGTGGGGGAATTTGATAAGTGTATAATATACCATATTTTTAGTCCCTAATATTAGTCTTATAATCATTTTCTTTTATTTATTTTAATAAATTAGTCAATTTAATATTTATAGTTCTTATTTTATGTTAGTATTTTATTTTATAGCAATTATTATAATAACTGATACTTAATAATACTTTGTTTGTTTTTAATAGGAAAGAAAGTGGAGTATGAAGTGGATTTGGCTATTGTAGAGCATCAAAGGAGGACCAAATTGTGTGGTTATCTAATTCACATTCACGTGCTCTTTCATCATCAAATAAAAGAAGCAAAACAAAAAGGAAAAAAAAATAAGAAGAAGATAAGGAGTTAGGCGTGAAGTCAGCAGAAGACCCAAATCACAATGAAAAGATAATCATCCAAATCCCATCAATATTGCAATTTTATCTAAATCCTCCGATGAGTAATGCGATGAAGATATCAGATTCACAAGATAGAGTTTTGGCCAAGAAAAATTCGCAAATTCAGTTCATGCAATTGGTTATAAATTCAGCTCGTATTTCTCCAATTAAAAACACACAACTTAGCCAACAATTATACAAAGAGCGAGATCGTTCGAATGAGTTTGTAAGTGGGCAATTGGTGAACAGAAGATAGCCATTGGAGGTCAGCTTAGTCTCGCATCCAAGGTAGTACGAGAACGAAGGTGAATCGCGGGGTCGAAGCCGGGTTTATTCGGGTGTTCTTGGGAGTTTATTTCATAAGTCTTCTTCTTAACTTAATTGTTCCATATTACTGATTTATTTGATGTTCTTTGCTAATTTGATGAGATACTTTTATTGGTTTATTGGTATTATAATTGAATCTTGATAGTACTATGTTTTTCGATTTAATTGGTATTTGAAATTTGCTTGTTCTTGATTAATAAATTTGCAATTCGATATTGATTGTTATCTTTCATGTTGTTAGTTGTATATTATTGCTATCTATATGGTTTGGCTTAGTTTGAATCGTATAGGAGAGTAGTCCCTAATTTTAAATCGAGTCTGCGATTACGGTTTGGTTTAAATTAGAAAGCAATTTCAATCTAATTAATCTGACATTTAAGTGATTAGATTAGTTAGGACTAATGAGGTCTCCTAGATATTAATGCTGCCAAGACTAATTCATGCAAGTTGCAACATATTTGTGTTAATTAGAATGGTTTAGAGTCGATTTTGGCTTAGTTCGCAATTGGTTTCAAATAAGGGAGATAGGGAGTCTTTGTTACTAAAGTCTCTACAGTTAGTCTAGTAATTAAGTTGATTAATCGTGCAAGGCCGGTTAGTTATAATTTCCAATAAGTTAAATCGAGTAAAGTTATGAATAGGGTTGGTTAAGTCTGTCGTCAATTGTATATAGTAGTTTAGATCCTATTTTTCATAGTTGTATTAGTTGACTATTATCATTTAAACTCCCCCAAATCTCATGTACATAGTGTGAATAATACTCTTTTATGTATATAGTTTACGTTTCGAGTTTAATTTTGAGTTTATAGAGTTAACCAATCTCCTCGTGGGTTCGACCCTTACTTACCCTTTTTACTAGTTGTTAATATTTTTGAGGTTTAAGTTAAGGTAAATTATTAATTAATTTTATACGGGAAACGACACGTATCAATCTTAAACAACACATATTAGTTTTTCTTTAGAGAAATGTCTTAGTTCATTTTTAGAAAACCATACCTCGACCTCGAGTTCCTTTAGTTTGGTCTTTTCATCAGTTTTGGCCATTAGACATAGATGTGCAGTTTCATCTGAAGGTTGGTCTTCTTCTTCTTTTGAGTCTGTGTCTCCTCAGACAGCCATCATATCCTTATTTACATTGTCCTTAGTAAAGTATTGCTTATAGACTCAAGAATCCTTGGATTGCTCCTTTTTTTTTAGTATTTCCTTTGTCACCTTCCTTGATTGTACAGTCCTTGATAAAATGATCGTTTGAGCCACATCTAAAATAGGTAGTGTCTCTGGAACTTGTAGTCTTCTTGTTCCTAACAAACTTCCTGTTATTCATCATTCTCTTAAACCTTGTTACTAACATTGCCATCTCATCCTCGTCAACTTCTGAGTCATCTAAGTCCTGTGCCTTAAGAGCAAGACTCTGTTTTTGAAACTTTTAGTATTAGAACTCAGGTGAAGTTCATAAGTCATCAGGGAACCTGCTAGCTGTTCCATATTGAACTTAGTGAAGTCCTTAGCTTCTTGCATTGCAGTAACCTTGGATCTCTAGCGTTCATCTTGTGGTAGACTCCTCAAGATCTTTCTTCCCTGTTTATCTATAGGAATGTGCCTTCCAAGGGAACTCATTTCATTAAATATATCATTAAATCTTGTAAACAATTATGTTATGGTTTCTTTAGACCGCATTTCAAACCTCTCATACCTAGACATCAATTAATCAATCGTAGAACGTTTTACCTCATTAGTTCCTTCTTGAGTTACCTCTAGTAAATCTAAAATCTGTTTAGCTGTCTTACACCACATAATACGATAATGATCAAAGGGTCCAAGACCACAGTGTAAATATTTAATAGCTAGAGCATTTAACTCAAGTTTATAATAGTCTTCTTTATCATAATCAGAAATAAGTTTAGGAAATACCTCGTTTTTGTCATTGGTTGCGGTTACCTCAAAATCACCAGATTCAATGACACGCCATGCCTGGTAATTTTCAGCCTTGATGAAAATCTCCTTCCTATTTTTCTAGTAGATATAAAATGTACCATTAACATAGGTGGACGTTAGGTAGAATACCCTTCTTCAAGTTTCTCCTTGTAATTCATCTCGCCTCAGGAACTTACTCAGCAAAGTTATCTACTTGCACGTGAGAACCGTGCTTTGATACCAACTGTTAGTTGAGACGAACACTATAAGAGGGGGGTGAATTGTATGTGAGTTCCTATAGCTACTTTTTGCGGAATATAAATAAACTGTAGAGGAACTTGCAATGCACACAGATTTTTACGAGGAAACATTCCAGGGCCGAACTGGAAGTAAAACCTCGACCCTTCTTAGGGATTTCCAAAACCAAATCACTTCACTATAATAGGGCAATCCCAAATTACAACCTATTATACACATACCTTTACTCACAAGTTCCTCATTGAACTTGATACATAGTTGTGGGGAATAAATTTCAAGCGTTAACCCCCTTGCTTGAACCCCATTGTGACCATACACTAAAGTACGGTGGCGTCCAAAAGGAAAGAAGATAGAGCAAAAGAGTCGCCAACAAGTTTTAGGAACTTGTAAACCGTTCACAGAGTGAAGGTTACACCCCTTAACGATCCAAGAGATCGTCAACTCCATAAGGTCTTAAACCAAATAAGGGTTCGGGGATGAAGGTACAAATCCAACCTAAAAGAGATTGAACCTGCCATAATAATAGGCCTCTACTTTATTCAGATCGTATTCATGTGCGCTTTCTGACTATCATATAATCAATAGGTTTACCCTAAACCTGTTTATCTATGTTGGTTGAATATTAATGCACATATAAGTCTATTATTGGCGATCACTTGAATTATAATCACATTAACCCTAAACAAGATTATTAATTATCTTATTAAGCGTGATTACAAGCACCAATTCCCTTTAAACATGCATAAAAGGTGTGATCAAGCAATAACAATAACTAAGCATCAAGCAACATTATAAATAATAATAATAATAATAATAATAATAATAATCATTAAAAATAATAACAATTATAATCATCATAATAACAATCATAATTAATAATAATAATAATCATGATTAAAATAATCATATCAACGCTAAAGCATAATAATAGCAAGATCCTAGGCATGATACTAACAATATTAATAACAAACCCTAGCATGTCACTAAGAAATAAAAATCAAATATTTAACTCTAACATGATACTAAGAATCATAAATATTAGGAAGAACATATAAGGCATCATACTTTTAATCATACTTGATATTAAATTTACCCTAGACATGATACTAGGAATCAAAATAAAAATTAAACATGATTTCTACATCATAACGTCAATAAAAACATTAAAGCACTTACTTTGATGCCTCGTACGTCTTTCTAATAACAAAATACACACGTTAGTAACTTCAAGGAAAATAATAATCAAACAATTAAATTAAATAATTGAAAGAGAGATTTGGGACCAAACCCTTAGAAATTAAACATTTCACGGCTAGGGCGAAGGCAACTTCGAATATGGCTAGGTGCTTCTAGATCTAATGAATGCAGAATTTTGTATTTAAAAAGCTAGTTTAGAAAAAGAGAGAAAGAAAGATGGTGAATGATTAGAGAATGAAAACTGGTTGTAGGTCCATCAAAACAGAGTTTTTACGACGTTATTTATAGAGAAAATCAGCCAAAAAGATAAAATTATTAAAACAGAGCATTGGCGCACAAAAAACAGAACCAGCGCCAACGCTGGCTATTGGCGCCAGGGGCCAACACTAGCGCCAGGCGCTACAGCTGGCGTTTGGCGCTGGTTTCAGAAACTCATGCGTTTTCTAAAATCAGATAAAAATTACCGTACAGGAGGATAAAATCGTATTTTCCTCAAAAATGCTCTTTGATTTTAATTAAAACTCTGAAAAGTCAACAAAAGTCAATTTATCAATGCTAATTGAATTAGGAATGAAAAGAACCTTCTAGAAGAATCTAGAAGACTAAAACCATTCCTAATTGCATTAGGAATGATAAATCATATTAGGCCCTCCCCTAGATCATTGGGCCGCATATAAAGCTCAAACCGGGCCCAGTTTAGTAAATTGGCCATAACTTTCTCAATATTCATCGGAATTGGGCTTATAATATATCGTTGGAAAGCTCTTGTCAAGCCCCATCCAAATACACTACTATTGGACCCATATCTTGGACCAACCAAACTGGATTGACTGTTTTCTTAAAATAAGTTTTAAAAAACAAAGAGAAGAGAAAAGAAAAGAAATTAAAACTATCCGCAACACTAAACTTTTCACCGTTTTGCTTCATTCGATTATGATTCGACGTGAAAAGTACTCATCACTGGGTTTGATTTTAGGGAGACACAAATGGGTGTCTACAGAAGCCCCCACTTTGACTGAGTTTGGAGAAACGCAAGTTTCGAAAACAAAAGTCAAAGTAGCGATAGGGACGGAGAATGATTCAGAACGTTCTGCAATCCTAAATCATTCTTGTAACGCCGATACCTGCAAACTAGCGTTAGTTAAACATATAAAAGAGTTAAGAAACGCGTATCTTGCACCGTCGAGCACACGTCTCTGAAAGTAACCAATTTGTTTTGATGACCTCCTGCAAGCTAGAGAATGCCATCCCGCTTGAAAACCGCTACACCTGTAATTGCTTTCAATATAGAAGATTTCTTCGCGTGAAACGATCCTCCTCCGCTATGATAATATTCCACGTCCAAGGGAACACTATCGAAGATTGTTTCACTTGAAACAATCCTCTTCCGCTATGATAATACTCCACGTCCAAGGGAATACTATCGAAGATTGCTTCTCTTGAAACAATCCTCAGTTGTTTGTGACAACTCTCCACAATCTAGGGAACTCCACCTTGCTGTTTCGATGTTCACTCGTCTTTGAACAAAGAGCTTCTTTTTGATATGATCTTCTGAATGATGTGTCCACGCGTCTCTGAACGAAGAGCTTGAGAATAGGATGCCCACGCGTCTCTGAGTGAAAGAGCTTGAAAATAGGAGATCTTTGATGATATGTCCACGCGTCTCCGAACAAAAGAGCTTTTGAATGATATGCCCACGCGTCTCTGAAGCAAAAGAGCTTGATGGAAATGTTCACGTGTCTCTGAACAAAAGAGCTTTTGATGATATGCCCACGCGTCTCTGAACAAAAGAGCTTTTGAAAGGAGATATTCACGCGTCTCTGAACAAAAGAGCTTGGTACTTGAACGTTTGTTGCGATAATATTCTGAAGAAAAATTTCCGAAGACCAACACTTGTCGATATCTAAAGCTCGTCTGAACTTTGCTTCTGCTAAAACCAGTATGTCGGTGTTTCCGTGATGAGCCAATTCTTAGGCGCTTTAAGCTAAGTGAGACGATCTTTCATCAGGTCGACCACTTATTGTGATTGTAATCAAACTGACTACTTAATCATGTCAAATTTCTTATCGGGGCTAAGGAACCCGAAATTGCTGTATGAGGTCGAAATCACCTTTCTGAGAGGCTTCGAGCTCTGTCGTTGCTGAAATATCTCTGGTGCCAGGAATTTAAGTAGGGTCTTCCCTATTCTGCTGCACCTGTATTTATTTTGACTACAGAACTTTGCCAATTTCTTTAATTATCTTAGGGTTGACATAAGGTTTAGCATTGCTTGACTCATTGACTTAACACAACTCAAGGTATAAACTTGAGTCTCTGTGATTGACTCGAGGTTGACTCGACTCGAAGTGAAACGACACGTGTGACTCATGACATGTATGTGCATAGTGTTGATTCAATGTGACTAAAAAATGCAAAAAATCAAAAATTTTCCGTCATTTTGGTGGAGGGTACCGACTTTCTCCCTAAAAAGAAAGACGCGAAAAAAGAATCGAAGTTTTCGAATGCATGTTGAATGAGCTTAGTCAAATGTCATTTGATACTATCTCTCAAGGTTCAAGGATTAATCCATCCTAGGCTATCTCAACTGTTGACTCAATAATGAAAGTATTTAGGTAACTTAGGCACGGAGGCTAAGCACTTCATACTTCGTGATGCAATGACAATTATGATTTATGAGTGATGTTGATATGACAAGGCATGCTTCAATGTTAAGATTTCATGACAAAGGGTTCCTAAGGGAAGTATATTTGGTCATGTATCTGTGCGGTGTGTGAAAGTGACACTAAAGTTAGGCCACAAGGGCTAAGTGCGTGGGAAAATATTGAGAAGAGTCAAATGGTGGTGACTCTTAGGCTAGGTAAGCTAATAATGTAGGGATCAAGCCCCCAAGTCTAGCTCTAAGTAAATAGGGATGAGCATAGGAGATCCCTTGATATGATCATGGTGTAAGTGTGTGAATGTGAATATGAATGCATGTTTATTACGGCTGCACCTTGATGTGAGGTTGCCTACGTATCCGTTGGGAATCAGGCCGAACGTAGCTCTAGCCGAACCTCGCACAAGTGTATGTATACCTTAAAAGGTCTTTTTAAGGGTTGTAACGTGGTTAGGCTAAAGGTTTAAAGAAGAAGGGAATAAAGGCTCAAGACCCTAGATAAGCCCCCAAGGTGTGCAACCTTGCTTTTGAATCTTTATAATTTTATGCTTGAGTTTCTACTCTTTTTTTAGTTCACTTTTATCTTTTGCTTTAGCATCTATTTTAATTTTATAAGTGCGGGCAATCCCGATCATGCGGTCTATCACTCACTTGGCATTCATGTTTCTTAGGCACGGTACCGAGCACTCGATAAGAGACGCAATCTGAGACGTGTTCTTATCGAAGATATTTTTATATCAAATACATTGGAACACTTACCCTTTTGTACACTTTATTTATTTATGTTTTTTTTTGCTTATTTTTGGTATTTTAATCTTTTGAATTCTCTCAAGCCTTTTGAGATTGCATAAGTTGCACATCATCCCATCCCAAGGTTAGGTAGATATGGGTTGAAAAAATGAAGGGTCTATCGTTAGACGAGGCTCAAAGTGGTTTATGAAGAAAAGATTGTATATTTGAAGGGTGAAAGGTAATATGATGTGGCTACAAGGGTGCCTCAAATCATTGATATACCTTGTGCTTAATTCGACAATGATTGTTTTTTTAATGCAATATAATGAAATGATCATATATAAGGAAATAAATGCTCATTTTATTAAAAGAAAATATATAATGATCCTACAAAATAAATCTAAGGTGAATAAAAAGGTGCCTATGCTAGACTTATTGGGGAAAGGGTAAAATAAAAAAGAAATAGAAAAAAGAGGTCACGAAATCTTGTCGTTGAAGCTCGCCTCTTGTCTTGTGTTGTTTCCTTTATCATCACTCGCTCTTCTTGTTAACTGGAGGCATGGGAAGCTTGTTATTAACAATCAAATGTTGGATAGCCTCCTTTAGATTTCAACAGCTCTCAGTAGCATGACCCCTACCTTGATGGTACTTGCAGTGTTCGTTTGGATTCCAACTAGGCAATCTCTTCTCAAGTGGGGGATCTTGAATAGGTCTAATAGGAGTAATGAGTCCTTTGGAATGGAGTCGATCGAAAGCATTATTGTAGCTAATTCCAATAGGGGTGAAATCCTTTCTCAGTTGCTTTCGATTACCCATGGCTAGGATCTTACTCAGGTCGAAAGTACCAACACTATTGCTAGAGTAGGTGTTTCCGGAAGAAGGAGGATAATCGTTCTTCTTCCCTTTACAGCCACTGTTGTTATTATTACTGATCTTGGCCTTCTTGTCGCGCGGAGGAACACGAAGGAGATTTGAATCAATGAAGTCTTGAACACGATCCTTGAGGGCGAGACATACTTCAGTGGTGTGACCACGACCTTTATGGTATCGACAATAGGAATTTGGATCCCCATTGGGAAAACGTTTTTCAGAAGGAGGGTCTTGACTGGGACCAATGGAGCGAATATGAGCTTGATCATGTAGACAGTCAAAAGCTTCATTGTAAGGCGTTCCTATTGGTATGTATGCTTCAATGGTCCGTTTTGCTAGTGGCTTAGGAGCATTGAGTTCTTCATTAAACTCTTGGCGAGAATTTTGTTCGATGGCTATTACCCGATTTGCTAATCCTTCTACCACATTCAAGAGAATGTCAATTACATCTTGCAGTTTTCAAACGTCCTCTTTTAGACTTGACGAGTCCTCCTTGGTATTATCTAAGAAAAGACTTTCATCCTCCCCAATCATGGACACTTCATCGAGAGAGGTCATATAAGCTGTCTCGATCATGGGCTCTCCTACAAGTGTGATAAGAAGTGATGGATCGAAGGATGTTTGACTTTCTTCGATGACTAGAATCTCAGAAGTTTCATTGTTATCGATCAGATCTTGAATAGCTTCTTTGAGTTTCCAACACTTCTCGGTGTCATGACCCTTTCCTTGATGATATTTGAAGTGCTTATTAGGATCCCACTTGGGTGGCCTGGCTTCTGGAACCGGATCTTTGATGGGCCCTATGGGCATGACTAGTCCTTTGTGGTGTAACTTCTCGAAAGCTGTTTCATAACTCATACCAAGTGGAGTGAACACCCTTTTTGATCTTTGGATTCGTGGTTAAGAGGCGTTCGTGGCATGTACCTCATTAATGGGAGAGGAAGAAGAAGGATGGTCGTTCTTTTTTCCTCTCGCACTATTATCTTTCAAAAGATCATCTTCAATGTCAATGCCTATATTATAGACAACCTTGAAAGTATTTAAATTGTGTTGGTACTTTAAGTGCTTTGAATACTTCCCTTGGAGATTCTTGATAAACATCCTCACAGATTCTTTTTCGTTAGGAGCCTTGACCATATTAGCGGAAGTTTCCCTCCATTTATTGAAGAAAGACGTGAACCCTTCGTTTTCTTTTTGTTTTAACATCTCAAGTTGTCTGTGGTCTGTTTCGTCTTGGATGTTGCACTTATATCTATCTATGAAAGCGTTTGTTATCGACTCCCAAGAAGAGGTTTTCTCTTTCTCAAGGGAAAAGAACCATTGTTGACAAACGGTTTTGAGAGATAAGAGGAACAGAAAGGGGAAAACCTTCTTATCGATACCCTTATGTTCATTATAGTTTCGAAAGCTCTTAGATGGAAGTAAGGGTTATCTGTTGCCTTGAATTTAGGGATGTCAGTGGCGTTGAACTTATGAGGAAGAAGTTCCTTGTCCAGCGAGACCCCTTGTGAACTCATGCCCTGAAATTTATAGTCGCTAGATAGCTTGCTTAGACTCTCTTGCATGAGGACCATCTGTTGTTGCTTCACGGGATCATCAATCTTAAGTGTGAGGAGCTTCTTCTTAAGTCTCAGTCACGGTAACCAATTGGTTCCTAAGCTCATTCACTTCTTCTTGACTTGCCATTATCTTTGTAGCCTTCCTCTTTTGACCAATCGGTTTATCAAAAAGCGAGACCTAAATAAAGAGGTTGTCCTTGATTAATCGCCCTTCTCTCCTCGACCAAGTACCGTGGAAAAGGAATTTGGGGGTATCTATTGTTAATTATTTGACTCAAACTCTATTCAACATGCAATGGATGGAGGAAGTGAAAAATGATTGGAATAGAATGTGAAGAAAAATGATGTAGATGGAGGGATAAGAAGAATTAGGAATAGAATGTAACCCCAACTCAAATGACAAAAAGACTGACTCATGCATGAACCTAAGACATGGTCATGGTGACATGTACTCAAAGTGTGTGCTAAGACTAGTGAGTGTCGGTGATATGTTAAGACTCGTGTCATGACCATAGGGCTATACTATGTGACTAGACTCGATTAATGACTCAACCAAGTATTATTGACAACGAAAATTAACCGAATTAATTAGCAAACTGGTTAATAAGACACTAGGTGATGACTCGATCAATAATCCGAACTGTCGGCAAAACGACAGGACTGGCGTCACACTGTGTAGCTTGGCGCCAGACGACAGAGCTGTCTCCAGGCGCCACACTCCACAGGGTGGCGCTACAGCTCAGATTTTGGCGCCAATGGTGGAGCTTCAATCTGAGACTGTTTTCGGTGTTATTAATCAACTGGGGTATGCCGAAAGTCGTACTAGGTCAATTCTGATTAAAATATTAGACTTTATTGACTCAAATTAATTAATTAATTAATTTATTAGGTAAAGTTCTTTAAGTCATTAATTTATTTAATCTCAACACAAGTCAAAAAACGGTTAAGAGAACATAGTATATGCACAACAATTAATGCACAATTAGTCAAGTAGGCACAATATGATGCAATGAGTTTGCAATCAAACCATGGTTCTAGTTCTCTAAAGTTCGGGATATGGTTTAGTCAATAGAGGGTCCATGGTTAATTGTCCAGATGCACCGCGCGGAAGCCTAACCGTGAAGGGTTGGCGCGAGTGGATGGGACACCGCGAGCTTTAGAAAAAACTCGCTTCCATGGTTTGGTGAATTCAACATTCTCGGATGTACCCTTTGTTGCACAGAGCGTTCAATCAGGTAGATGGAGCATGAATTCCTAGAGGGTTATGTCCGTATGTAGAGCACATATGGGTTTCAGAAAAGTGAGAAAAAATTCAATCAGGAAGTAGGATCGAGCAAACAATACGAAAAACCGGTCGAAATTAGAACGCATATTTCTGGCTCGGTATTGGGGGAAGTTGGCGCCAGCAAACAAAGACTAGCGCTAAATTTTAGCTGTAGCGCCTGGCGCCAATGCTGGCGTCTGGCGCTACAGTTAAAATCATGGCGCAAATGCTCTGGCCTCTGGCGCTACTTCCCACATGCCTCAGCAGCTTTCTGTGCTCGATAATATTTTCCAGTTTCGCGCAGTGTTATTTCGGTCCTAGTTGTGAAAGATATTTCTCAAATTTCCTACGTGTAAAATCCTATGTTTTTAACTCATTACGAATGGTCTTTCCAATGAGATCTTTTTTATGCTTATGATAATAATGTTAATCAAAATTACGCACATGAAATACTAAGAACGTTTCGAGTCTCATCCACTCATTCTAAATCATTGCCGGAACAAATTCAGGAATTAAAATAGAAATCCTCCCCAATGGAGTCGCCAAAAACTGTGGGGAATAAATTTCAAGCGTTTATCCCCTTGCTTGAACCCCACTGTGATCATACACTAAAGTACGGTGGCGTCCAAAAGGAAAGAAGATAGAGCAAAAGAGTCGCCAACAAGTTTTAGGAACTTGTAAACCGTTCACAGGGTGAAGGTTACACCCCTTAACGATCCAAGAGATCGTCAACTCCATAAGGTCTTGAACCAAATAAGGGTTTGGGGATGAAGGTACAAATCCAACCTAAAAGAGATTGAACCTGCCCTAATAATAGGCCTCTACGTTATTCAGATCGTATTCATGTGCGCTTTCTGACTAGCATACAATCAATAGGTTTATCCTAAACCTGTTTATCTATGTTGGTTGAATATTAATGCACAGATAAGTCTATTATTGGCGATCACTTGAATTATAATCACATTAACCTTAAACAAGATTATTAATTATCTTATTAAGCGTGATTACAAGCACCAATTCCCTTTAAACATGCATAAAAGGTGTGATCAAGCAATAACAATAAATAAGCATCAAGCAACATTATAAATAATCATAATAATAATAATCATTAAAAATAATAACAATTATAATCATCATAATAACAATCATAATTAATATTAATAATAATCATGATTAAAATAATCATATTAACGCTAAAGCATAATAATAGCAAGATCCTAGGCATGATACTAACAAGATTAATAACAAACCCTAGCATATCACTAAGAAATAAAAATCAAATCTTTAACCCTAACATGATATTAACAATCATAAATATTAGGAAGAACATAAAAGGCATCATACTTGATATCAAAGTTACCCTAGATATGATACTAGGAATCATAATAACAATTTAAACATGATTTCTACATCATAACATCAATAAAAACTTTAAAGAACTTACTTTGATGCCTCGTACCTCTTTCTAATAACAAAATACACACGTTAGTAACTTCAAGGAAAATAATAATCAAACAATTAAATTAAATAATTGAAAGAGAGATTTGGGACAAAACCCTCAGAAATTAAACCTTTCACGTCTAGGGTGAAGGAAACTTCGAATATGGCTAGGTGCTTCTAGATCTAATGAATGCGGAATTTTGTATTTAAAAAGCTAGTTTAGAAAAAGAGAGAAAGAAAGATGGTGAATGATTAGAGAATGAAAACTGGTTGTAGGTCCATCAAAACGGAGTTTTTACGACGTTATTTATAGAGAAAATCAGCCAAAAAGATAAAATTATTAAAACAGAGCATTGGCGCAAAAAAAAAACAGAACCAGCGCCAACGCTGGCTGTTGGCGCCAGGCGCCAATGCTGGCACCAGGCGCCAATGCTGGCACCAGGCGCCAATGCTGGCACCAGGCGCCAATGCTGGCACCAAGCGCCAAGCGTAGCGCCAGGCGCTACATCTGGCGTTTGGCGCTGATTTCAGAAATTCACGCGTTGTCTAAAATTAGATAAAAATTACTGTACAGGAGGATAAAATCGTATTTTCCTCAAAAATGCTCTTTAATTTTAATTAAAACTCTGAAAAGTCAACAAAAGTCAATTTATCAATGCTAATTGAATTAGGAATGAAAAGAACCTTCTAGAAGAATATAGAAGACTAAAACCATTCCTAATTGCATTAGGAATGATAAATCAGATTAGGCCCTCCCCTAGATCATTGGGCTGCATATAAAGCTCAAACCGGGCCCAGTTTAGTAAATTGGCCATAACTTCCTCAATATTCATCGGAATTGGGCTTATAAAATATCGTTGGAAAGCCCTTGTCAAGCCCCATCCAACTACACTACTATTGGACCCATATCATGGACTAACCAAAGTGGATTGGCTGTTTTCTTAAAATAAGTTTTAAAAAACAGAGAGAAGAGAAAAGAAAAGAAATTAAAACTATCCGCAACACTGAACTTTCCACACTTTCGCTTCATTCGAGCGAAAGGTACTCATCACTGGGTTTGGTTTTGGGGAAACACAAATGGGTGTCTACAATAGTGGACCCTATCCTACCCAATTTAAGTTCCAAACTTCGATTCACTCGTACTCCCAAAGTACTCTCTCAGCTTCACACTAGAAGCTTACACACTGTATGCAAAATATAATCACACCCTCACCCAAGAACCCAACCTATACAAAATATTTGACACTAATCTATGATAGGCAAGCTACGCATGAAACCCGAAACTAATATGACAAAGTTAAAAGCTTGGCAAACTTACACAATTAAATCACAAATGATTTCTTCATGCATAAACTCACAAAAACTATGAAATGAAATTTCTATTGTTTATACAAGTCTAGCTCGTATAACAAGTAGGGTTTTCAAAAGATAATTATGTTAAATTAACTAAATCTCAAAACACGGTTTTATGTAAATCGTTTTCAAAGAAAATCTTTTTCGGAAAACAAGATATAGAAAGATTATCAAAAAGAAAAATATCTTTTTGATATTCAGTTTTTAAGAAATAAATCAGTTAGAAAATCTTTTCTTACAAACTATCTTTTTATCTTTTTTCGTTTTAATATATTTGCCAAGCCTTTGTCACGTATCTAATAGATTTCATGCATATCCTACTTAACATATTTAATAACATCTCTAGAAGATAAAATCTTAACTAAATTAAGTTGTTGCGCCATTTATTCTGTACTCAAAAGATTGCTTGGGCTTTAAGCAGACCAGGACCAAGTTCCTGCTGTCTTCAAGTTCTTGTTAGGGAACGTTCTTGTTACAGAACTGTAGACACCTAAAAATGTCTCCCCAAAACCAAACCCGATGATGAACAACCTTTCACCGCCACTATTGGTCGGGTTCAGTATTTAATCCCGAGAGTGCTTAAAAAATCGTATTTAATTGAATTTAATTTTTCAATAGTCCATGGTTCAGTCTTGATGTTTAGTCAAAGCATAGTTTTTAATTTCAGCCCAAACCCTTTCTATTTTATTGTTTTATTATTTATTTTGGCCCAAACCTTTTATTTATTTTATTTACTTATTTTCTTATTTTATCCCAAATAATAATAATAAATCAGAAATGGCCCGAAATTATCAATCGGCACTTAAAATGCTGAGCGAAATTAGGGTTAAAAAATGAATTTAGACGGAAAAACGGACCAGGACTCCCGCGTCACGACATCTGTCCACCGTGTCACGGGAAAATGTCCCGTCTGATAGTGGGATTCCCCGTGACACGAGGCACCGCGTAAACCCTTAAAGCGTTTTCTCCCCCGTTCACTTTGTATTTCCCGCGTCACATAGCTGTACACCGTGTCACGGGAATGTTTCCCGTCTGACGGTGGGGTTTCCCATGTCACGGTACACAATGCCGTGTTGCGGTATACTTTTTTAGGACTTTTATATTTTTAGGGTTTCGTGTGTTCCCTCAGCACATTTTTTCTATAAATACCCCCTCTTTTCTGATGTATGGGCCATCAATTAATTCTCTATTTTTTCTCTCTTCTATGCTCTAGCCTAAACACTAGCCTACCCTTTTTCCTTAAAAATTCCTTCTTCAAGCACTCCAAGGAATCCATACTTTACTCGTGGTTTAGTCGTTAAGCCAAGGCTTGAAAGGTAGAACTGTTTGAGTGTTTGGCCCCAAATCAACTCTATTTAATTTAATTTAATTTAATTATTGTTTTATTATTATTTCCTTGATGTTACTAACTCGTTTATTATTTTATAGTTACAAGCAAACAGAATCAAAGTAAGAATTATGTTCCTTTTATTTCTATTATTTTTCTAACGATTTTATATTGTTGGAATTATTGTTAAATTGCTTCCAATATTAATGTTTATTCTATTATATTTATTGATCACCATATTGCATGTTTAAATGGAATATGTAATTGAAAATCACGCCTAATAAGATAATTTGGACAACCGGTTTAGGATCCTTTTTAATCTTGTTATTAATTCAAGTGATCACGATATTTTAGAATTATATGTTGCATTAATATTCAACCAATTTAGCATAATAATAATTTGGAGAAAATTGAATCTCTCTTTGTATGCATTTGAGATCGCAGGAATCACTTTTCACTATAAGAATCGAGTAGAGGCCAATACGGGCGAATGTGACTCCATGATTCACTTCGTACCATCATCCCCGATCCTCCTTTCGTGGTTCCGAACATATGGAGTTAGTAATCTCATGAATTATGATTGGGGTGTAACCTTCACGGGTCAATCGTTGTTGCCTTCATTGTCCCTTTATCGTGGTTGCCTTTTATGATCCGTTAACAGTTTACAAGTTCCTTAAAAACTTGTTGGCGGCTCCCTACTTTCCTTGTCCCTAATCGTATTATGTCAATTCCCACTTCCTATGAGTGCCAAGCATATTCACACATTCTTTAAAGTAGATGCACTTTAAACGACGCCTACAATTTGGCGACTCCGCTTGGGAGGATTCTTGGTTATTTATCGATTTGAGTGATCGATATTTAATTAAGATGAGTGGATGAGACTTGAAAGATTCTTGAAAAATATTCCTGTGATTAATTTGGCATAAGCATAGACGTTTTAATGTCGCATTTAGGTATGTCCCGTAGGAAAAATTGAATAACTTGATTGCGTACGAAGGAAAACAGGGCAATAGTCAGATCTTCTGGCTGTCGTGCCATGGAAAAATTTGCCGTGTCACGGTGCAGTTCACTGTTTGACGGTTGGCTGCACCGTGGCACGGTGGTATCTGCCGTGTTACGGCAGTCCTAAAATCAGTCTGGTGGTTTATTTTCCCTTCTCACAATAAACTTCCTTCGATTTTTTTGAAAAAACGTTTGTGTTCTACATACGTCTTAGCCCTGGGGGATTTAAGCTCTATCAACCCAAAAACGCTCATGGAAATAAGGGTTCATCCGAGTTATTAAATCCACCCAAACCATGGAGTCGAGTTCGATTTCATCACGAACTCGTAGAGCCGCCCATTGGCATACACCCTCAAGGGAGGCTGCCTTGCTAACGCGTCCAAACTCTTAACCATGGTACCCTTTTGACACCTAAAGCTTGACCAATAGTTGAACATAGATCTTGACCTTAGGTTGCGAACTTTTTTTTTACATCATCGTGACTAAATGCTACATGGTTTGTTTGGCCCTAACCCTCATGTGTTTGCTCTTTTCGTTTAACCCATGGCCGAGGGTTTTTATTTCCACATAGTAATTAATACGGACTAAAACTGATTTAAATCTGGAAAATACGTAAATTTAGGCATGGAATTGCGCACCGTGTCATGGCAGGTCTGCCGCGCCACGGTGTGCAATGTCATGGCACGATGAATTGCCTCGTATGACGGTGCTCCGTACCGTGTCACGACAGTCAGCACCGTGACACGGTGCCCAAGAGGTTTGTCCAGTCATCCTTTTTTTAGTCTTCGTGCATGCTTATGTGGTTCGTATGTCTGGTTTGGTGTCCCGTCTAGCTGTACGATCATAACACGTGTCCATAATCTTCACTCAATCACTCACATGTCGTGTTCACACACTTTTTCCGTTAGTCGTGCACCATTTCATGACCGTATTTTAGGGTATTTTTGTGTCTTTTTTTTTTTGTGTGTCATTTTTTTTCGAAGTAAGTCGGATGGTATCCTCCCTTTTTTTTAAATAAAAAAATAAAGAGAATTTCAAATTTTAAAATAAATAATTTTTTTTCTTATTTCCGGATGGGTTAAGGTTAAGTTTGGTCATTAAAGGTGCGTTTGTTTCGATGTCACAACACTTGGTCAAGAAGCAGGGGTAGATTGTTACGGTTCAAGTCAATACCTCAACAACCTCTTATACCAAAGAGGCGTACAAGGAAACAACCACAATCATCTCCATAAGATCCATCTCCAGTCTACTTTCAACCAATGGCTACTAAGGAAGATATCGAGAACATTAACAAGACAATTGAGATGTTGTCTAACATGATGCAAACACTCACCACTAGAGTCAACATGGTAGAGCAAGACAATCAGAACAATGTCACTGCCGATGCAATGGACAAGATTAAGGAACAGATGAGTAAGATCTCTGAAGAGTTCACTTATGTGGAGCAACCTATCACCTTTTCCTCCATAAGGGACAAGCTTCCTAAGAAGTTTTCCACTGTTGACATTCCCATGTTCAAGCCTACTGATAATCCGCTTTTCCACTTGAAGGCCTTTTCTGCGACCATGGCTCTTAAGAGAGTAGATGTGACACTCTTCCCTACTGTGTTCCCTCTTTCCTTAGAGCATGCCGTTTAACAATGGTTCTACTCTCTGGAATCCAAACATGTTGCAACCTGGGAGGATGTCACTGAAAGCTTCATGAATCGTTACAAGTGTAACATCTAGGCCAAGACTTCTGAACGCGAACTCTCCATTCTCAAAAAACAAGAGAATGAAGGCTACACCACTTACTTAAGCAGGTGGAGGGAAAAAACTGCGCTCTTGGTGGATCCCCCAAAGGAAAAAGAGATGGTTCGCTTGTTTATTGCCAATTTGACTCATAAGTACAAGCAACACTTGAAGTTTCTGCCTTTGAGTACCTTCGAACCTGTATACGATATTGGAATCAATATCGAAGATGAACTGATGAAGACTGTTGGTAGCAACAATAATAACAACAACACTTGGAAAAACAAGAAGAACAACAGTCCTTCTTCTTCGTCTTCCAAGCCCAATAATGCTACCAACAATATCAAAATCAATGATGTGCTGGCCCTTAATGCTCCTCCTCAAGGATTCCAAAGACAAAGGAAGGTTTACATGCCTTTAGGAATGACTTATTGTTGACACTGATAAGTGGCATTTATGCCACTATTTAGATCCTATAATCCCGGTATTTTTCTACGTTTGTCCCTTGTTTGTACCCCTTTTGCTCCGTTTCTCCCTTTATTATGTTTTTGTGGTTTTCCTCGTGTTTTGTAGGCTTTTGGAGTTGATTTTAAGAGAATGAAGAGCTTGGAGAATTGGAGTTCATTTGAAGAGCTACAAAGGAAGTTAAGGAGCAAGCAAGCAAGGCCATGTGGACAGCGCGGGTCGCGCTTTCAGAATGGCGCGGGCGCGACAAACCCAGCGCGGGCGTGCCTAACATTGGGGTCGAAAATATTGGAGGCAGAATGTAGGGGCGATTTGGGCGCGTCTTAGGCGCGGGCGCTCCTAAGATAGGCGCGGGCGCTCCTAAGATAGGTGCGGGCGCTCAAGGGCCTGAACTCCAAAACTGACCTTTGTTCACTCTTTTAGCCATAACTTTTGTTCTACATATCGGATTGAGGTGATTCAAATTGCGTTGGAAACTAGACTTGAAGAGATTTCCAACGATAGGTCGCACGCCACAAGAAGCCTCCTAGAACAGAAGTTATGGATATTTGAATTTGAATGTCGCTGCCAGGCCGAAATCCAGATTGGCGCGGGCGCGCCATTCTACTGCGGTTCTATTTTTAGCCCGATTCTCTCCTATTTTTGGGGAAGTTTTGATGGTGGGTTTATTTGGGGGTTTTCTCTCTCCTCTTTGAGGGGTTAAACCCTAACATCTCTCCATCAATCTTCACATAAATTAGGCTTAGATTTAGATTTAATCTTTGTTTTTATACTTTGTAATGTAGATTAAGAGTAATTTAGGGTAATTTAGAGAGAGAAAGTGAAGAGCTTCAATGGTGGATTGAAGAAGATGAAGATGCAAAGTGACATTGTTTTGGATTGCTTTTCAATACTTCAATGAGCATTCTAAACTCTATCTCATTTATTGTTCTTTCTTAATTTCTTGCTTGATTAGAGTAGTTGTTTAGTTTAATTGCTTCTCTTTGTTCTTCTTGCTAGGTTTTGTGTTAGTTGTTCATGATTAGTGAGTAATTCCCTTTACTAAGGGATTGGTGATAGTATGTGGTGAATCTTGAATGTATTAGGCTAGACAAATGTTGGTTATATGTGATTAAATATACCTTGTAACCATGTTTTACTAATTACTCCATGTGAATGGTCAATCATGTGTTGTAATTGGGTGGATTGAACTAAGTTATGATGATAGTGTAACTTAGGGATATCCATTAGGTGATCGATTCTATGCAAAAACCTTAACTTTCACAGCTTATGACGATTGTATGAGCATGTGTTAAGTTGGGAAAGCCTTTGACCCCGATAGGTGGTTAGATGGTATTGTTGGTATTGCCTTATATGAGATATTTGGTTTGCATGTAAACTCATTTCCATTGCCTAACTTTATTGAAGATCATTGTCATGTTTGACCCTCTCCCTTGGTGTTAGTTTAACTTAATATTAATCTCATTTTTGTTTATTGTTCTATCCATCCTATCTCTTTGACCTAGCTTAATTGGTGGTGGTGCTGATAGTGTTTATGTCGTCTCCGTGGTTCGACCCTCTACTTACCACTAAACTTGTTTAGTGTAGGTGTAGGTTTATAAATATTGTTTGGTTGAGGGTAGTTAGTCCAACGACCTAATTATCCTTCACCAGACACCCATTTGCGTCTCTCCAAAATCAAACCCGGTGATGAGTACCTTTCACGTCGAATCATAATCGAATGAAGTGAAAGTGTGGAAAGTCTAGTGTTGCGAATAGTTTTAATTTCTTTTCTTCTCTCCCTGTTTTTGAAAACCTATTTGAATAAAACAACCAATCCAGTTTGGTTGGTCCATGGTATGGGTCCAATAACGATGTAGTTGGATGGGGCTTGAAAATATATTTCCAACGATATATTATAAGCCCAATTCCGATGAATAATGAGGAAGTTATGGCCAAATTACTAAACTAGGCCCAATTCATTTATCATTCCTAACGCAATTAGGATTGGTTTTAGTCTTCAAGATTCTTCTAGAAGGTTCTTTTCATTCCTAATTCTATTAGCATTGATAAATTGACTTTTGTTGACTTTTTAGAGTTTTAATCAGAATAAAAGAGTGTTTTTAAGGAAAATTTGATTTTTCCCTTCTGTACGGCTAAATTTTATCTGAATTTAGAAAACGCGTGAAAAAATTAATTATCGCTTAACGCCAGACATTAGCGCCTGGCGCTAATGCCTGGTGCCTGACGCTAATGGTCAGCGCCTAGCGCTAACTTATTTTTTCCTCGTCGAAACTCTAATTTGTTTTTCTATCTTTTTGGTTGGTTTCTCTATAAATAGCCTCCTAAAATCTCCGTTTTTCATCACCAACAATCACCAATTCTCACCAATTCTCTCTAATTCTCTTATATTCTCTAATTTTCTTATTTTCTCTAGTTTTTAAGAATTATTTTTTCTCTAATTTTATAATTCACAAGAACAAAAAACACCTAGCCAAGTTCTAAGTTGCCTTCGCCCTAGACGTGAAAGGTTTTAATTTCTGAGGGTTTGGTCCCTAATCACTATTTCAATTATTTAATTTGATTGTTGTTTTGTTATTTTCCTTGAAGTTACTAACGTGTTTATTTTGTTATTAGAAAGAGGTACAAGGCATCCAAGTAAGTGCTTTAATGGTTTTTATTAATATTATGATATAGAAATCATTCTTAGGTCGTTATTATGATTCTTAGCGTCATGTTAGGGTATTTTGATCTTCCTAGTATCATGTTTAGGGTAATAACTAAAAAATCCTAATATCAAGTATGATTAAACGTATGATGCCTTTTATATTCTTCCTAATATTTATGATTGTTAGTATCATGTTAGGGCTAAAGATTTGATCTTTATTGTTTAGTGACATGCTAAGGTTTTTTTATTAATCTTGTTAGTATCATGCCTAGGATCTTGCTATGCTTTAGCTTTAATATGATCATTTTAATTATGATTATAATTAATATAATTTATTGTTATAATTTATTATTATGATTCTTTTAATTATGTTGCTTGATTTATATTTATTATTTATTGCTTGATCACGCCTTTTATACATGTTTAAAGGGAATTGGTTCTTGTAATCATGCTTAATAAGATAATTAATAATCTTGTTTAGGGTTAATATGATTATAATTCAAGTGATCGTCAATAATAGTTTTATTTGTGCATTAATATTTAACCAACATAGATAAACAGGTTTAGGGTTAAACCTAATGATTGTATGTTAGTCAGAAAGCGCACATGAATACGATCAGAATAAAGTAGAGGCATATTATTAGGGCAAGTTTAATCTCTTTTAGGTTGAATTTTTTACCTTCATCCCCGAACTCCAGTCATGGTTCCTTACCTATTGGAGTTGACGATCTCCTGGATTGTTAAGGGGTGTAACCTTCAACCTGTGAACGGTTTACAAGTTCCTAAAACTTGTTGGCGACTCTTTTACTCTAGCTTCCTTCCCTTTGGACGCCACCGTACTTTAGTGTATGATCACAGTGGAGTTCAAGCTAGGGATAATGCTTGAAATATTCCCTACAGTTTTTGGCGACCCTGCTGGGAAGGATTTCTATTTTAATTCCTGAAATTTTTTTCGGCAATGATTTAGAATGAGTGGATGAGACTCGAAAAGTTCTAAGTATTTCATGTGCGTAATTTTGATTAACATTATTGTCATATGCATAAAAAAGATCTCATCGGAAAGACCATCCGTAATGAGTTAAAATCATAGGATTTTTACACGTAGGAAATTTGAGGAATATCTTTCACAACTAGGATCGAAATAATGCTGCGCGAAACTGGAAAATTTTATCGAGCACAGAAAGCAGCTGAGGCATGTAGGAACTAGCGTCATCAAACAAAGTTTAGCGCCAACAATTTGTCGTTAGCGCCATGTGACAGCTTCTGTCGCCAGGCGCTAAAGCCAAATTGTGGCGCTGGCCTCTATTTGCTGGTGCCAAGTTCTTCCAATACCAAGCCAGAAATATGCGTTCTAATTTTGACCAGTTTTTAGCACTGTTTGCTCGATCCTACTTCCTGATTGAGTTTTTCTCAATTTTCTGAAACCCATATGAGTTCTACATATGGACATAACCCTCTGGGAATTCATGCTCCATCTACCTGATTGAACGCTCTGAGCAACAAAGGGTACATCCGAGAATGTTGAATTCACCAAACCATGGAAGCGAGTTTTTCTAAACTCGCTGTGTCCCATCCACTCGTGCCAACCCTTCACGGTTAGGCTTCTGCGCGGTGTATTCGGATATTTAACCATGGACCCTCTATTGACTAACCCATATCCCGAACTTTAGAGAAATAGAGCCATGGTTAGGTTGCAAACTCATTGCATCATGTTGTGCCTACTTGACTAATTGTGCATTATTGGTTGTGCATACTCTATGTGTTTTCCCTAACCGTTTGTTTGACTTGTGCTAAAAGATTAAATAAATTGATTTATGACTAAAAGAACTTTTCCTAATTAATTAATTAATTAATTAATTTTAGTAATTAAAGTTTAATAATTTAATAAGAGTTGACTTAGTACGACTTTAGGCATACCCTGTAGAGTAATAATACCGAAAGCAGTTCCAGATCGACGTTCCAGCATTGGCACCAAAATATAAACTGCAGCTCCACTGTGTGGTGCATAGCGCCTGGCGACAGTCCTGTTGTTTGGCGCTACACTGCGAAGAGAGGCGCCAGTCCGGTCGTTTTGGCGACAATTCGGTTTATTGCTCGAGTCATCACCTTATGTTTAATTAAACAGTTTTCTAGTCGATTCAGTTAATTTTTACTGGTAATAGTACCTTGTCAAGTCATAAATTGAGTCTAAGCACTAACTCCCATGGTCTTACACAAAGTCAAAGCATGTCACTTACACTCACCACATAAAGCACACACTAATGTAACTTTGACCATGTCTAAGGGAGTCTTGTATGCGCGCCGTCATTTTTTTTTAGAGGGGTAAGTCGGATATTAATCCTCCAACGAAACCATTTGTTTGAACCCTATACTCCCAAAAATATATAACTTATTTTTTCCAAAAACATGCACCTATTTTTGCTTTTTCATTTTCAAACTATAAAGTCAAAGTCAATTTGAGTCAAGTAATAAAACAAAAATGGTTTAATTTACAGCGCGTGGTCAAGAAAGGAAGGGTGTTTGTTCAAAGACAACCTTTTTATTCAAGTCCAACTTTTCGAAAAACCGATTGCTCGTAAAAGGAAAGCTAAGACAATAATGGCAACCCAAGAGGAAGTTAATGAGCTCAGGAACCAATTGATTACTGTGACTGAGGCGTTAAAGGTTTTAACCCTCAAAATTGATGATCCTGTGAAACAAAAACAGATGGACCTTGTGCAAGAGAGTCTGAGCAAAATGTCTAGTGACTACAAGTTTCAAGGAATTAACTCACAAGGGGTCTCGGTGGACAAGGATCTTCTTCCGCAGAAGTTCAATGCCAACGACATCCCGAAATTCAATGAGATTGACAACCCTTACTTTCATTTAAGAGCCTTCGAAACAATAATGAGTATTAAGGGTATTGACAAGAAGGTGTTTCCCTCTTTGTTCTTACTATCTCTCGAAACCGTTTGCCAACAATGGTTCTTTTCTCTTGAGAAAGAAAGAACCTCTACTTGGGAGTCCATAGTAAACGCTTTCATTGATAGATACAAGTGCAATATTCAAGTTGAGACTGACTATAGCGACTTGAAATCCTCAAGCAGAAGAAGAATGAGGGTTTTACCTCTTTCTTCAACAAATGGAGAGAAACCTCAGCTAAGATGATCGAGGTGCCAAGCGAAAAAGAATCTGTGAGGTTATTCATCAAGAACCTTCAAGAGAAGTAATCCAAGCATCTCAAATACCAGAATAATCTCCATACCTTCAAGGCCGTCTATGACATTAGAATCAATATTGAAGACGACCTGGCTAAGCTGAAAGTTGCTAACAATAATTCCAACAGTGGCTAGAAAGGCAAGAAGAACGACAATCCTTCTTCTTCCAAAACCACCCACTCAAACAATGTTAGTACCTTTAACTTAAGTGAAGTCCTTGCTATGAATAATCAAGGACAAAAGAAACCATTTAGGAGGAACTATATAGGTATGAGTTATGACACCGCATTTGACCAATTAAATGCAAAAGGTCTTATAACTCCTATTGGACCATTTGGGGACCCATCGATTGAGAAGAGGACGACTAATTGGAACCCCAATGCACATTGCAAGTATCACGAAGGTAGGGGCCATTTCACTGAAAATTGTTGGAAGCTTAAGGAAGCTATCCAAGATTTAATCGACAACAATAAACTACCATTGCCTCCTGCCAGTAAGAAGCCGAGCATTGATAATGTGCCTCTCGCTCACTCTTTGGCCATCTCTGATGAGGAAAACGAGGTTGATCTCTCATCTCTCATCAAGTCATTTGAAGAAATCCATGCTATCAAAGAAGAGGAGGAAATCTTTTTCGATGCCATGGATAACCTTCCAGAATTAGCTAGTAAAGAGGATGTACGGTTTCTTATGTTGTCCATGTTGGAGGGATTAAACTTGTTACGTGAAGCTCTTGAAGTCGCGAAGAAACAATTAGAGCAGCTTAAGAAAAAAGTGTGACAAGGTTCCACCCACAAATAAACCCAGGAGAGAGTTCACACCCATGGGAATGACCTATGATGCTACTTTTGATCATCTCTATGATCAAGCGTTAATCAAACCTATTGGCCCTATTGAGGATCCGACACCAGAAAAGTGATCTTCAAGATGGGATCCCAATTCCTATTGCAAGTACCATCGAGGAAACGGTCATACCACTAATGAATGCTACAGGTTTCAAAACCTTATTCAAGATCTCATGGAAGCAAACAAGATCCCATTGCTTCTAGCTAGCGAGACAACGAAGAAACCCTTTTCTCTGCAAGTAATTGATAAACCCAAGAAGAGTAATAGACTCTATACTCCAATTGGGATTCCATATGCTCAAATGTTCAATATGCTCTCCGAGAGTGGCGAAGTAAAACCTCTCAAACCGAGACCGTTTGAATCATTAAAAAGGACATATAAGTTTTACTGTCAATACCATCAATCAGGGGGTCACACTATTGAAATTTATTTTAAATTTAAAGATTTAATTCAGAAAATGATTGATGACAAAAGGCTAGTCCATATTCCACAAGAGGAAAGCATAAGTATCAATGGAGTTTGGGATAGTGATGAAGAAGACGTTTATTTAAAAGACATGGTAGGACCTCTGCCTTCGGTGTCATACGCCATGGATGATTTCTGGGTTGAAGAAGATTCATCCATAGACATGCTCACAAGATCAAGGAGAATGCAACCTCTTATTTCTACACAACCTATCCCAACCACACAGCAAGTTCCCATACCTATCATAGAAGACAATGATATTGTCAAACAGTCAAGAAAACCAAGTTGAAATAAACGTATGGAAGCTTCTAGCAACATCTCGAGAGCATAGGTTGGCAGTAATGAATGCCTTGGATTAGATAGGGATAGATTCTGACACCACTCCTGAGGGGTTGGCTTACTTCCTTACGAGTGATCTCCCTAGTCCTATTAACTTGATCACCTTTTCCGACAAGGACTTACCTTCAAAAGGTGACAAGCATTATAAGGCGAGAATGAACGTCCCTATGACTCTTGTAGACAATGGATCGACCATTAATGTCTGTCCACTCAGAACTACGAGGATGCTAGGCATAAGGGATGAAGACCTTACCCCGTCAACGCAAGGAATAAGAGCTTCCGACAACACTTGTCATCAAGCTCTTGGTAAGATTACTATGAATATAACGACGGGAGCAATAGAACACGCTACTACATTTCAAGTAGTATACATTAAGTCTTTGTTCAATCTATTGTTGAGACGCCCTTGGCTTCATGACCTAAAGGTCGTCCCTTCATCTCTCCACCAACAGGTAAAAGCCATAGTTGGAGAAATTCCCATTACGATCGATGCTTCACCCATGAGGATTAAAGCCATAGAAAATCCAATAAATAATGTGGAGCACGATGAAGATGATGAAGATTTGTGGGGCTTTAATGAAGAGGTCACCTTAATCAAGGAGGATGAAAGGACCCCTCTCTGCCACGACCCCCACTCCAATATGATAGTGAACGCTATTATGAAGAAACAAGGACATTTTCCTAGGATGACCCTAGGAAAGAAGAAAGGAATAGCAAAACCGGTGGAATCACCTGGCCTCCCTAAATTAGACACTTTAGGACTTGGTTTCGAACTGATTCGGGAAGATCTCAAGCGATCCCAAGAAAAGTCAAAAGCACGCAAGGACACTCGCATCCAAAAGAAAGCAATCCCAATGGATCTGTATCCTCTTACCCTCAATGAACAATTCATAAAAGAAGGAGGGGACTATCCATCCTACGAATTTCCCAAACCGTTTGTTGTAAATGGCATAAGGCAACTGGGATTCGAAATTTTCCTAGATTGCTATTTCTTAGATGAAATCCCAACTCCTATTCATAAGGAGAAATCACCCCCATGCTTTGACTTTAATGTCATGGGATTACTATTTGGGCGAGAAAAAGATGAGCCAACATATAAAGAGGATAACTCCTCGCTCATCCAAACGGTCCTACAAAGCGAAAGCTTTGATCCCTCAAAGCTCATCACTCCAGCGGAAGAATCACTACAAGGGTGGCACAAGACCGTCAAGGTAACTACTCCAAGCGGAAGGAAAATCTCCATCACAACGGGGCAAGGACCGATGTTTGAAGAGTCGTCAGAGTCAGAGTCAGAGTCTCTTCCTATAGAGTCATTTAGGTCTTTAGTTGTAGCACCTTCTTCTTCTATCTCTTCCCCTAGGATAGTTAGCGATCAAGTCCCTGAGGACATATCCCTCTTCGATGTAATGATTTCTGAATTTAATAACATGTCTTTTTCTTCTTACTCCTTGTGTTCTTCTTTAACCCAAGTTCACGAGCATTGCTTAACTAACAATGAAAATGACAAAGAACTTATTAAAGCAATGGAAACGCTTGAAAAGAAAACACCGATAATTGAGGAAACTGAAACGGTTGATATCGCAAATGATTCATCAAATAAAAGAGAAGTTAAAATCGGATTAACACTTAATGTACAAGAAAGAACCGATTTAATTAGCTTACTTAAAGAATTCATCGATGTATTCGCTTGGTCATATGAAGATATGCCAGGAATTAATAGAGAAATAGCTTAACACACCATACCGCTAATTCCAGGAATGAAACATGTAAAACAAAAGTTGCATCGAATGAAACCCGACGTAGCTCTTAAAATAAAAGAAGAAGTTCAAAAACAAATAACTGCAGTTTTTATCAAGGTATCCAAATACCCTGAATGGGACGCCAACGTCGTCCCAGTCTTGAAAAAGGATGGAAGGGTAATAATGTGTGTCGACTATCGAGATCTAAATAAGGCAAGTCCAAAGGACGACTTCCCTTTACCACACATCGATATTCTGGTAGATAACACAGTAAATCATGCACTTCTCTCGTTCATGGATGGATACACGGGCTATAATCAAATTCTCATGGCGGAAGAAGACATGGAGAAAACAACCTTCATAACACCATGGGGTACTTACTGTTACACGCTAACGCCATTCGGGTTGAAAAACGCGGGTGCTACTTACCAATGAGCAGCGATTGCCTTGCTCCATGACATGATGCATAAAGAAGTTGAAGTATGTGTGGAAGATATGATCGTTAAATCAAAAGATCGCCCAGGCCATCAAATATCCTTGAGAAAATTCTTCGAAAGGCTAAGAAAATACAACATGAGGTTGAATCCATCTAAGTGTGCTTTTGGAGTCACCTCAGGCAAGCTTTTGGGTTATGTCATAAGCTCTAGAGGAATAGAGATAGACCCAATCAAGATCAAGGCAATCATGTCAATGCCACCGCCCAAAACCGAGAAGCAAATTCGAGGATTTATTGGCCGGTTGCAATACATAAGCAGGTTCATATCAAAATTGACAACAATATGTGAACCAATTTTCACAAAGCTTAAAAAGAATGTACCAGTAATATGGGATGACGAGTCTCAAAAAGCCTTTGAAAAGATCAAAGCCTATCTCGCAAATCCTCCCGTATTAGCACCAACACTTCCGGGAATACCTCTTAGGTTGTACTTAACAATAACCAAAGAGACAATTGGAGCCATGCTAGCGCAAGAAGTAGAAGGCAAAGAAAATGCGATCTACTATCTAAGAAAAAAAATGCTCGAGTATGAAGTACACTATACACCACTTGAGAAATTATGCCTCGCATTGGTGTGGGCCACAACCAAGTTAAGACATTACATGCTCGTGCATACAGTCTTTATAGTTTCCCGATTGGATCCACTCAAGTATTTATTCGAGAAATCTACACTCAATAGGCGCATATCAAGATGGATAGTCAAATTAGCCCAATTTGATGTAAGATTCATGCCCCATAAAGATATCAAAGGATCTATGGTTTTGGATTTTCTAGCAGACTTTCCAATAGAAGATTCGACGCCAATACACGACAATGAATTTCCAAACGAAGACTTGATGGTCACCGAGGTCGATACTTGGACCTTATACTTCGATGGAACCTCAAACCAAAAGGGATTTGGCGTTGGAGTATTACTATTATCACGTAAAGAAGAGCATGTTCCAATCTCTATAAAGCTTGATTTAGACGTTACCAACAACGCTGCTGAATACAAAGCATCCGTGGTAGGCCTTGAAACAGCTTTGGCATTAGGAGTGAAAAAATTACAAATATTCAGAGACTCTTCATTGATCATCAATCAAATCTCTAAAAGATGGAATGTAAGGAGCGAAAGCCTAGCCCCTTACGAAACTTATCTGGAAACTCTCACTAATCAGTTAGAGAAGGTGGAATACACGTATCTACCTAGAGAAGAAAATCAATTTGCTGTTGCCTTGGCAAGACTAGCCTGAATGGTTAGGATTCCTACAGAAATCGAGCAAATGCCTCCAAGACGAAGATGATATTCAAGCTGTGGAAGATGATGAAGTAATCCAAGACGAAGAAGAAGAAGAAGAACCGTGGTATATGGATATACTCAATTATGTCACCAAAGGAGAATACCCTCCCCATGCTGACAAAAGAGCAAAACGAGTATTAAGGCTCTTGGCTTCCCAATACGTACTCATAGACAACGAGTTACACAAAAGGGTACCTAAAGGTCGAGCTCTCTTATGTGTAGGAAAAAAGGATGCTCAAAGAACAATGAGGATAGTCCACGAAGGAATTTGTGGAACTCACGTAAATGGGAAAATGCTAGTTTAAAAGATAATGCGAGAAGGATACTATTGGACTACCATGAATAAGGATTGTCATCAATACGTAAAAAGATTCCCTAAGTGCCAAATCTACGCTAATTTACAACATGTTCCTCCATCTCTACTCTACACCTACAATTCGCCATGGCCATTCTCTACATGGGGAATTGACATTATTGGCAAAATCACTCCCCTAGGATTAGGAGGTCACGAATATATCTTAGTAGCAATTGATTACTTCACAAAGTGTGTCGAAGCACAATCATATGCTAAACTCACCGCAAAACATGTAGCACTCTTTATCGAAAGAAATATTATTTGTCGATATGGAGTCCCACATGAAATGATAAGTGACAATGGAACTCACTTTCAAGCTGAGTGCGAAGAATTGCTACAAAAATATGGTATTCAACATCATCATTCTTCTCCTTATAGACCTCAGGAAAACGGAGCAGTCGAAGCGGCTAATAAATATTTAAAGACTATCATCGAGAAAATGACGTTAAATTACAAGGATTGGCCTGACAAACTTCACTTTGCATTGTGGGGTTATCGCACTTCAATTCGCACATCAATAGGAAATACACCATTTTCCCTGGTTTATGGAATGGATGTCGTACAACCTGTAGAGCTAGAGATACCATCTCTACACATCGCATTAAAAAAACAAACTCGATGAAGTGGAATGGACTAGAGCGAGATATGAGGAGCTAATTCTACTTGCTGAAAAAACGACTAGAAGCTCTACATCATACTCAATGCTACCAAACTCGTATGGCTAGGCATTTTAATAAGAAGGTCAAGACAAGTAACATCAAAGTAGGAGACTTGGTATTAAAAGAATTAAGGAAAAATGTTTTAGATCCAAGGGGAAAATTTAGGCCTAATTGGTCCGGACCCTATATTGTCAAAACAATCCTATCAGGTGGTGCAATAAAATTAACTGATATGGATGACAATAAGTTCTCGAATATGACAAATCTTGACTAACTTAAAAATTACTACCCATAATCACTTGAGTAGCACACTCAAGAGAGCTAAGTTTGGCCTGATTCCTTAAGAAAGGATACGTAGGCAACCCTTTACGGGTAAGGCCAATTTATTTTTTTCAAACCTCGCATCCCAGACTTAAATATAAATTTTACAGAAGATCGACGAAACGTCGGCGTCACAGAAAAAATCCTAGCGCCAACAAAAGGACATTAGCGCTAGACGACAACGCCTGTCGCCTGACGCCAGATTGCCGCAGCTGCACCAGTCGTAAAATCGTAGCGCCAATTTTCTGCAAAGTACCTGGGAATATTTCGGTGTTTTTCGGGAAATTTGACTTCCGTACTCGAAAAAATTTCTGGAAAATTAAATTTTCAGTTTTCATTGCTTTAATAAATTAAATTTAAAGGAGATAAATTAATTTAAAAAAAAGCTGCAATTTCATTAATAAAATAAACTAACAATTACATTATTGATGGAATTTAAATAAAGCTTAAATAAATTAACTTTAAATTTAAAACTAAGTCTAATAATTGAAAGTTAAGCAATGATTTAATCTTTTTTCTCTTTCTTTGGTCTCTTCCAATTTTTATCTGCATCCTCTTCTTCATCCATAACTTTAGCTAGTAGACATCCTTTAGAAGACCTACTTTTAATATTAGAGTAAATAGTTTCTCCCTTAGCTAGGACCCCATGTTTCTTCTCTACCAAAGCCTTCTTCTTTGTAGTGTCAGCTTTCCTCTTTCCTTTATTCTCCGTAGAGCTTTTCTTCTTAGGAATTGTAGGTGTTTTGAACTCAACTCTTTCACCCAAGCGTTCCTTAACGGGAATCACTTTGTCACCTAGACGACTCTTCACATCAGTTTTACTCTGATTTTTCTTCATGTCCTTTGAAGGTTTCTTCAAAAGCCACTTCTTCACATCATTGGGCAAGGAAGGAGGAACCTTTTGGGTGATCACTTCCCATAAAGGTCTAGAGCTCCAATAAGAATCAAATTTGTCTACTTCTTGAGAGACATGAAATTCATAGGGACGACAAAGATCCCCGGAAGGAATTGTTTGAAGTAGGTCGTACTGTCTTTTTACCCTGCAAGGATAATAAAAAGTCATTCTGGATAAGCTTGGGAGACAGAAAAACGGTTGCTTGTTGAAACCAATCATCTTTTCTATTTTCCACCAAGGGATGACCCACTTGATGGAAATATTGCAAGATCCGAAGATTTTCTTTCATTCATGGCGCCCCATCTTAGAGAAGTGTTTTTTTTCCTTCTCACAAAGCAGTTTGGAGTGTACTTTTCAATATTATCTGGAGGACTAAATAATTCTAGTCTTTCCATTAGCCACATCTGTAAAAACATTCAATGCAAATAAATTATTATTACTATACAAAAATATGTTTTTAATTTCTGTAATTAAAAATATTATTTTTCAACCTGTAATAAAATTGGAGAGCCCCGAAAAGGTGCTTTTGAATTCTTCTTTAATTCATCAAGACTAAGCATAGTCTCTCCAACAATTAATGGCATTAGATTTCTCCTAGATTCAATCTGCTCCAAAACAGTTGATATGATTGATTGACCCTCATTTGTTCTACCACTAGTGAGAAGATATTGATTAAGCATGCAAAAAAGAAAAGCCCTTCTTCTATAAACATGAAAAGACTCAGAATAAGGTCTATCAAAATAATGGCGAGCAAATTCTTTCAAATTAACTATGATACCATCTACTATATTTGTTAGATATTTGTCTTTTAAATTAAAGAAGCGCTCAAAATCCTTGTAATAATATTCGTTTATTTTAGGGATTACTACAAGATCTAATGCAGGGATGCCTAAGATAGCACCGAATTCTTCCGGCGGAGGGCTAATTTCATCATACCCTAATATAAAACAATGAGTATCCACATCCCAATATTCTAGGGAGGTATGAATAAAGTCTACATCAAGATCTACCCCTTTGACACCATAAATACCCCCCATATGAAAAACGTCTAACTCTTTTCTCTCCTTGGCAGTTAGAGACCGACACCATTCATGGGTGAAGTTTGTAAAACTTTTAGAGACTAGAGACATGATTATTATTTTTTCAAGAGCTAAGGTTATTTTTAAATTGCTGAAATTATGAAGAAAGTCGGCTGGGCAGGGGGCTATTTATGCACAAAATCGGCGCAGTTTTAATTCGAAAGGATTCAGAGTCAGCGCTCATCAGGGCCAGACGCCAGACATTGGTGCCTGACGCTAGAGCCTGGCGCTAACCCAAAACGCGTGGCGCCAGAAGGCGCTGACGTGTCTTATCATATGAGCTTTTTAAAACCGTGTTTTTTGCCTGATTCGAGTCTGACCAATGACTTTACGATTTTTATTCTTTTTATAACTTTTTATTTAAATTATTTTTTCCTTCTTCTTATTCAATATATCAATCATATTAATTATGTTATTTAGATTTAACTTTTAAGTTTTTATAAATCCAATATCTTTACTTTTATTTTTTTCATTTTTTCTTTTTGGGGGAGAAAGTCGAACACCCTCGATCAATAATAAAAATGACGGAATTTTTGAGAAAAATTAATTACCACAATTCTTTGCACACACAAACAAGCACATGAAAATGAAAAAATAATAAAATAATAGATAAATAAACTCATAGTCGTATGTACAAACATTTCTAAATAATGAGTCTAAATAAAGGCAAAGTTCTATACAAAGTCAAAATAAAAAAAAAAGCATAGGAATAAACTACGGCGCCGGAGGACGTACACCCATCATGTCATAAAACTGCGCTGTACAAGGAGCAACCTCTCCACTAGCTCCAGCTCCAGCTCCAGCCACCTCGGGAGGTGGAAAACTCAGCATAGGACCTGTCCACCCAAGATCAACCTGAGGCTGAGGTTGCGGAGGCTGCTACAATGACGAGCCGACCTCGTACATCCCACCACCTTTAAGAGCCGAGGTAGCCTCTCCCTGGCCTACTGGCGCAGCGTGTGCACCCTCAGATGAAGAGCCTGAACCTTCCACCGCCTCGGTCCGGGCAGCCTCAAAACGACCACCCCGACCGCCAGATTCAGTACGACGATGTCTCTAGCTAGACCTTGCCGGCTCTCTCCACACTTCAGGTCTCGTACGGGTATGAGAAGGAATAGGCTGACCTTGGAAGAAGAAACTAAATCAGAAATAAGCAAAATAAAAGCAGTAGTGAAAAATAAGAAGGGAAACTACCTCCCGAATGGCGTCGTCGTGACGACATGTAGCCACATTCCTCATCCGAACGAGCTGGCTCCGAAGGCATCTATGCAGCGTGCCATCGCCGTGATCACCTCGCGCGGGAACCGTCAAGGAAATAATGTCAGTAATGATGCATAACATTTATGGACAAAAATTGCAAATAAATAAGCTTACCCGAGTCTGGTGACGGGGGATCGACCGCTCCGCAAAGCGCTCACCCTTAGGAGCCGGAGGAATCATCTCCTCGATCGGTCCGTATGTCTCCTGATAATGGATGGACATACGAGGTGGCACGAACTCAGTAGGTCCAGCCTGACAAAATCAAATCAAAATCAGTAAAACGTCACTTGGGGGCTACTTAACGAAAAGTATAAGCTGAAAATCATACCGCCACCTCCTCAGCCAGTACAGGGACTGGAGCTAACAATGGTAGTAGCTCCTCCTCATAGCACCGCCCATGGATCGTATAAGACCGCCAAGGGGTACCAGCTCTCTCTAACATGCTCACCAACCTCGCGGCGTTGAACATGTGACGCGATGGAAGAGCAGGAACGACGAAAGTGTCCGAGGAATGCTGAATAGTGACTATCTCTCCAAGGTATGAAATCACTCCATATGTCCCCAAGAAGTAGCGACGCTGAGCAGTATACTGCGCGGCTAGCCTAGGGACAACCATGCCGACCCACGGTCGGTATAGCACGTCAAGCTCCTGCGAAGAATGCCTATCAGATAAGAATCCATCAAAGGTAATGCGAAAGTGTTCAAATATATAAAGAACCAAACCGAGATGATCCAATCTCAGACATAAGCAGTAGACATCCCAGCGTGGCGGCTTCCCAGGAGGCACTCACAAGAAACCTGCAAGGAGACGATCTCGCCGGCGCAACTGAGGGAAAATACTCATAGCACTAGTAGAAAAAGGCTCATTTGCGTCGCTCATGTATAGTGTATTTGCATCGCTTCTATGAGCGACGCAAATGATTTAAAAGTCATTTGCGTCGCTCCTTTATAAAGGAGTGACGCAAATAAGAGTCATTTGCGTCGCTCCTTTATAAAGAAGCGACGCAAATGACTCTTATTTGCGTCGTAAATGACTCTTCTGATAAACTTCTTTTTTGTTATTTGCGTCACTCCTTTATAAAGGAGCGACGCAAATGACTCTTCTGATAAACTTCTTGTTTGTTATTTGCGTCACTTGTTTATATAGGAGTGACGCAAATGACTGACTAGACAATACAAAATTGCTTTATTTGCGTCACTTGTTTGTTTAATGAGTGACGCAAATGAGGTGAATTTTTTTTTTAATTATAATAATTGCCTTGTATATGTTTGTAGTACCTATTTTCCTTACTAGTGGTATAAAGTAATATGCTAGCGCTAATATAATTGAAATTAAAATGCAATATTATTGAATAATGCAAATGTAAATTTCGGCAGAGTCTCCTTTGTAATTTGGCCTACCCATAAAATTGGGAATGACGGCATTATATTAACAACCTATCCAATAATTTACATCTCAATATCATAGACATTATACTCATCATCCCAACACCAATTAACCAAAATCATTTATGTCAAGCCTATAATCCAAAACAAGAGTCCAACATGCGCTAAGTGTAAATCTAAAGTTCAACATTACATATAAAATACTTTGCCCAAATATCTCGAATCTCATTTATCTCCTCCTCGGTGTATGGTGTAGTTCTTGAAAAATCCTATCAACACAACAAATATACAAGAGGAAAGATTTAATTCAAGATTATAGCTAACATCAAATTGTATTTATCAAACAAAAATGAAATATTTTACAACTCATACCTGAATAAGATCCTCACTGCTATGGTGATGGTCAAGTATTTCGTACACATAACGCATGACGTAGTAGCAACACTCACGTCCACCCAATTGTTGAGGACACTACATGTAATATATTTATAAGTTGAATTAAATTGCTATACTTAAATTATTAAGAAACTAAAAGTTAGGGTAAGAAATTAAGGTAACCTGTCCCAAATGCCATGTCAATTTACTTCCCCTAGATTGTCCACTTAATGCCTTGAAACTTCGAAAAGCACTACACATTTGAAACAAATAACATATATATTACCCTTACACACATAAAATCATGAAATTAATAACAAACTAGACTTACTTTGTCATTGCAAACTTAATTGCTAAATTTCGCTTCTGCCTCAAAGAATCAAAGATGATGACTTCACGCTTAGCCATGCATAAGACCAAAAGAACCCAATTATTCCTACATAATAAATTAGACACACATTTGTAAAAGAGTAAAATAATATCAACAATTTGCAAAGTTCAAATAAATACAAGTTCAAAGTTTGTACTTTTCATGGTATGGGCATAAGATGAACTGCTTAGATTTTTGTTTTTCCATCACATGTGTCATGTATAGTAGGATATGATCTGCATCACTATGCAAATAGGTTTCTGAAATCATTTCCGGACACATGAATCCAATGGAAGCCACATCCACCGTATCGAGTAAGTCACTCAAGTCCCTACATATATATCATGTAATAACATTATAAATAGTAATAAATAAGTATATATGGGAAGAGTGAAATTTGAATATCTTACATCATAAAAACTTGCAAAACTGAAATATTCAGCCAAGCTCCCGTGAGAAGTTGATTGACATCTTCACGTTTGATAATGATGTCCTTACTATCTTCATAACTAAAGGTCCAAGCATCAACCTTTACCTTAATAGTTTCACCTTCGGGTAATGAAGATAACAAACTATTCAAAGACCCACACTTCTGAGACAAGTTTTCCAAAGCATAACCCATAAGAATTTTTTTTTTTGGATTGGTGTTGGACTCTTTTGTTTCGTGACCACTTTAAACTACTTTCAGTTTGTCTCGCATGTTTTCTTTGGCCGCTTTGTTGTTATCATTGTTCTTATTTGATATGAATTCCTAATCAATAGTAAAGCAAATCTATTTAACAATTTGCTATATTTGTATGGCAAACTATATGTAAATTGTTACAAAAATAAATTACCTTGTCATGCATGAGTGAAACCCAGTCTTTCGGCCATTGGGTAAATGTACCGTGAGCATGCTTAAGTTTCTTGATGACTGAAGAAGGAACTAGAACCGAGAATTCTTTGAACTCGTCAAAAAAATCATCAACACTTAACCTCACGTGATCCGGAAGGAGGTTACTATGATGATCAAGGATTAACTCCGGATGATATGTACCTTCAGCGACAATGACTTTCTCAGAGTCCTTTTTCAACAATGATAGCCGACAAGGAACCGGTTCCTTACAAATATAGAAAAAATCATTATTAAAAGTAGAAAACTGAGTTACAAAGTAAAAAGTATGTCACAGTCATAAATCATTAAAAAAAAGATAAAAAATATAAAATAACAAAGTTTTGGATACCTGTATGTTTGCAAATGGATCATCACCCACTGATTGGCAACTACTAGGATTTTATTGAGTCGTCCGGCCTATGTTATTCATTTCCATCAATTCAGTTTGAATTTGAATACCAATCTGTTTAGCAAATAACATAAACTTCTCTTGAATCATGGAATCCATTTTAGAATCCATCTTCTGCATAGTCTCCTCTCGTACCCTCCGGGCTACTTTTGCCTCTAATTTTTCCAGCTCATCATCTCCGAATTCCCTACCCCTCGGCCACTACACCTCTTTTCGGATCCCCATACAGCTTTAATGCCAATTCCACTGCCAAATGCTATTGCCCGACCATTACGATCATTTTTATTAAGGGCACGAAATAAGATATCATCATGCCTATTAGGAACAAATTTTCCATCAGCTTGTTGCTTTCTTCAATTATCCTACACAAAGACTTCAAGTTAGAAAATTTTGGTTGTAATACATAAACTTAACAAAATATATTCAAAATTGAAATAAAGACTTATTACATACTTACAATGGATTCTTTCACCTCTCTTGTTTTCTCATCCGGAAAATAAGGATTTCCCTTATCATCTTCTATTGATCCTGCTAGAAGCCAAGCATATGTGCTATCTGGCAAACTAGACACAACCGAAGAACAAGATGAAGTACTGGATGCTGAAGATGCCGTGGGAATCTACCCTTTTCACAATATGCATTACATCTAGACAATGTCTAACTTCCAAATGTCTCCAATATGGAAGAGACCATAGCTCAGACTTCTTCTTGTAACCCCCAGTTGATTTGCTTTTGTAAGGCTTACCAAACTCATTCTCAATGTCTTTGACCCGCTGATAAACCTCACTTGCACGTAAAGGGCCACGAGCTTCTCTCAACTCCACTTTTCCATCAAAAGCATCCTTATTGAATCGAAAAGGGTGGTCTTTTGGAAGATGTGATTTAGGATCGTAGAACATTCTGAATCATTCTCCGTCCTTATTGATACTTTGACTTTTGTTTTCGAAACTCTCGTTTCTCCTAACTCAGTCAAAGTGGGGGCTTCTGTAGACACCCATTTGTGTCTCCCCAAAATCAAACCCGGTGATGAGTACCTTTCACGTCGAATCATAATCGAATGAAGTAAAAGTGTGGAAAGTCTAGTGTTGCAGATAATTTTAATTTCTTTTCTTCTCTCCCTATTTTTGAAAAACCTATTTTAAGAAAACAGTCAATCCAGTTTGGTTGGTCCATAGTATGGGTCCAATAATGGTGTAGTTGGATGGGGGTTTAAAAGATCTCTCCAACGATATATTATAAGCCCAATTTCGATGAATAATGAGGAAGTTATGGCCAAATTACTAAATTGGGTCCGGTTTGAGCCTTATATGCGGCCCAATGATCTAGAGGAGGGCCTAATATGGATTTATCATTCCTAATGCAATTAGGATTGGTTTCAGTTTTCTAGATTCTTCTAGAAGGTTCTTTTTATTCCTAATTCAACTAGCATTGATAAATTGACTTTTGTTGACTCCTTAGAGTTTTAATCAGAATAAAAGAGTGTTTTAAGGAAAATACGATTTTGCCCTTCTGTACGGTTAAATTTTATCTGAATTTGGAAAACGCGTGAAAAAATTAATTAGCGCCTAACGCCAGACATTAGCGCCTGGCGCTAATGCCTGGCTCTTGGCGCTAGCGTTAGCACCTGGCGCTAATGGTTGGCGCCTGGCGCTAACTTATTTTTTCCTCGTCGAAACTCTGATTTGTTTTTCTATCTTTTTGGCTGATTTTCTCTATAAATAGCCTCCTAAAATCTCCGTTTCTCACCACCAGTTCTCACCAATTCTCTCTAATTCTCTTATATTCTCTAGTTTTCTTATTCTCTCTAGTTTTTAAGAATTCTTTTCTCTCTTATTTTATACGCAAAATTCCGCATTCAAAAGACCAAGAAACACCTATCCTAGTTCGAAGTTGCCTTTGTCCTAGACGTGAAAGGTTTTAATTTCTGAGGGTTTGGTCCTTAATCTCTATTTCAATTATTTAATTTAATTGTTGTTTTGTTATTTTCCTTGAAGTGACTAACGCGTGTATTTTGTTATTAGAAAGAGGTATGAGGCATCCAAGTAAGTGCTTTAATGGTTATTATTATTATTATTATGATATTGAAATCATTCTTAGGTTGTTATTATGATTCCTAGCGTCTTGTTAGGGTATTTTGATCTTCCTAGTATTATGTTTAGGGTAATAACTAAAAAATCCTAATATCAAGTATGATTAAAAGTATGATGCCTTTTATATTCTTCCTAATATTTATGATTATTAGTATCATGTTAGGGATAATGATTTGATCTTTATTGTTTAGTGACATGCTAGAGTTTGTTATTAATCTTGTTAGTATCATGCCTAGGATATTGCTATGCTTTAGCTTTAATATGATTATTTTAATTATGATTATAATTAATATAATTTATTGTTATAATTTATTATTATGATTATTTTTATTATGTTTCTTGATTTATATTTATTATTTATTGCTTGATCACGCCTTTTATACATGTTTAAAGGGAATTGGTACTTGTAATCACGCTTAATAAGATAATTAATAATCTTGTTTAGGGTTAATATGATTATAATTCAAGTGATCACCAATAATAGTTTTATTTGTGCATTAATATTCAACCAACATAGATAAACAGGTTTAGGGTTAAACCTAATGATTGCATGTTAGTCAGAAAGCGCCCATGAATACGATCAGAATAAAGTAGAGGCCTATTATTAGGGCAGGTTCAATCTCTTTTAAGTTGAATTTGTACCTTCATCCCCAAACTACTAGTCATGGTTCCAGACCTATTGGAGTTGACGATCTCCTGGATCGTTAAGGGGTGTAATCTTCACCTTGTGAACGGTTTACAAGTTCCTAAAACTTGTTGGCGACTCTTTTGCTCTAGCTTCCTTCCCTTTGGACGCCACCGTACTTTAGTGTATAATCACAGTGGGGTTCAAGCTAGGGATAATGCTTGAAATATTCCCTACACTTATGATGCTGCTTTTGATTGCTTGCATAGTCAAGGACTGATTATGCCAATTGGACCGTTTCCAGAACCTCGACCAGAGAACAGAACCGCTAGCTATGACCCTAATGCTCATTGCAAGTTTCATCATGGCAAGGGTCATAATACTGAGAAGTGTTGGAGGTTGAAGGATGCGATCCAAGACCTGATTGATGCTAATCAACTTCCTGTCCCTCCAGGGGGTAAGAAGCCTAACATTCAAACAAGTCCTCTTTCTGATGCTTTTGCTATCATGGGAGATGAAGTCTCCTTTGATCCGTCAATACTCATTCAACCTGTGAATGAACCTTTGCCGGAAGTCATATTTGTCTCGAGCTATGAAGAAGTGAATGGAATTTGGGATAGTGACGATGAAGACGTCTATCTCAAAGTTATAGCATGTTCGTCTCTTGGTACAAGTGAAGATGTTCGAGGAGACCTTGAGGTCAAGATTCTCACCATAAGTGGACGGTTGCAACAGCCTAGTCCACCTCCACCTCAACCGCAATCACAACCAATATTTGATCCCACCAACCCTGTGAAAAATGATGTGGTCAACCAATTACAATATACCAAGGTGGAAATGAATGTATGGAAGCTTTTGGCCACCTCTCACGAGCATCGAAAGGCTGTGATGAATGCTCTGGTGAATATAGGAGTTGATGATGATATGACTCCTCAAGGACCGGTCAACTTTCTCACTACTGAATTGCGAAGTACGAGCAATTTGATTTCCTATTCTGACAAGGATCTGCCCCCGGAAGGGGACCAACATAACAAGGCCTTACACCTCACTGTGGTGTGTAGGAAGATGAATGAACCTATGAGCCTGGTTGATAATGGCTTTGTAATCAATGTATGCCCACTCCGCACTGCAAAGAAGTTGGGCAAAAAAATGAAGAACTGACTCCCTCTACTCAAGGGATTTGCGCTTTTGATAATACTCGTCGTCAAGCGGTGGGTACTATCATGCTAAACATAACTACTGGAGTCATTGAACGTCGCACCAAGTTTCAGGTGGTGGACATTAAGGCTTCTTTCAATCTGTTGTTAGGACGTCCTTAGCTTCATGAGCTAAAGGCAATCCCATCGTCGTTGCATAGAAAGTGAAAGCCATAGTTGGAGGGGTTCCAATTACCATTTATGCCTCCCCCATGCGCATTCAAGTTATCGATACTCCCATCGTCCATGTTGAACATGACGAAGAGGATGAAGATCTCTGGGGTTTTTTTCTCGATGATGTTCTTATGATCGAAGAAGAGGAGTAGTGTCATCTCGACTTTGATCCTTATTCAAATACCAATGTTAATGCCATTATGAAGAAACAATGGCATTTCCCTGGAATGACTCTCGGACTCAAAAAGTAAATGGTTGAACTTTGAGGCCATCATGGTGCACCTAAGAAAGTTACCTTTGGCTTGGGATTCAAGCCAACAAAAGAAGATATGAAACAAGCCCTCCTGAAAATGAAGGGTCGCAATAATGCTCGAATCATGAAGACGGAAATGGCCATTAATCCATATCCATTAACCCTCAATGGCCAATATATCAAAGAAGGGGAATACTTCCCATGCTATGAATTCCCTGAGCCTTTCGTCCACGATGGGAAGCGTGAACCAGGATTCGAGATGTTCCTTGATTGTGACTTCATCAATGAAGGCCAAGAACTCTTCACAACTGAGAAACCAGCTAGTCCAAGTTTTGATGATCTGAACATTAACCTTCTTTTTGGACTAGAAAAGAATGAATCCAAGCCTGTCTGCAATAATGATTCCGAGCTCATTCAAGCTGTTATATCAAGCAAGGATTTTGACCCCTCCGAGTTAATTGTCTAAGCTGATGATATTTCAAAGGGATGGCGCAAGACAATGAAGATCACTACGCCAAGCGGAGAGAAGTTGGAAATAACTGCTGGCGTAGATCCTATGTTTGATGAGTATGAGTCGTCTGGGTCCGAGTCCGAGTTTGAGTCTAAGTTAGTAAACGAGTCCTTAGGGACTGAGGCCGACCCTCTTTCAGCTATAGAATCCTATCCTGTGTCTCTTGTTGAGCCTTCTCTTTCTGTCCCAAATAATTTCGGCGAGGTCACAACTGACCTTACCCTCCATGATGTAATGACCAATGAATTCAATAAAATGAATACCTTTGCTTACGATGCGTGTCATTCCCGTAACCTTGATCAATATTGCTTTGGTAATGATAAAACTGACAAAGAGATAATAAAAGAAATGGAAGAACACGAAAATAAAACAACAATTATTGAAGATACAGAAACAATTAATATTTCCAATGATATGACTATCAAAGAAGTAAAAATTGGATTAACACTAAGTCAACACGAACGCAAAGAGCTAATTAACTTGCTTAGTGAATTTATTGATGTATTTGCTTGGTCATACCATGATATGCCAGGAATTGACAGGGATATAACTCAGCATACGATACCACTCATTCCAAGTATGAAGCCTGTCAATCAAAAGTTGCGCCGTATGAAACCGGATTTCGCTCTCAAAATCAAAGAAGAAATCAGAAAGCAATTGGCTGCAGGTTTCATCAAAGTATCCAAGTATCTAGAATGGATAGCAAATGTGGTTCCAGTTCCAAAGAAGGATGGAAGGGTTAGAATGTGTGTTGATTACAGGGACCTCAATAAGGCAAGCCCAAAAGATGGGTTCCCTCTACCTCACATTGACATTCTTGTCGATAACACAACATACCATGCACTCTTATCATTCATGGACGGCTACGCCAAATATAATAAAGTATTAATGGCCGAGGAAGATATGGAGAAAACCACATTCATCACTCAATGGGGTACATATTGCTATACGGTAATGCCATTCGAGTTGAAAAACACGGGTGCCACCTACCAAAGAGCAGCCACAACATTGTTACATGATATGATGCACAAAGAGGTGGAGGTATATGTCGATGATATGATCGTTAAGTCAAAAGATCGCCCAGGCCACATCATTTCACTTCGCAAGTTCTTTGAAAGACTCCGCAAGTACAACATGAGATTAAATCCAAAAAGTGTGGATTTGGGGTCACATTAGGCAAACTACTTGGATATGTGATCAATTTTTGAGGGATCGAAATTAATCCCAGAAAATTCAAAGCGATCATGGCCATGCCACCGCCCAAGAATGAGAAAGAAATTCGAGGCTTCATTGGAAGGCTGCAATATATAAGTAGGTTCATATCAAAACTCACGGCGATATGTGAACCTATATTCAAGAAGCTTAAGAAAAATGTCCCAGTCACATGGGATGATTACTTCCAAAAAGCTTTCGACAAAATCAAAGAGTACCTGGCAAACCCACCCGTGCTAGCGCCAGCAATGCCTGACATTCCTCTTCGACTCTACCTTACGGTCACAAGAGAAACTATGGGAGCAATGCTGGCACAAGAGATCGAAAGCAAAGAGAATGCAATTTACTATTTGAGCAAGAAGCTTCAAGGATATGAGTCACAATACACACCGCTTGAAAAGTTGTGTCTTGCACTTGTGTGGGCCGCACAAAAACTAAGACATTACATGCTCACTCATACAGTGCATGTCGTGTCCAAGATGGATCCTCTCAAGTACATGTTCGAAAAAGCAAAAGTCAATGGCACATTATCAAGGTGGATAGTTAACCTTGCTCAATTTGACTTGAAATTTGTACCACAAAAAGCCATCAAAGGTTCTGCGGTTTCTGAATTCGTAGCAGATTTTGCGCTAGAAGAAGTTGAGAAAGAAGAAGATGAGTACGATTTCCCTGACGAAGATTTACTCATGACAAAAGATGATAGCTGGACGCTCTATTTAAATGGAGCTTCAAACCAAAAAGGTTGTGGTGTAGGAGTCTTTCTCGTATCACCCAATGTAGAGCATATCCCAATTTCCATGAAGCTCGACTTTGATGTCACCAACAATGCCGCAGAGTACGAGGCATGCATTTTGGGATTAGAAACAGCCGTGGCCTTGGGAATTAAGAGGCTTAGAATCTACGGTGATTCATCACTAATCATTAACCAGATCTCCAAGAGATGGAAGGTGAGAAGTGAAAGTCTCGCTACGTATCAAGCACATCTGGAACTCTCACGGAGCAACTAGATGAAGTGGAATATACGTACTTACCTAGAGAAGAAAACCAGTTTGCCGACGCATTGGCTAAATTAGCATCAATGGTGCGAATACCAACAAATACAATCAGAATGTCGTTGACCATAGAAAGAAGATATGAGCCGGCTTATGTTCACGCACTTGATGATGAACAAGAATCACAAGAAGAAGATGATGAGCCATGGTATACAAATATCCTTAACCGCGTGACAAAAGGAGAATACCCTCCTAATACTGATAAAAGGGCACGCCGTGGTTTGAGGCTCCTAGCCTCACAGTATGTGCTCATCAGGGGAGAACTCCACAAGAGGACTGCACTAGGGAGAAATCTCTTATGCATAGCCAAGAAAGAAGCACAGAAAACCATGGAAAATTTTCATGCCGGCATATGTGGAACGCATATGAATGCTAAGATGTTAGTCAAGAAGATTCAACGACAAGGTTGTTATTGGACTACCATGGAGAGAGATTGTCACGAATGCGTTAAGAATTGTATGAAATATCTAGTCTATCCAAATTTACAACACGTTCCACCTTCGCTTCTCTACACATGTACCTCTCCATGGCCTTTCTCTACTTGGGGTATCGACATCATTGGAAAGATAACGCCACCAGGACAAGGGGGGCATGAATTTATCCTCGTAGCAATCGACTATTTCACCAAAAGGGTCGAAGCTGCCTCATATGCTAAGTTAACGGCAAAACGCGTAGCTCAATTCATTGAGAAAAATATCATATGCCGCTATGAGGTACCTCATGAGATGATCAGTGATAATGGAACGCATTTCCAAGCCAAATGCGCGGAATTATTACAGAATTATCATATCAAGCATCACAGATCATCACCCTACAGGACACAAACAAATGGTGGGTCGAATCAGCCAACAAAAATGTAAAAACTATCATCGAAAAGATGACGAAAAATTACAGAGAATGGCCAAGTAAGCTACATTTCGCCCTTTGGGGTTATCGAACCTCTGTTCGTACATGAACGGGGGCTACCCCTTTCTCTTTGGTCTATGGAGTTGAAGTTGTACAACCAATAGAGCTCGAAATCCCTTCTCTCCGAATCGCGTTGGAAAGCCAACTAGATGAAGTCGTCTGGATTAGAGCAAGATATGATGAATTAGTCTTACTTGACGAAAAACGCATGGAAGCTTTGCATCATGTCCAAACCTACCAACAGCGTATGACGCGACATTTCAATAAAAACGTCAAGACTAGGAACATCAAAGAAGGTGACCTGGTGCTTAAGGCACTTCGCAAAAATGTGTTGGATCCAAGAGGAAAATTAAGACCAAATTGGTCAGGCCTGTACATTGTTAAATCCATCTTGTCTGGCGGAGCGGCACAATTGGTAGATATGGACAGTAACGGTTTCGACAATTTAACAACCTTGGATCAACTCAAGAAATTCTATGCCTAGTTGCATGGGTTCATGACCCAATAGAGCTACGTTTTTTTTTATTCTTACATTGCGTCCGACTTCTTAACTCGGATATATATATATATATATATATATATATATATATATATATGTATATATATATATATGTATGTATATACATATATATGTATATATACATATATACATGTATATATACATATATACATGTATATATACATATATACATGTATATATACATATATATACATCTATACATGTATATATACATATATACATGTATATATACATATATACATATATATATACATACATATATATATATATACATACATGTATATATACATACATATATACATGTATATATATATATACATGTATATATATATATACATGTATATATATATATATATATATATATAAAGTCACTGTAATTTTTATTTAAGGCGATAATCAATATGCTATTATTATTGAAATAAATGTGACTACAATTATTGGTATCATACGCCTTATTTTTAAAATTATAAACCATATAAGCAAAGCAATACTGATCTAATCCTTCTTCACTTTAGGACCTCCTTCTCTTTTTCAACTAGGTCGCCCTTCACCATTAATGTGTCTTTTGTAGCCTGAACCGTAACACCCCTAGTCGAACTCTCACCCCTTTCACCTTTCTTAGAATTCTTTGGTTGCTTCTCTCTATAAACCATCTTCTCCTTACCCTTCCCTTTCACATAATTCTTCCTTTTAGGCATTATAGGAGTCTTAAACTCAATCCCTTGTGTTCTCGGACCTAGACGATCTTTAGGAGGCGCTTTCTTACTTCCAAGACGACCCTTCACATCAAAGTTGCGTGATCCGACTAGATCCCTTCTACTTCTAGGATTCAACATGCCTTGTATGCACTAGATAAGGGAGGAGGAGCTTGGTTACTTGCAGAAACGATCCACAAAGGTCTTCCAATCCAATAAGACTCGTACTTGTGAACGTTATTTTCATGCAACGATACTTCACGAGGACTATCGTTATAGCGTGGAACTACTTCTTCAAGTCCATATTGTGGCATCAATCGAGAAGGACAATAAAAAGCCAGCTTTGAAATACTAGGAACGCCACAATACGGAGTATCATTCGTACCAACCATCCTAGTAAGCCTCCACCAAGGCTCCACCCAACGAATGGAAAATTCTCTCTTTGCAAAGAAACTCTTCCAATCTTCATACGACATGTTCACAGAGTAATTCTTCTTCCTGCGGACTAAATCGTTGGGACCATATTTTTCAATATCGTCAGGGGCTTCAAACAGTTCTAAACTCTCCATCAACCAAATCTGCAAAATAAAAAAAAAAATCAGTCGAAAAAAAAATTGCAGAATCCACCGTGACACGGCTAAATGCACCGTGTCACGGCAAAAGTGCACTGTGACACGATGTTGTTTTGTGTCACGGGGGCTACTCAGAGAGCGTTTTTACCTGCAGCAATACTAGAGAGCCCTTCCCGACGACTTTCCGGTTAGCTTTTTCTTCGTCAAGGCTGCACAAAGTTTCTCCAAGGCACGTAAGCATAGGTGATCTCCCAGATTCAACATGTTCAAGCACAAATGCTAGACAAGCATGTCCTACCCTACCATTTTCAAATAAAAGCTTGCTAAACATGCAAAAAATATAAGCTCTTCTACGGTATACATGATAAGACCCAGAGACAGGGCGATTGAAATATAAATTTGCAAGTTTTTCTAAGTATACCCTATTACCATACACAATTCTATTTAAATTTGGATCTGTCAGATTCAGATGGCGTTCAAAGTCTTGGTAATAATACTCACGAAGGGTAGGCATGGCAATAAGATTTCTGGCAGGAAATCCAAAGATGGCACTGAATTCCTCTGGCAAGGGACAAATTTCATCGTAATCAAATTTAAAACAATGTGTTTCTGGAATCCAATAGTCTAACACTGCCCTAAGAAAATCATGTTCAATCGCTACATGTCTCAGGGCTAATAAACCCCTGACATGAAACAATTCCAACTCTCTTTTGTCAGCATTTGTCATAGAATAAGACCAGTCGCGCAGTGTATTATCAAAATTCTGAGACATTATTATTGAAATATGAAATTCTAATTATTTTATGTTTCGTAATTATGCATATCACGTAAAACTGGTCTTATTTTATATCAAAAACGCTCGAAAATATTAAGAATCTATATTTCCATACGCGTAAACCACACCGTTGCAGAATATGCGCACCGTGACAAGAGATTTACCACCATGTCAGGGGAATTTTTGCCGCGACACGACAGCTTCTGCCGTGACACGGTGTACAATGCCGTGTCGCGGTGCCCACGCGTTTTGTTTTTTTATCCTTTTCCTATTTTTATCCGGATTTTTATTCTGTTTTTCGAGAGTTTCATTCCTAATAAAATTCTCAATTTTTTTATTATTAATATTTTGATTTTGATTTTGATTTTTATTATTTTATTATTTTTATTTTTTATTTTTTATTACTTTATTCTTATTTCTTTTTATATTATTTATTATTTTATTTTATTTTTTACTCTTATTTCTATTATTATTATTGTATTATTTTTCTTTTTTTGGGGAAGTTGTAAACCTTGTCCCATTTCCATACTTATTTATTTTGGAGGAGCTGTAAAACTTATCCCTTTTTTCTTTTCTTTTTATCTCTTTTTTCTTTTGGGGAAGGTCGGTACCCTCCAATTACGTTTTTTTTTCGCGTCATTAATAAATACACAATCATACATAATCGCACACAATGAGTCTCAAGAGCACACTAACACGCACTAATAATTACGTAAACTGTGAATAATGTACAAAATGAGTCATGATGCATAAGTAGTGTCAAGTGACACCAACTAAAGTACAAATAAAGACCCTCGGTCAATAATTTGTAGAACTAGAAGAGTGAGGATCACTATCATCTCCAGCCTGTGAATATGGGAGCGGTACGAGGAGTAGTATCCCTACTAGTCCCTGTAACTCAAGAATCAGTCAAACTCAAAGCAGGACCCGTCCAACTGGCAAACGGTGTAGACTGAATCCAAGAGGTAGGAAGCGTCGGTGGAGGCATCGTCCCATACACTAGAACTGAAAACAAGCCTGGCATCGGTGGAGGAAGCGCCCCAGACGATGGAGCTGAGTATAAGCCATGATCCACATACGTGATAACTGGCCTAAACTCAGGATGTGAAGACTGTGAAAATGACTGTCGCTGCCACTGACCCTGAAAGTGCTGGAACGGCTGGGAAGACTAAGGTTGCTGCCACTTAGCCTCCTGAAAAGGCTGAGAAAGCTGAGGCTCCCGTCAAGACTGAGAATGCCGGTGGACCTCAAGAGACCGTCTTCCACGACTAGGCTCTCCCTCGTCCGAGCCTTTATGCCTCGAGCGCGAGCGGGACCTCCGTCGCTCTAAAAAGACACAAAATCAAAATATGTCAACAGTGTGAAATAGAACAAATGGTAAAAAATGAGAAAAAGTGAACATACCTCAAGAACATCGCTAGAACCGCCCTGACAACTCGCACCACGCCCAAGCTTGATGATGCAATACTTCAAAGCATCAACCAACTTCATGAATCCCATCATCTCCAGGCGGGTAGGCTGAGAACAAAGCAAAGAAAAAATCAGTAACAAGCGGTATTTAAAGGGATGAATAATGTATCAAAAGCTTACCGGCTCAAAAACATCAAGCAAAGACTCCTATGCCTGTCTGAAATCCTCTAACGCGTCAGCAATATGGTCCTTGGTAATACCGATCGGCCCCGGGTAGCGGACAGATTGAGGCGGGATCTGAATCCTCCCCACACGGTGAACAGTCGTTTGAAAATACGATCAAAAAATCAGGTTATTCGACGGTTTAAACAGAGACAAGTAATAAACTTCTCAAAAGAAATCATACCTCAGGAAGACGGGGTGGAGGAGCCAAGGAGGGAAGCAAGTCCTACGCATAATCACCCTCCATACACACAAGCTCCTTCCAAGGAAAAGTGTAGCGTTCTCCCCTGTTTATCAACACCCTAAGCAAGCGTGAGTCCAGCATCGACTCCGGTGGAGACAAGGGCACCACAAAGCGATCACTATTGTGGTGACGAACGACACGCTCCCCCAGATACCAGACAAAGCGTCCAGTACCAACAAAAACAGTGCGGTGCGCCGAAAGCTGCAAGGCCTCGGGAAGTTTAGTCATCCCAGCCCAAGACCGATATTAGATATCAATAGCAACCCGCGATAATAACGTCGATAAGACCGATTTAATCACAAAATGTTGCAATGAAACGTCGATAATAACGTCAAGATAGAAAATAATGGGCTACAAAAGTAATTCTTACACCTACAGAAGAGGTGCCTCGGCGTAGCAGCCCGCGTAGCGCAGGGACAGAATCCACTCGTGACTAGCCTCGGTCATGCCAGCTGGCTCTGACAGGGAAGTCATGGACCGCTCTACGACGCCGTCGAGGGGCCAATCCTGGAAAGTACTCATAGAACCATAGCTGCAATGAAAAGTAATCTTTGAGTACATGAGTGGAACAAATTAAAATTTAACAAGAAGAGGAAGATTGTCACCTCTACGAATCTCCATAAACCGTAGACAGTAACAGGGGCCTGGTCGTTCAGCTGCCTAGAGCCATGACGTAACGACAAGAGAAGATCGGCATATCCAAGGCTGGCCCAGCTAAAGGATCCTATCTCATTGATCCTGAGCAAAGAAGGAAGGTAAAAAAACAAGCGCACGCAAACTCCTATCAGGAGAAAGAGTCATGGAAATGAGAATCAAAATGAAGATCCGCACTCGCTGCTCAGGTGATGTCTCATCCATGTCAAAACCACGGGCTAGAACTGAAGCCAATTCTGATCGCCCGCTCCTAGGAACACCTCAAGACACCGGCCGAGTCTTGATGTGCTGAACAATCGGACCTAACAAATCGGCTACCTCGACCGCCCCACAAGAAAGATCAGACATCTGCTATACGACCCGGTCGGTGAAGCGTAGACCACTGATCATGCTAAAATCCAGAGGGGTCACTGTCATCTCCCCCCAAGTAAAGTGAAATGTGTTGGTAGTATCCCAAAAATACTCCAACAACGCGCGAACGACTGTCGCGCCATAACCCCGAGGGCTGCGAAACCCTATAATCGCCGAATAAAAATCTACTAAACCAGCAGATTCCCACAAGGCGTTCTTAACAGGATCCCTCGTGATAATCCCATGAAGTCGAGGAATCAAATCTCCAGCTCCGGAACCGTGATGGCGAAGCGTGCCATCGTTTATGCCAGTCAGTGGACGGTGAGAAACGTGATTCTCACGGCAGAAAACCAGCTCATCCGACGACCACGGAGGTTTAACCCACCTGCCCCTACTCGAAGAAAGACGAGGCTCCATATCTAGGGCAGCGTCGTCCATGCCCTTAGGAACTGTGGGAGTGTCCTCCCGAAAAGCCTAACGCCGGCCACGAGTGGAAAGATCGCGATCCCATTGTCTAGGCATGCTATTACAAAAATAAAAACCTAAATTCTTAGCATCATTTCCTAAGTTATTTAGTTATTTACAGCTTCACGCTTATTTCAAGTTGCATTTTTTATTACACGCTAAATTTTTATCTCAAGGCTAAAAATTAGCAAAATAATGGAATTATTTCTAGTATTTAGTTTCTCCATGACGAACTAATACTATGTTCTCCTAATTGCATGATACTATGTTCTCCATGACAATGTAGTACATACACAAAACAAAACATGTCTCAAAATTGCACAAGAACGATAAATTGGCACATCATGGCATATTTTACAAGATCTACAACCAATATATCATCATTTCAAGTGCAAAAGAACAACATGAACACCATTTCACACAAGTAGTACCAAAAAATGTTGATTTGCTCCATTCTTCACCAAATCATGCAATTTTTGTCTCAAATCTCTCACAAAATAAAAAATCCCCAAATTGATTTTTCAAGGGTTTTAACATGAAATTACTCACTTGAAGCAAAATTTGAGAAAAGAGCAAGAGAAACTTATATGGATTATTGTAAGAAATCAGAAATGAAGAGGATAACACAAAATGGAGCGAATTTGGTGGAGAATTGAGCTCCAAAAGCCCGAAAAACTGCTGGATCTGTGTAATGCAACCACTTCAACCACCGCGGCACTCCGACAGCAGCAGAAGGCACCCAGCAACAGCGGCGAGTAGTAGCCAGAAAAATATATATAAAAAAAGATACAGTAGCAGAACCGACGTGCCACGGTGACTGAAAACGTGACACGGTAAGGACGGCCGTGCGCCGGTTCCGAGCTGACATGGCACGGTCGTTCTTGGGATTAAAAACAAAAAATTTTAAGAGAAAAGAAGAACAGGGATATGAAAATGGTGAAAGGGTGGCATGAAATGGCAAACGGAAGCTCAAATTTAAAGAGACGAGCATCCCGTTACACTTCCCCGTTTCACGTGCCATGGTGACCGTTACCGTGTAACGTCACAAAGCAGACGTGGCGCAAGTGTATTTTGCTGGTCAAAAACACCAGTTGACCAGTTTTGCAACAAAAAAAAATCCCGCGTCACGGGATTTTATATCGTGTGACGGGATGGCTGTCGTGTCACGGGAATTGCACTTCGTGACACGGTGGTCTCGCGCGTGACCTCCACGCTCCTTGAAGATGTCAGCGAATATTCTAGGCATTTTGACCAAAATTGCACGATTTTCCGCACAAATTGGAAAGTCAGTTTTTCAGTAAAATTACACGGAAATTCTAACTGACATTTAAAGAGTATCAAAATTACTATTTTTCCCCTAGCAAACGTCATAGTCAATTTGTCGACATTTTAAACACCTAATATGGTCAGATAATTGACTTGAAGGTGTGAATCATCTGCGGCCCACGCTCGGGGATAATCAAACCATCATACACTTGCAAATTTAAGCGATTACATCAGTTGCCGGTTTTCCTCAAGCATGGAAAACGTTATCGGTGGATTTTTCTTGAAGTATAGAAAACCGCCAAGTCGGCTTTCCTCAAGCATGGAAAGTATTATCCGGTGGATTTCTTCAAGCATAGAAACCTGCCACAATCATCTGTCGACTTTCCTCAAGCATGGAAAGTATTATTGGTGGGTTTCTTTAAGCATAGAAAACCGCCAAATTCCTTTGTCAGCTTTCCTCAAGCATGGAAAGCATTATTGGTGGATTTCTTCAAGCATAGAAAAACGCCAAAATCATATGTTAACTTTCCTCAAGCATGGAAAGTATCATCCGGTAGGTTTCTTCAAGCTTAGAAAGCTAACAAATTCATTAGTCGACTTTCCTCAGGCATGTAAAGTGTTTCAACAAAACGTTATCCGGTGGATTCCTTCAAGCATAGGAAACACCAAACTCATTTGTCACCGATACACTTGTGTCAGATACGTATTCTATCCTTTTACTCTTTTATCTGTGGAATTAACATTTTTCTACAGGTATCGGCGTATATAGAGTGATTTAGGATTGCAGAACGTCTTAAATCATTCTCCGTCCCTATCGGCTACTTTGACTATCGTTTTCGAAACTAACGTTTCTACAAACTCAGTCAAAGTAGGGGCTTCTGCAGACACCTAAAAATGTCTCCCCAAAACCAAACCCGATGATGAACAACCATTCATCGCCACTATTGGTCGGGTTTAGTATTTAATCCCGAGAGTGCTTGAAAATCGTATTTAATTAAATTTAATTTTTTAATAGTCCATGGATCAGTCTTGATGTTTAGTCAAAGCATAGTTTTTCATTTCAGCCCAAACCCTTACTATTTTATTGTTTTATTATTTATTTTGGCCCAAACGTTTTATTTATTTTATTTACTTATATTAACCCAAATAATAATAATAAATCAGAAATGTCCCGAAATTATCAATCGACACTTAAAATGTTGAGCGAAATTAGGGTTAAAAAAATGAGTTTAGACGGAAAAACAGACCAGGACTCCCGCGTCATGGCATCTGTCCATCGTGTCATGGGAAACTGTCCCGTCTGACGGTGGGATTCCCCGTGACACGGGGCACCTGCTGTAACACGGGGGTTTCCGTGTCCTTACCGCGTAAACCCTTAACGTGTTTTCTCCCCCGTTCACTAAATATTTCCTGCATCACAGAGTTGTACACCGTGTCACGGGAATGTTTCCCGTCTGACGGTGGGATTTCCCGTGTCACAATACACATTGCCGTGTCGCAGTAGACTTTTTTAGGGTTTTTATCTTTTTAGGGTTTAGTGTGTTCCCTCAGCACATTTTTTCCATAAATACCCCCTCATTTCTGATGTACGGGGCATCAATTAATTCTCTATTTTTTCTATCTTCTATGCTCTAGCCTAAACACTAGCTTACCCTTCTTCTTTCAAAATTCCTTCTTCAACCACTCCAAGGAGTCCATACTTTACTCGTGGTTCTATCCTTAAGCCAAGGCATGAATGGTAGAACTGTTTGAGGGTTTGGCCCCAAATCAACTCTATTTAATTTTATTTAATTTAATTATTATTTTATTATTATTTCCTTGAAGTTACTAACTCGTTTATTATTTTATAGTTGCAAGCAAACATAATCAAAGTAAGAATTATGTTCTTTTTATTTCTATTATTTTTTAACAAATTTATATTGTTGGAATTATTGTTAAATTGCTTCCAATATTAATGTTTATTCGATTATATTTATTGATCACCATATTGCATGTTTAAAGGGAATATGTAATTGAAAATCACCCTTAATAAGATAATTTGGACAACCGGTTTAGGATCCTTTTTAATCTTTTATTAATTCAAGTGATCACGATATTTTAGAATTATATGTTGCATTAATATTCAGCCAATTTAGTATAATAATAGTTTGGAGCAAATTGAATCTCTGTTTATATGCCTTTGAGATCACAGGAATCACTTTTCACTATAAGAATCGAGTAGAGGCCAATACGGGCGAATGTGACTCCATGACTCACTTCGTACCATCATCCCCGATCCTCCTTTCGTGGTTCCGAACCATATGGAGTTAGTAATCTCATGGATTATGAATGGGGTGTAACCTTCACGGGTCAATCGTCTTTGCCTTCATTGTCCCTTTATCGTGGTTGCCTTTTATGATCCGTGAACGGTTAACAAGTTCCTTAAAAATTTGTTGGCGGCTCCCTAATTTCCTTTTCCCTAATCGTATTATGTCAATTCCCACTTCCTATGAGTGCCAAGCATATTAACACAAACTTTAACGTAGGCGCACTTCAAATGACACCTACAAGAACTTAGATATTTGTTGTTAGAGAACTAAATTATTGTTAGGGAACTCTTCCTTTATCTTGTTCAACCTTCTTAAGGTATCCTCTTCATGTCCTCTTAGACAAGGTTACTCTTCCACCACCAAGGCCAACTTCACCTATTCTAATCATACAATTAAAGAAACCTTTATTAGTCGAGTTTGCTTGAGTTTAAGTCTATCATCATTAAAACCTTTAAGCTTCAACAGAACAACATGCCAAAATAATCCCGATGTCAAGTCTTGCCATTTAACCAAAAGAACGAAGACACCCAATGACTGATGAGTGTCATTTATGACACTCTTAGGCAGGGTTTTCTTCTTTATTTATGATCGCTTTTAGTCTTTTATGTCATGTTATTAGGGATTAATGCTTGATCTCCATGCTTGTGTGTTATTTTAGAGAAATGCGTGCTTTTAATGGTTTTCTTGTTATTTTATTCATTTCTCAACTATTTCTCTCGCTTCTTAATTTCTTTGACTTGTTTTGTAGGTGTGTTGAGTTTACCGGGATTTAATTATCAAGAAGGAAGCTTAAGCGCATTCTAGGAGGTTGATGGAGCAAAGTTTGGGAATCCAAACATGCAATTCAAGCTAGCTCTGCAAGCACAAGGACCTTGGAAGCAATGCTTTAGCTAGGAATGTTCAAGTGCTTGGAAGATAAAGGAGCTGCCCTTCTCACGAGCATCGCCTCGAGTGCACCAATGATAGGGATGCTTAGGAGCGCGGAGATCGATCAAGCAAGCGAAGGAAGCAAGGCCACGAGCACCAAGTCAGGGTGCGCGCGCGCGACACAGGTGGTGCGTGCGCACAGACCCAGCTGTAGGCACGCACAGATCTTCTGTGGCCTGCTGTGCGTGTGCATAGAGAGGTGGTGCGTGCGTATGGTTTGCCTTGTTTCCCCTCGCGTGTTTTATTATAAATTAGCCTTGTCATTTCAATTTTAGAGGACGATTTTTAGATTATCTTGGAGACTTTCTCTTTCATATCTTAGGTTAGGTTGAGAGCTTCTCTCTCTAGTTTTAGGGATAGTTTAGGAGTAGTTTTAGAGAGAGAAAGTGAGGGATTTCAATGGTGGTTTAAGATATTGAAGATCTAATGGTTACAATTGTATTGAAGATCTTCTTAATCAATCAATGAGCATTTCTCACTCTATCTCATCTTTATTGCTTTGTTCAATTTCATGTTTGTTTGGATTAATTTTAAATTTTGATTTTTTGTAGTGTAATTGTTCTTGATATTTTGTTGATTCTTGATTTCTTTAGTTGTTTTTTGATAGATGATGATTCTTAAGTAGTTGTTTGGCTAGGAATTGGGAGAAACTTGTATGATAGATTGATTATGATTAATTTAGGAATTGTGTTGATTTATTGTTGAGATTAAAGTGATAAATGAAGTTTTTCATGTGTGTAATTTGATTAGGCCTTGAGAATTATGCTAGATTGCATTGAAATTGCTAATGACACGACAAATTGATTTAGGAATTGCAATAATTGATTGGTTTTAATTGTGATTCTCTTAGTTTGTTATTCATAGTGAACCCTAGCTTAATAATTAAGATATAGCTCTTGATTCCAATTGATTGCTCTTATCATTAGTCTTCACAACCTTTGATTGGCATGCTTTTCCCAAGTTGTTACTATTGTCATGATTACTAGTTGATCCTCGTTCCTAGTGTTTTATTTCCTTGGTTACTTGTTTTGTTAGTTGTTAGTATTAGCTCTTTATCTTTGGCTTTGACCTAGCTTAGGCACCCAAATCGAAAGCATTTGAACATTACCATTCCTTTAGGTTTGATCCTTGACTTGCCTCTATACTCATATTTAGGTTTGTTAAGTGTTTATAAAGTTAGTTTGACCGACGGAAGATTAGATAACGACCTAGTTTTCCCCTTTGTCAATGACCATCAAGTTCTTTATTATATACCCATATTTGCCACATTTTTGTAAACCTTGGAAGGTACTTTGTTAAATGATTAATACATGTGATGGGAATTGAACCTTATAAAGGGATTGAAGCTATATCGGAAGATACCGATATCACTTAGTTGTATGCCAATATTAACCCTTATACAGATTGCATGGGTCTAAGTTAAATATTATAATAATAATCATATCGACATTTATGCATAACAGTGTTGATAATGGCAGGTCGCCAAACAACACGTGGCATGGATCAACCAACACTTGGCATAAAAGTGGTTTGCATGGAATGCAACCACTTGGCAATGGAGGTATCTATAAAAAGATGGGAGTATCTTAATTTAAAGGTATCATTTATTGGTCTCTCTGATCTCTCTCTCTCTTTCTCTATCTCTCTCTTTATATCATCTCTTCTTTCTCTTAAACACTTTCTGACTTTGTCATCGGAGTGGTTATCCCCGGATTCACCCCAGGGTTAGCTAATCCTCATTTACTGTGTAGTTGTTTAGCTAGACAATAGGGTCTTCACGGATCTCAAATACGGGTTTTCGGATTTGAGCAAGAAAATAAGCAAATTCAAGAAGGCAAATGTTGAGAGTTGAAAATAACGAAAGATGAATGCATGGCACCATGTTGACTAAAATGAGACCACTCCACTTTAAGGGATTGAAAAACAAAACTGAGTAATTCTCATTTCTTACTAACACTGCCATGAGAAACCTTGCACGAATATTCAGGTTCTCTTCTTGCAACTCCATAAAAGGAGGGTGCTAGAAATTTGAGGACATTATTTACCCCAAACATTGAAGATATGAAGCCTTCTACAAGATAGAGATTAAAAGCTATGACTGAATTTGTCATCACAAACACCAACTGTTTTGGGAGTTTTTTTTATATGTTCTTCGGGAGAGTTACAACTCCAAGGCTGGGTCAACTTGCTCCTGTACCTGAAAAAAGGATTCCTCTTGTGGTTCAAAATTTCACCTATGACAATCAAGTTAGAAACGAACGGAGTAGGTTAAGTGTGAAAAGTAAAAGTTACTCTTCTCGAGTCCCGAGATCTAGGTAAAATTGTTGTTGTAATAGTAGATGCATAGTCTGAAAACAATATAAAAATTGTGCGTCCTTCCCAAGATAATAAATGTCCTTATTTATAGGGTATGGAGTGAGCGCGTGCCCTTCCTTAGGTCATTTTTCCTAAGTAATTGGGTTGTAGAGTTTTTACAGCGCATAAGGATTTTAATTGTTGAAGGCCGCTATTTCTCACAATGATGAGGGGTTCCACGTATCCAATCCTAGTTGGTTATCGCAGAACGCTTTCTAGAGTGACACGTGTCACTTCCTCATTGGTCCACGCGCCTAGGGTATTTTTACCCTAAAAATTTACCCCTCATAAGGGTGACGTGAAATGCCACATGGCGCCTTTGACACACGTAAGGCGTATAAGGGGTGACGGTTATTTTAACTGTTCATATTCCGTACCCCTTTATAAGTAGAGATTTTACACCTTCCTAATTTTTATGCTTTCAATCATTTATAGAGAGAGAAAGTCTAAGAGTATTTAAAGAGAGAAAGTTATTGTTGTCGCCTATGTTTAGTCTATCTGTGTAATAGCTGTCTCACAAGCTCAATATTTCAACATTTACGTTCTTTTTTAGAGGTAATTGTCTTTCTCTCTTACGCTTCTTATTCTTGTTTTGTTTACCACTTATGTTTTCTTTTTTGTTTTCAAAAAATAATTTCGCAAACACATATGACATGAGCTAGGTTAGTGTTCTTCCGGCCTTCTTGTATGACTGAATCTAGGACTGCTATTTTTTCTATTATATGCTTCTTTCAAGGCCAATGTATTATGTATCTATGATATGCACGCTTCTTGGAAATTGATGTTATGTTTGGTAAAAATTTCATAAGCTTAGATGCCCATTAATGACTTACATGTGCTTATGGTTGATAATTGATGGATTAGATGCAAATGTGTGATCACAGTGGGGCTCAAGTGTGGATGGCTTGAAATATTCCCTAAAGGAGGTGATACAGAGTCTTAAAAATCCATTTTAGAAGTGTTATCCCCACATCCCTCGGGAAAGTTACATCACCAAGACTGGATTCCAAAGCATGTACCGACAATCAAGTTAAAACGTGTTCGGAGAATGTAAAAAGGTGGGAAAAAGGTAAAGTGAGATCTTCACGTATTTCGAGATTAGGTGTTTTCTCTTATATGAGAGAATTGATTGTATTGTAACAAATGAACGTGCCCTAATTATGGTGAAAGTCTCCCTATTTATAGTGTCCTTAGGATTTGTGCCCCTATCTTGGTCACGGAATCATGGGACTGATTGGGCTATGCCGTTTTACAACTTTTTAGGGATTTGGGCTTTGAAGGCCGCCAATTCCCTTAGGTATATGCTTGTCATGTTTCGAGCCTTGACTGGTCCAATTTTGGCCCTTCCTAGGGTGACATGTGTTTGGCTTCTTCACATGGTGGGGTAAAAATACCCAAAACAGTAACAACCCGGGACAACACCCGGGCTATTCAGTAGTTATTTATTCAGAAACGTCTAATAAAAGTGTATGACCTTACTTTTATATTTTTAACTCATTTCAATTGCCTTAATTTTTAACTTATATATAATAAAATAAAGATGATTCATTTTAATAACAAAATAATATCCAACCATTGGGTCACACGAAAAATATATACATAATTAGATTAAAATCATATGTGACATATATAACTAATTTGACAATTAGGTTACCAATGGAATAATTTTTCTGAAGGTTGATGTTTAATATAGTTAATTTAACATTAAAATATATGCATACAACTATCAAACCATAATAGTAGATATATATAGTTAGGCTTTCTTCACTTCACCACAAAAATATAATATTAAGTAAAATAATTTCTGTTAAGTGAAAATAATTTTAGTTATGTAAAAAAAGTCTAGTCAAATAATTTTAGTTCAATGAATATATTTTCAATTTACTAAAATTCAGTAACTTTGAAGAAGAAATATAATAGAGCATCAGTAAAATAATTTCAGTTCAGCAACATTATACTACCTCCGGTCCAAATTAGTTGCAACTATTTCCTTTTTGGGCCAGTCCACATTACTTGCAACTTTCCCATTTTTCCCCTTATTTAGTAAGCTTTTTTAGGTAAAATTACAATCTTACCCTTACTTATTTTTATAACCTATGTTATTATACTACTAACCTAATAAAATTACACTACCTGACTCAGCAATTAGATTAATCATTCCCACCAAAAAAACCCCCAACTCTTTAAATTCTACATCATCCCAACCAACTCAATTGAATGCTACAACATTCAATTGATCAGATGAATATGGTTGGTTGCATTTATTCTGGAGATTTCTCCAGATTATATTACCCCCCCCCCCCAAAACCCTAGTTCATTTTTTTCTCACTCCTCACTCTTCGCCGTTTTGGATCTCCTCTCTTTCTCTCTCTCTCTCTCTAACTCTGTCACTGTTGTTGCGATCTGGGTTTTCTCCTTCCTTCTTCTGTTTTGTTCTTCTACTTCTTGAGTCCCACTATGTCTAGTTTAAAGGACAAAGAACTCGGTCTTCTTTGCCATTAGACCCTTGAATCAAATGCATCTAAGCGCCGATCTGGGCGTGTCACCTATAAGCCGCAACAAGGAATGGGAAACATGAAACCCGTTCGACGTGCTTCAGTGATTGCGAGGAGGAAGATCCGTGGTGTAAAACTTGCTGAGTTGAGCGATGAAGAGGAGAAGCCTCAGGAAGTGGACGATGTGGCTATGGCCACTGTTGAAACACCACTTGAGGTGGTTCCAATTGCTAAGGTATATCCTGTTACTACTGCTGTAGATGTTGAGGGTGAGGTCTCCGCTGTTGGATCTGCTACTGGGGATTGAAACCTAGTAGATCAGGAGGTTTCTGAGGTGGCTAAGCCATTTGAGTCCCACAACGTCGATGAAGGGCCTTCTAACGGAGCTAAGAGGATCAAATCTGGTCCATCTGGAGGGATGTCTAGGGAAGAGGTGATTGAGGCGTACCTGCAGATCTACTACCCTCAGTTCAACCCTCCTCCTAACTGAATGCTCAGCGTATACTCTATAAACCCTAGTTTCTTTTGGATTTCATTTCGATTGTGTTTGGTTTCTTATGATGGTGATTGTCTTGCTTTTATCTTCGATCATGTTTTCTGTGTGCTACATGTTCTACAAATTATTGTTGTATTTTGTTGTGTATTTTCTGTATTTATAACTTGTTGTTTGGTTACTTGGGTTATGCACTGTATAATATTCTGTGGAATATGTTGGTTGTGAGTTGTTGGTGGCCTGTATTGGCTCTGCTGTATCTTTAAAGCTGATAGGCTTGGGCTGTGTGTTGTCTTGGTTATGCTCTGTCTTGTGTGCCGGTATGGTTGTGCTCTGTGTTGTCTTATTTCTGCTCTGTCTTGTGTGCTGGTATGGTTGTGCTATGTTATATGTTGGTTATGGTCTGTGTTGTGCGGTGGTAGGCTTCTGCTCAGTCTTTTGGGTGATGTGCTACTAAGGTTGTGCTTTGTCTTGTGACTAATGTGGTACTATGGTTGTCCTAGGGTTGGGAATTAGGTTGCTATTGGTGTACTTGTGTTATTTGGACCATGTGAAATGTTTAATGCTTAACACAACACTTTTGAGTCCCCTAGTTGATCATTTATGCATGTACTAGATGGCCTTCCTTAGCATTTGAGTCCTTAAAATGCGTTGAGTCCCCCCAACTTTAAATGCATACCTTGTTTATTTTCCAAATGATGATGGGACTTACCTGATAGCTACTTGGGTGGTCTGGATGCTCCTGTAATCTCTGTATGAGGTTTTGTTGAGGAACCAACACTCACTAAAGCTTTGACTGAAAAAACACCCATTTTGATGGAAACATTAGTTACAAAACATTTCATATTGTGGGTTGATTACATGTTTCACTAAACAGAAGATTAACACTAAAATGAATACATGACTGCCTAATAATTGTGTAACTTGTATTTACCAAAAGGACACATAACCTAGACATAAACTCACTCAAAAAGTTGTTAGAATATTAAAAGGTTATGTGTGGCAGTCATGTGTTGAGTCCCTATTCCATTTGCATTGTTCTCCTCATTTGCTTCAGTCTGCATCCACTTCCATGTGTCCTTGATCATCACCAATTACTGTCACTTAATCTAAATAATGAACAACTTGACCAATGAGATTCCTGTCAGCTTCTAGTAACTGTGGTAGTAGACCTTGATTGTGAAAACTTCTCTTCTTCATGTGAGGGGGAGAGAAGTTTTTCCCACCTTGCTTCTCTAGTATCTTAATCAAGCATGATTGGAGTGTGATCCATGTGTACTTGTTCAACACTGGATCAAATTCTTCAAAAGCTTTAGCAACTTCCTTTATGAGCTCATCTAGATTCTTTGGGAATGATTGGTATTGTAGTGATTGAATGACACTAAACAAACCTAAATCTAAAACATTTGTTTCTGGTGATTGAGCTGGTTGGAAAATGAATTGGATATTGAATCCATGTGCATGACAAGATGCCTGAAATTCTTCATCTTTAGGAACTTAATGAGGTCTTGCATTATCCCATTGAATGAATATGTCCTTAGGTAGCTGTTCTAGCCACTTTTCATAGATAGATGGAATCACATGTGTCCTTAGCATGTCCCTAATGTAGTCTTTTGTGACACTTTGAAGTGCCTTTGTCTCTGGAGTCCCTGCATCTCTGTTTTTGCTTTTCTTTTTGACCATTTCATACTTGACAAAAGGAAATAAACCATATTTCCCATCATGTACCATGTTGTTTTCCTCATCAAACAAGGGTTTCCAATCATTCCCATGAACATTTCTTTTATCTTGAATCTCCTTTATTGTTGTGCCCTGTATGGATCTTCCTCTGTAGGCAGCAAATAAAAAGTTCTTGTCTCTGGATTAATGTGGAACCATTTTTCATCTAGATGTATCCATTGTTGCATATCTCTAAATTTTGGGTCCCCTTCTATTGGAATGGGATCTATGTGACTTAGGACCCATTTCAGTCTTGCCACTTTGTGCTTCTCTGTTAGAGCTGGAAGATTTTTGCTGGTGTGTGTTCTTAGCCTGCCTTGTTGCCTCAGTCTATGAAGTGTTGTCTTTGGTCTTTTGAGGGCAGCAACATAACCTCTCTCTATCACCCTCTTGTACAGTGGTACTGATGTTAGAAATTCATTTGTGTACACTTTTGGTTTGGGTCCTATTCTGCCTAATTTTTTGGTATTAACATCAACAACAATACCATCAGCTAGAGATTGTTTGATTACCTTGAACCACCTTGTTGTTGTTGATTTGTGCACTGAATGTTTTCTAGCCAAATTAGCTAAGAAGCCTCTTGGCAGTGAGTCCCCCTCCATGTGCAACATAATCTCATCAACAAGTGCTCTTTTCTCATCTACATTCATTTCTCCGCTTTCTCTGACATGGTGTTGTGCTTCTTCATTGTTTGCATCATCATCTGCATCATATCCATCTTCATTGGCTTCCTGTTCTTGATCTTGTTTATCATCTGAATCATACAACCATGGATATTCTTCTTCAATTTGTGCATCTTCTATGAATTCGTCATCAAATGCTTGTTGATGCTGAATGTACTCATCCATAAGTTCATCTATGAACTTCGCCATGAGTCCCTCCAATTTTTATTTTTCAGGGTGGCTTTTTGGTGATGAAGTGGCGGTTGGTTTTTTTTTGTCGGTCTTCAATGGAGCCTATTCCTGTAATTAAAGAACCTGCATCTACTAACACAGCTTAGGAATTAGGAAAATGCTAATCTAGATTTAGATGAATGTAATTTCATAGTGTTGCTTGTATTTTGAATTAACTAAACATTGTTTCTGTTGTAACCTAACTTAAGTATCCTACCCCCCAACCCCTCCCTAATTCCCCTAATTTTCTTTTGATAAGGGGTTTTGGAAAGGATGCCCTCCTTTTATAAGGGGCATTTTGTTTTGAATGACTATGAAAAATTCGAATTTTGGGGGAAGACTGAAATTTTTTGAATTTCGGGTGAAAATTAGGGAGGGAAACAAAGTGGGAAACATTTTTCCCACATGTGTGTATGCTGCCAGAATATCTTGGTGGGAAATTCCCACTAAAAATCATAAAGTTTAAGTGGTCTAAAAAAGTCAAATTATGGGACCACACGAAAGTTGCAACTAAAATGGACCGGATGTAGGATATATATATATATATATATATATATATATATATATATATATATATATATATATATATATGTATGTATGTATACCTCCGTTTCTTTTAGTTGACACGTATTTCTTTTTAGGAAGTTTTTTTTAAGTGGACAAGTTTCCTTTTGGGGTAAATATTTTACTTTGCATTTACAAGCTACATGTAGGGAATATTTCAAGCCATCCCACACTTGAGCCCCATTGTGATCATACACTTAAGCATGGTGGCGTCCAAAGGGAAGGAAGCTAGAGTAAAAGAGTCGCCAACAAGTTTTAGGAACTTGTAAACCGTTCACAGGGTGAAGGTTACACGCCTTAACAATCCAGGAGATCGTTAATTCCAATAGGTCTGGAACCATGACTGGAAGTTCGGGGATGAATGTACAAATCCAACCTAAAAGAGATTAAATATGCCCCAAAATAGGCCTCTACTTTATTCTTCTCGTAGTCATGTGCGTTTTCTGAATAGCATACAATCAATAGATTTACCCTAAACCTATTTAATCTATGTTGGTTGAATATTAATGCACAACAAATCTGTTATTGACAATCACTTGAATTATAATCAAATTAGTCTAAACCAAATTATTATTTATCTTATTAGGCATGATTTCAAGTGCAAATTCTTTTTTAACTTTCAGAAGAGGCGTGATCAAGCAATAATAATAATATATCATATCAAGCAACATAATACCAACAAATTTTATGTAAATTGTTCGTTAATTAACAAATAACATAAAATAATTTTTAAATTAACAAATTTTGGAATATATTCGTAAATTAACCAATAACGTTAAATAATTCGTAAATTAACAAATTACGTGAAATATATAATTTGACATAACAATCATCATCATCATAATTTCAATAGAGCATAATATTAATAGCAATATCTAGGCATGATACTAACATGATTAATAACAAACCCTAGCATGTCACTAAACAATAAAGATTAAAGCCCTAGCATGATACTAACATGATATTAGGAAAGAAGTAGGAAGCATCACAATAATCATACTTGATATTAGAAATTTTAGTTATTACCCTAAACATGATACTATGAAGCAATAAATACATCCTAAGCATGATATCAGAAATCAATAAAATAATCTAAGCATGATTTCTATATAAAAAGATCAATAAAGCAATTAAATTACTTATTTCGATGGCTCCTACCTCTTTATAATAACAAAATACACGTTAGTAACTGCAAGAAAAATATTAAACAGAATAATTAAATTAAATAATTGAAATAGCGATTTAGGACCAAACCCTCTGAAATTATCAAACCTTTCACGTCTAGGGCGAAGGCAACTTTGAACTTGGCTAGGTGTTTCTAGGACTAATGAATGAGGAATTTTGAGACAGGGAAGAGAAAGCTATATTGCTCAAGAGAGAGAACTAGAGAGAGATGATGGTTGTCAATGATTGTAGATTGTAGATGATTTGGAAACAGGGAAATACAACCCCTATTTATAGAAAAAATAGCACGCAATCAAAGAAAATCATATTCGGAATAAAATACCTCCTGTCGCCAACGACTGGAGTCAACGCCAGATGACAATTGCAGCGCCAGGCGATGACTCTGTCGTCTCGCGCTGATTCAAAAGTACAACGTGCTTTTGCACGTGGAATCACCTTTTAAACCGGTTACAGGTAATTCTGCGTACAAGCAGTTTTAAAATCAAATTTATATATTTTATTCAAAATAAAACATCCTCAAAAATATAATTATCAATCCTAAGATAACCTTCTAGATATTCCTAGAAGATTAAAATCAATCCTAATCACTTTAGGAATAATAATTATAGGCCCTCCTCTATATCATTGGGCCACATTTAAAATTATTGGGCCTAATTTAATTTAATCCATAACTTTCTCGTTATTCGTCAGAATTGGGTTTATAACATATCATTGGAAAGCTTTTTCGAACCTAATCCAACTACACTATTATTGGACCATTATCATGAACCAAATTAAATTGGACCGGCTATTTTTTTATAAATAGGGTAAGAAAAGAAATATTTTTGAAAACAGAAAGCGAAATATTTTAATAAAAACATCCTCATCACTAGAGTTTTCTCACTTTCACTTTTTTCGATAATCAAACGACATGAAAGGTATTCATCACTGGGTTTTGTTTTGGGGAGACACATTTGGGTGTCTATAGAAGCCCCCTCTTCGAATGACTTTGGAGAAACTTATGTTTCGGAACAAAAGTCAAAGTAACGATAGGGACGAAAAATGATTCAAAACGTTCTGCAATTCTAAATCATTCTTGTAACGTTGATACCAGCAAATTAGCATTAGTTAAAACAAATAAGAGAGTTAAGAATTGCGTATCTTGCACCGTCGATCGACTCTCCTGCTTGTCAATCGACTCTTTTTTGCAAATGTTCCAAGATGTGTGCTTGATCGACAAGGATTGACTCATATCGATCGATAAGGATTGACTCTCCTACTTGTTGATCGACTCTTTTTTGCAAACGGTATATTAAGGATTGTCAATCGACAATCACATATATTAAGGAGAGGACATTATATTTAACCCCACTTGCTTTTTCATTCTCTTTCACTCTCTCTCATCTCCTTAATATATGTGCCTAAATCAAACGCGTCAACTAAATAGAAATGGAGGAAGTATATATTAGTTGTGTGTCAAATATAATGTCCTATTTGTATTTAGGTTATTACATCATTATAAAATAAGATTTATAATTTTATCTACTTTTTTTGAATAAAAAGGGTTTTTGAAGACGGTTTCTTCCCATATTTACACGATGTACCCAGATTATCGAAAAAATTAAAATTAAAGATTTTTAATTACATATAATTGCTAATTTTGCATCCCTTGATTGAAAATGTCAAGTTAAAATGTATTATTCTAGGATGGAAAAAAACACATATTCACACAAACCCAATTTTTGAAAACAAAAAAAAAAATTGCAAATGGTGTGTGATCAAGGCATATGTTCATTCTCTATCGATGTGTGAGTGAATTTATGGGATAAAGATCATGAGTTGGTGGTTAATGACCTTGTAAAACATTGAAGAACAATATTTTTAATTAATCTTATTTTTTTATTTTATTAAAAAGTGATTTAAATAAATTATTATGAAAAAAAAAATAAGTTTTTGAAAAATTAGAAATTATTTTTTCAGAAAAAAAAGAGGTTTGAACAAGTGCTAAAAATAAAAGGAAAAATTAACCAATCAAATTTAAGAATAGGGGTATGGGTGATCATTTTAAGAATGACCATAATAGAATTTTAAATATAAATATTTTAAGTACTAGTTGGCCAGCAAAAGTAAAATTCCGAGTTTTGTTTCCGATCTTAAGTTGTCATGTTTACAAATTTATATTGGGTCAAATACTCCCTTATTTGTTGTTTTCAAGTACCCTATAGTTGTATGACACATACGCCGATGCAAAACATTAACCAATAATATCTTTAATTAAGAAAAACTCCTTGTAGTACCAATACCAATTAATAAATATTAACAATCTACTCTTTGAGATAGATGATTCCAATAAGTACCCAAAATCTATATTTTTTCTTTTGTATAATTCACCAATAATTTTTTTCTTTTTTATAATTCACAAACATCGCAGAATAGGTGCACCAAGCACGCCGATACTTTTGAACATTTAATAATAAAATATGAAAAATTTTAAGTTTTGATCTTTTAGTAAAAAAATATAAACATCGCAAGTTTTTGAACGTTTAGTAAAGAAATATGAAAAATCGCAATGCACCACGCCTATACTTTTGAACGTTTCGGGCCTGTACTCTTCAACTTAATTTCAGTTCAATTTAGTTCAGTTCAATTCAGTTCCTAATTTCCTAGCTACTCTCATAAACAATTTATTTTAGCTCTATTTAGTTCAGTTTAGTTCAGTTCAACTCCAATTAGTTCAATTCATTTAAGCTCACTTAAGTAAATCAGAACAGACCCTTAGTAAAGAAAAATCTGAATAGTTGCAAAATTTGAACATTTATTAGTTACAAAATATGTACATTGTGAATTTTGAACATTTACTTAGTAAAAAAATCTGAACAATCGCAATACACCTTACCTATACTTTTGAACATATAGTGTAAATTTTTTTTTTACAAAAAAAATGAACAATTGTAAATTTTGAAAATTTAGTTAAATTTTTTTTGAACAATCACATATGTATAACATATAGTACATTAAATACAACACCATATAATAAATATCCAATTTTTGAAAGAAGTTTGTCTGACTTGTAATAAATCAATAGTTTTGTCAAACACATCTCTAATTTACCAAAAAAAAAAGTCAAACACATTCAAACAAAGGTTTTTGAATAGAATGAAAGTCAAATCCATTTAACGAAGATAATTAAATAAAATGAAATTCAAATACATTCAAACAAAGGTTTTTTTTAAAAAAAAAGTTTTTTAATCGAAACCGGGGTTTGACTTTCGTTGACTTTCTCTCTTCTCTCTCTCTTCTCCATGGTTCTTTGATTTTGATCGGTTTCTTCATCAATCTTGATTTCCGATGGCTAAGAGAAGAAGTTGAACAACTCTACACCCCAATTAGTACAACACAGGAATTCTCATGATCCTGTTTTAGATACAATTTTGCAGAATTTGGAAAACTCTGGCTCTACTTTTGTTCCAAACCCGATTCAGGAGGTAGATGAGCTGGTTACTTAGGCGCTGTCCCTGGTCAATCAAACTTTTGGTTCTATTCCCCGGAGTGATGCTGAGACTATTGCACTATTTGCTGAAGCCATTTCTAGACCAGCATCCTCGATTACCAATAGAACAGTACCTAGGGTTTCAGGGTATACTGTTCCATTGGATGATGGAGTTACTGATCAACGATCAGAACCAACTGTTCCTAATTCTCATTCTATACCTCCCCCGGAGCAGAATGCACACAAAGATGGTGAATATCGGCCTAGTTCTTTTGCTGGGAAATTGATTGCTAAGGGAGCCCCTCTGTCCTATGTTGCCCTGATGGTTCAAGATGGGAAGGAAATAGCTCAGCTGTAGGACTCTGAACTTATGGAAGGTAATAAGAAATGGTCTAATGCCTTAGTTTTCTATGTGGTTGGTTATTATCCTACTATTGATGTTGTTCATCGTTTTGTATCTCAACAATGGAACAATGTGAAAAAAACCAGATATATTTTGGCATGATGATGGGTATTTTATCATTAATTTATGTTCAATTAGTGATAAAGACACTATTAGTTGTTCTGGTCCACATATGTTCCTTGGGAAACCAGCAATCATTAAGCCTTGGAGCCCTAAATTTGATTTTGGTGCTGAAATTCTGAGAACTATTCCTTTATGGGTCAAGTTCCCAAACTTACCTCTAAATTGTTGGGGTTCTGACACTCTTAGTCGTATTGGTACTTTGCTTGGTGTTCCAATTTGTGCTGATGAATGCACTACTAGACAACTAAGAGTTTCTTTTGCTAGAGTTCTAATAGAGATTGATGTTACCAAGCCTTTTCCTAAATCTGTATTTGTGGAAAGTCCCTCAAAAGAAATTCTGAAGCGTGAGGTAGTATATGAATGGAGCCCACCTTTTTGCTTTAAATGTAATAAAGTTGGTCATGATTGCTCTGCCAAAAATCCTGTAGTTTCTAAGCAATTAGTGACTGCAGCTCCCAAGCAGTCAGTGACTACAGTTCCCAAGCAGCAAGTCTGGGTTGCTAAAGCCAAACCCTGCTGCTCTTGTTGCCCCTGTTGCTGCTGCTACTGCTGATTTAACTGTTTATGGGCAGTCTGTCATCACACCAAATGTTTCTACAGCTCAGAATAACTCAGATGCATTTGGAGAATAGTTGGGAGGAAAACAAAAGGCCAACATACTAGAGTTAATCAGCCAGTTGTTACCTCAAATGCTTTTGTGGCTTTAATTGAAGATGAAACAGAAGGTGCTGGTGGTTTTACTATTAATCCAATCGGGGGTGAGGTTAATCCCCCTTTGGTCTCATGATTTTATCTGTATAGAATGTTAGGGGCCTGAATGACCCTAGAGAAGTTTCTTTTGTAAAGAAGCTTCTTCACTCTCATTTAGTTGATGTTCTTGGTATTCTTGAGACAAATGTGAAAGCTAAAAATAGCATTGGTGTTCAGAAGAAATTCGGCCCCTCCTGGACTTGGGTTTCCAATTATGATTATTCTCCAAAAGGGAGGATTTGGATTGGCTGGAATGTAGACAGAGTTACTGTCAATGTTTTACAGGTTCATGAGCAATTTATTCATTGCATTGTCCTTACTAAGGACCTCTCCATTCAAATTTAGCTCATTGTTACTTATGGGCTTCACTCTATTCATGATAGGCTTCCCATGTGGGAAGGTATTAGGAATCTCTCTATTCAGCATTCACCTTGGTTATGTGCTGGTGATTTTAACTATGTGCTTAACTCTTCAGACAGGCTCCATGGTAATGATGTTATTGACTATGAGACTAGAGATTTTCAGAGTTTTGTTGATGATTTGGATCTTACTGAGGTCAAGAGCAAGGGAGCTTTGTATTCTTGGTCAAATAAGGCCCATACTGGTCCTAAAACATTTTTGAGGATTGATAGAGTCTTTGGTAACCAAGCTTGGTTGGATTCTCATGCCCATGCTGAACTGTCTACCTGGCTTCTTCTTTATCTGATCATAGTCCAGCTCTTTTGGACATTTGTCCTTCTCCTGCTGGGAAGGGTAGACCTTTCAGACTCCTAAACTGTATTGCTGAGCATCTTTATTTTCTTGATATTGTTTCTCAGGCTTGGTGTTCTAGTGGTTCTTTCTGGCAGAAGCTGAAATCTGTGAAATCTAGTATCAAGTCTCTGCATAACAAGCATTTTGGTAACATTTGTGAAAAAATTGATCAAGCTCATGCTGAGCTTGTTGAGATTTAGCACTTAATGGCTAAGAATACTTATGATTTGGACTTGTATGTTAAAGAATCTGATGCTATTAAGATTGTCAAGCACTGGACTGATATCCAAGAGAGTATCTTCAAGAAAGAGTCCAGGATTTACTAGATTAAGCTTAAAGATGGCAATTATCACTTTTTTTTCTCAATGATGAAGACTAGGCAAGCAAGGAATAGAATTGTTCTATCTTTGATTTTAATCAGGTTTTGCTTAAGGATCCTGATTCTATTTCTCATGAGATTATTTCTTTTTATAAGTCTCTTTTAGGGACTAAAGCTCCTTGGTTGCCTGTTGTTGATCTTGTTACTTTGAGGAGAGGTAAACAGCTTAGCTCTGTTTCTCAGAGCTACCTTATTCAGCCTGTTTCTCATGCTGAAATTGATGATGGTCTTAAAGGAATTGATAACACTAAGGCTCCTGGTATTGATGGCTTTAAATCTTTCTTTTTTAAGAGAGCCTGGCATATTGTGAAAGATGATATCTATGCTAGTGTTGTTGATTTATTTACTAAGGGGATTTTTCCTAAGCAATGGAATTGCACAACTATCACTCTTGTTCCTAAAATCCCTAATGCTTCTCATGTTAAGGATTTTAGGCCCATAGCTTGTTGTAATGTGGTTTATAAACTTATGTTTAAGATTATCTCTGCTAGACTTGCTGCTGTCATTGGTGAGGTCATTAATGATGCTCAAGCAGGTTTTATTCCAGGTAAGCACATTGGAGATAATATCCTTCTTGCAACTGAGTTGATCAAGGGCTATGATCACATATTTATCTCCCCTAGATGCATGGTTAAGGTGGACTTGAAGTAAGCCTATGACTCAGTCAATGGGGGTTCTTGATTGTTGTTATGCAGGAGCTTGGTTTCTCTCAAGGGTTTATCAATTGGATCTGGATCTGTCTAACTTATTTCTCTTATTATAGGCGTCGCTCAAAGTGCGCCTACGTTAAAAGCATGTGGTGAATATGCTTGGCACTCATAAGAAGTGGGAATTGACATTACGATTAGGGACAACGATTAGGGACAAATAAAGTAGGGAGACGCCAACAAGTTTTTAAAGAACTTGTAAACCGTTCACGGATCATAAAAGGAAACCACGAATAAGGGACAACGATAGGCAACAACGATTGACCCGTGAAGGTTACACCCCATTCATAACCATGAGATTACTAACTCCATATGGTTTGGAACCACGAAAAGAGGATTGGGGATGATGGTACAAAGTGAGTCATGGAGTCACATTCGCCCGTATTGGCCTCTTCTCGATTCTTATAGTGAAAAGTGATTCCTGCGACCTCAAAGGCATACAAACAAAATATTCAATTTGCTCTAAACTATTATTATGCTTAATTTGTTGAATATTAATGCAACATATAATTCTATAATATCGTGATCACTTGATTAAACAACAATATTAAAAAGGATCCTAAACCGGTTGTCCAAATTATCTTATTAGGCGTGATTTTCAATTACATATTCCCTTTAACATGCAAAATGGTGATCATAACAATAATAGAAAACACATTAATATTGGAAGCAATTTAACAATAATAGCGTTACTCAAATTAAATATAAAATAACTTAATCATGATACTAGCAATAAGAAAATAAAATAAGAGTAATTAAATTAATTAATTACTCACATTCCGCGCGTTCCTTTAAACTGCTACCTCATGAATAAATTGTTAGTAACTTCTATAAAAATATAAAGCAAATGAAAATTAAATTAAATAAATAAAGATTTGATTTGGTCCAAACCCTCAGTTAATTATACCTTTCACGCCTTGGTTTAAGTATAGAACTTCAGGTATTGTATGGACTCCTTGGAGTGCTTAGGAGAAGTATTTTGAGAGAATAGGGTGGCTAGTATTTAGGCTAAAAAGGGAGAAGAGAATTATTTTGTGATCAAGCTTGTTGATGATTGAAAAAGGGGTGATATGACCTCTATTTATCGAGAAAAAAGAGGGGTCGAAGAATTAATATAAGATCCGAATTAAATCGGAATAAAACCCAATAGACACCAGTTTTTGCGTGTTTTGTTTTTATCATATCTTTTGATCCAGAAATCAAAATAAGATGAATAAGATAATATCTTGAAGTATAATTTCTAATTCAATTGGAATCAGTTTAAAATATTTTGTAGAACAAAGATATGGCCGAAATAGTGAAACGGTGTCAGTTTTGGATAGAGTTTGACATTTTATTCATATCTTTTCCGTTATAGCTCGGAATTGATATTATAATATATCATTGGAAAGATAATTTCAAGGGATATCCAACAATATAAAATTTGGATAAAAATTATGAGGCAACAAAATAATATCTGTCTATCTTTGAATGTCTTTCAATTCGGATAAAATTAGGATTTTCAAAAAGAAAAGTTTTATTCAATTTCAAATTCTTTAATCTTATCTTTTCAAAAAGGATAATTAAGATCTTTTAGAAACTTATAGAAGCTTCCAATTAATCCTAATTGGTTTAGGAATGAGATTAAATAATTTGGACCCTCCACATGATCATTGGGTTGTAGGTAAGGTGGGCTTAGGTTCGGTTTGGGCTCGGCTTAATATTTTGGCCATAACTTATTCGTTATAACTCGGATTTGGACTTATAATATATCTTTGGAAAGCTCTTTTAAAGCTTCATCCAACTATTCAATCATTGAACTCAGATAATGGACCAAAATAATCTGGACTAAACGTTTTTATAAAAAGGACACGAAATAAATGATTTTAAAGGACACGAAATGAATTATTTTGGGTTTAAAGGTTTAGGGAAATGAGTTATGGTTTGGGGAAATGGGATAGGATTTGGGTTGGTTTATGAAATGGAAATATGGATTTGAATATAGATTTAAGCACTCCAAAGATTTAATACTCAACCTGGCCAATAATGGCAGTGAAAGGTTGTTCATCATCGAGTTTGGTTTTGGGGAGACATTTTTAGATGTCTACACTTATTCTATCCTTATTAAGGGTTTTCCTGCTCTTCCCTTTGAAGCTAAAAAAGTTCTAAGACAAGTTGATCATATGTTTCCTTTTCTCTTTGCTATATGCATGGAATACCTATCCAGATGCCTTTATGAGCTTAGGTTAACTCCTTATTTCAATTTTCATCCTAGATGTGAAAAGTTAAGCCTAACTCATATGATGTTTTCTTATGACTTGTTGATGTTCTCTAGAGCTGATAGTGTTTTTTTCAAGCTTCTTTTCCAAGCTTTTTCCTAATTTTCTGATGCTTCAGGTCTTTTTGCTAACCTTGATAAAAGTGAAGTCTACTTTGGTGGAGTTCCTATTGAAGTTCTGACATAACTTAGAGAGCTTCTTGGTGTTTCTCAAGGTTCTATTCCTTTTAGATATCTTGGGGTCCCCCTCTCTTCTAAGAAGCTTACAATTGCTCATTGTAGGCCTCTGGTGGAGAAAGTGACTGCAAGAATTCAAGGGTGGATGGCTAAACACTTGTCTTATGCTGAGAGGCTCTAATTTGTCAAAAGTGTGTTGTTTGGTATTCAGACATATTATGCTCAAATATTCATCTTGCCAAAGAAAATTCTAAAAGAGATTGAAGCTAGATTCAGGTGCTTCCTTTGGACAGGCTCCTCTGCTCCTACTAGGAAATCTTTTGTTGCTTGGAACTATGTCTGTCTTCCTAAAGTCTGTGGTGGCTGGAATTTGCTCTCTCTCCCTAAGTGGAACAAAGCAGCAGTCACTAAGTTGCTTTGGGATATTGCTCATAAGGCTGATAATCTTTGGGTTAAATGGGTCCATATCTACCATTTAAAGCATAGAGATTGTTGGACTGCCTCTATCCCTGCTAAATGCTCTTGGTTTTTTAAGAAAATTTTGAGTTGTAGAGATATGGTGAATGATCAAGGGGGATGGGATTGCTTAATGTAAGGAAATAAAATGAAAATCAAGAAGCTTTATGCTGCTATTAGACCTCAAGTTCTTAAGGTTCCATGTAGAAGGGTTGTTTGTCACAATCTCACAACCCCTAAGAGTGTTTTTATCTTGTGGTTAGCTTTGGGGAATAGACTTATCACTAAGGATAGGCTGCTATAATGGCATATCTCCTGTGATCCCAAGTGTTTTCTCTGTTTGAAAGTCAATGAGAGTGTGAAGCATTTTTTCTTTGAATGTGAATACTCTAGGCAGGTTTGGAGCAAAATTATAAGTATGTTGCATGTAACTAAACCTGTTCAGCAATTTAAAGATGAGATTAAATGGTTGAAGAAAAGTTGTAGAAGCTCTAGAGTGAAAAACAAAGTAATCCAAGTTGCCTTCACTTAAACAGTTTATGGCATTTGGATTCAGAGAAATGTAGTTTTGTTTACTGGTTACTGTAAATCTGTTGAAGTTTTAGTCAGGGATATTATCTTCCATATTTACAAATGCCCTGCTGGAAACAAGTATTTGATTATGTAGCTTACTGTTGGTTTGCATTTTGTTCTGCAGTTCTGCCTGTGCTTTTGACAGGTTTTTCTGTTTTGGCAGTTTTGCTATTTTCTGGGTTTGTAGTTGTTTTTCTAGCTGTTTTGGTGTATTGTCCTACTGTCTAGCCCTTCTGCTTGTTTTCTTGCAGTTGAGTAGGGTGACCTTTTGAGTCTTGTTTCTTGTTTCTTGTCTTTGTCACCCTTCCTAGAAGGTGGCTGAAGGCTGGGAACAGGGTTATTCTTTCTCTATGGTGAACCATTCCTAGAAGTTGGCACTGTGAAGTTTAAGAACTGTTTGGGGGTTGTTGGCCTTTTCTAAGGCTTGTGTAGTTTGGAGTACAACTTAGCTTTTGTAAGTTGTTTCTTGTATTCTTTGCTCCGTTTGGTAATAAAATTCCTAATTTACCAGAAAAAAATCAATAGTTTTGTAATATAAATTGAACATTTACAACATATAAAATGAACATATCTTTATAAATATGTATATATAAAGTTGCATGTTTATGTTCATTTTTTTATGGCTTGTTCATATTTATTTACTAAATGTTCATTTTTTTATAAAGTGTTCAATTATTTTTTACCAAGTATTTAACATCATAACTTCTGCACAAACATTGGTCAAAATACGTCTAATAAATAGTACCAAAACTCCCGATAGGACACTTAAGAAAACCAGAGGGAGTATTTTTTGACACAAAGTATTGGGTGCGACAAGCCGCACCAAATGTTTTGTAAGTTGAGACACAAGAAAGTATCAAATCATCGTCATCTTCTTGCGATGAAGAACAAGTTTCCACCAGATGAAAAGTTGGTGGTGGTTACAGCGAAGGAGAGGAGCGAGGTCATCCATGGCGGAAGAGAGAGAAAGGTTAAGATTCTCGGATTTTTTGAAAAATGCCCAAATATCAAATTGTGACTTTCTTATGTGATGTATAATTGTTAAAATTGATTGTCTCATGTGATTGTATGTTGAATTGTGAGCATTTTGATAACATATGCATGTATTTTTGTTGAGAAATGAGCAAGTTATGTTATGTCCATGACCTTTAGTACGAGTACTTCAATGGAGGTTCCACCATTGTTATACATATTATCAAACAAATTATACATATTATCAAACAAGTTATAAATATCCTCCATTGGCTAGATAATATTCTATATTGCCTATATGATATCATGGTAGGATTATAGCCTCTATTAGCTTTATGATATCATTTATGATTGTATCTCCAATATCCTTTATTGGCTTGATGATATCCTTTATTGGTTATATGATATAATCAGCCATGATATCATATAACCAATAGAGTATATCATCCGGCCAATAGAGGATACCATCTATCTAGTAGAAATATCATCAAACCAATAAAGGATATTATATAGCCCATAAAAGGATATTGTTTTGGGTGTTTTTGTCCCTCGGGAGAGTTACAGCTCAGAGACTAGTTGCGCGCGGCCTGTACCTGCATAACAACGGAGACTCTGGATGGTTGGAGCTCCGCCTCCGACGATCAAGTTAGTACTTGATGAATAATGGGAGAAAGTGCAGGAAACGAGGTGAGATCTTTTCGGATTCCGAGATCAGGTGATTCGCTAATGTAAGAGAATGTAGGGTATGATGTAATAATTGTAGGTGTCCCAAAATTGGGGGAAATCTCCCTATTTATAGGATCATTGGGAAATGTAGCCCTAATTAGGTCATTCTGACCTAATAATTCTGGGCTGCGCCGCATTGCGACTTTCTCGGGATTTGGGCCGTTGAAGGCTGCCTTTTGCACCCAAGTTCTAGGAGAGACACGTGTCAGAAGGAGATTGGCCCAATTCGGACAAACCAGGGTATGACACGTGTCAAGGCCTGATTGGGCCACGTGGCATGGGTAAAATTACCCAAAACATTTGCCCCTCAAAGATGTGACGTGGCGCGCCAAGTGGCATCTGCAACACATGTCACTCTTCGATAGGTGGCGAATAAAAAAGGTTTTTTTTTTTTAATTTTTTTTTACTGTGAAAATTTTAACTTTTCACATTCCGGGGAAATTACAAAATTGCCCTCAATATAAATACTAACTTTACCCCCTTAGTTTTAGACGTTTCCAAAACATTCTAGAGATATAAAGTACAAGGGTTTTTAGAGAGAGAGAGTTTGCCTTCCGTCTATGTGTGTGAACACAAATCTTCTATTTCTCCCGCCTGCATCAGCCGGTTATCAACCGCCAGTGCCTCAAGCAAGCAGGATCTTCTTTTGCAGCAACTCAATCAGACCTCGCCGTTTGCTCCCTTTTCAGAGACAAACGTAAGGTACCGCCTTTACCCCTCTCAACTCATTTCATTTATTTAAATTCATTTAATAAATGGACTCATCACCAACACACATGGCATAGCCTAGGTAAATAGTCAGCCGGTCACCTGGGACAGCTGAGTCTAGGACTGGGAGTGTCGGCTCTGGGTGCATAGAGTAGTATTATACTCCTCAACCGACCATCTATGTGTATGTGTAGGACAAGATGGCTAGGACCAAACAGACAGCCACCAGATAACGTCGAGGAGACGGTACCTTGGAAGTGTCGTCTAGAGAGGTAACCCCGGTTGAGGGGTCTCGGGGTAACGAAAGTTCTGGGGAGTATTCCCCATCTGGCATCCCAAGAACCCCCAGCGATACAATTTTGCGTGGGGGTAGAGGCGGTGAAGAGACCGTCTCCCAAATGGAAATTGATCAAGCTGACCCTACACACCGAAGCGGGGAAGAATCCACCTTAGGGTCAGTCGGTGACCAAGGAGAAGGCGAGGACTCCGCCTAGGGGTCTAGCTCTGAGGACGATAGTGACAATCCCTTCCCCCCGCTTGAGGATAGCGAGGTTGAGGAGAGAAAAAAGTGGGAGGATAAGGACGATCCTTTAAACATTCATGTTTCCGCTAAGGACAGAGTAATTATGTCAAACGGTATTGAGGGCTTTGTAAAGAAGCGGCCCTTGGGTAAAGGCTATACCATCCGGGTGCCGCCTGTGCTACGAAATATCGCCTGGCAGGATGACCATCAAAACGCTGACGCTTACTTTGGATGCTACGAGGCGGCTTTTTTGGCAGGCCTTCGCTTCCCACTTCACCATGCGGTGAGAGCCATTCTTAGGGCTTATGGCCTAGGAGTCTGATAGCTTTCACCAAACTCATGGGCCAACATTCTAGGGTATGTTGCTGCCTGTGAGATGCAGAACGTGAACCTCAAATGGCAGGAGTTTACCCATATGCATTACTTGAGTCGTAACCCAGGCGGCTGGAGGGCGTGGTTCACTCTAACCACCCTTCCAAAGTATCAGATGACATTAGACAAGGTGTCCAAGTACGACGGTTGGAAGACACGGTTTTATTTGCTGTATGCCCCAACCCATCGAGAGAACCGGGAGATGTGCTGGTATAATAAGAAACCTGACTTTCAGGGTCGCAAGTGCGCTCTCCCCAAAATACTGGGAGATGATTATGATGCAATCATGGAAACCATGTTTTTTGAGCTCCGTTCGGAGACTCTCTGAACCAGGGACGTAATCAAAGTCCCTAATAATTGGATTCCCATGTGCGCATGGTTCAAGGACGAGGTGTTCTTGTCCGCTTGCGGGCTCAGCACCATGTTTCCAAAACGTATGTTTGACCGGCATCCAATTTAATGTCGCTTGTACTTCTGCTACTTAATCATAATTTGTTTAATGTTTTTGTTATCTTTAGCAGAAGAAGCTCTAAACATGGTGGCTGAAGAAAAGACCCCCAAACGGTCCTCCGCACAAATAAGAAGGGACTTGGTAAAGGCCAAGGCTGCCAAGCTGAGGGCAGAGGTAGATTCCCTTTTCTTAGCCTTATTTTATTAAGCGCAACTAGATGCTAAACTTTGTTATGTTTCAGGGTGGAGAACCTCCCAAATCCTTCACCAAGTATCTCTTCAAACGGGGCATGGAGGACGCCTCCAATCCTATCAAACCTATAAGTCTACGAAAGCGACTTCAGGTAAAACGGGCTCGGATGGGTCTTTTGGGAAGAACCGCCTCCGGGTCGTGGGGAAGAACACCATTGTAGGAGGCTTCAGATTGGTCTTTGACTTAGTCCCATCCGGACTTTCTGCGCCTGTGGGTGGAGGAATCCTACAACTCTTGAAGGTAAATTCAATCCCTTCGAATCCCCGCCTGAGTTAGGCTGGCCGTTGCGAGTGAAATCACACTCGCAACAAACTTCTTCGTCAAACAGCCTGTATCAAACTGGTGCCGCCTATATGGCTAACTCACCTTTAACATATGGTGCATATCAATCCCCCCTCGATGGACGGATGTCTAGGCGCATGCCCGGGCCATGTTTGCAGCTGTGCACAAGAGGGAGAAGGATGATATTCCTAGCATTGAGACGTTCAATGTTGAACGGATCTTGGCACTAATGTCTGAGGTACACTTAATTCATTTTTGTTTACAAACCATGCTCAGGGTTGAGGGACTCAAGCGACCTTACGCTCGGAAGAGGGAGGAGGTAAAAAGATCCATTAAATTGGCTAGGGATTCTCTAGATGTTGTTAAATATGAGTGTAAAATTAGTGAACTTGAAACTAAAGCCATCTTGATGCAACAGGCGGAGGAGGTTAAAGGTCTCCAGCAGGCTCTAGAGGAGGCTAAGGAGAAAGCCACCACGGCTGAGTCCAAACTCAAGAAGGCGGAGGAAGACCTCCAAACCTCACAGGGTGTCTCACAAGAGAATGCTTACCTCAAGGTGGAGGTTGAGAAGCTGAAGCAGGACGCGGAGCTGGAATGATTATAGTGAACGGGTTACTTTGGGTACAGATTTCATTGAGGATATGGTGGGCAAGGTGAGACTAATCCAGTTGCGTATCAAGGCAACACAAGATAGACAGAAGAGTTATGCTGACTTGAAGAGGAGAGATGATGAGTTTAGTGTTGGGGACAAAGTATTTCTAAAGGTTTCTCCAACAAAAGGTGTGATGCGATTCAGCAAGAAAGGGAAGCTAAGTGAAAAATATATGGGTCCGTATGAAATTCTCCAACGTGTGGGGAAAGTGGCTTACAAATTGGCCTTGCCAATGGAGTTCGAGAAAATGCATGATGTATTCCACATTTCCCAACTGAAAAAGTATGTGCCTAGTGAAAACCATGTTTTGCAGTCGGAGACTATTCAACTAGATGAGTCTCTAACTTATGAAGAAAGACTAGTCAAGATACTAGATCACAAGGTGCGTAGTACTAGAAACAAAGATGTGAAGATAGTAAAAGTCCTTTGGTAAAACCAAGAGTACAAAGAGGCTACTTGGGAGGCCGAGGAAGAGATGAAAAACAAATATCCCGAGTTGTTTGACGAGGTGAGTTACGAGGGCGTAACTCTTTTATTTTGAGGGGGGAAGAAAGCGATAATTTCGCGCTTTTACCTCAATTATACCATTTATTGCTTGATTTTGCACATTTTTGCATGTTTTGGTTATCATTATGCATCATTATTGCGTTTACATACAATAAAAGTATGTAAACTTTGGCCAAATATGAGTTCATTGAGTATAAATCGTTAAGAAGCAAGCAATTTACAGCAATACAAAACGCATAAGTTTGAATACTTTTGAGGAACTATGGTTTTTGGGTAAAGTTTCGAGGGCGAAACTTCTTTTAAGAGGGGTAGATTGTAATCCCCCATATTTTTAACATAATTATAATTTATTTATATATTATTCTTACAAATATTTTTTATGTTAGTTTCATTAAATAAATTATTTTTTATGAAAAGATTTAATTAAATTAACATGTTCTTACTAATTTACAAAAAATTTTAACATTATAGCCCAAAACCAAAAAATTACTCCTAATCTAATTAGGAAACCCAAAAGCCCAAATAAAACCATTAAAAACCCTTATCCTTCTCCTCCTTCTCATGTAAAAAAAAAAAAAAAAGCGGCTTTCATTCTTCTCCTCCTTTCCCCTGCTCTCACGTACAATACCACAAAAAAAAAACCCGAAGATACTACTGTCGCCGCCGCGCCCGCCTGACCACCGCGCCGCCCAGCACAGCCGACCACTGCAGTTCGCCTCTCCTCTCTTCTCCTTCCTCTTATTTCTCTTTTCTTTATTTCTTGTTATTTTGATTAAAGATTCAATTTTTATTTGATTTCAATTATAAAATTATTGTTATTAGGCTTTAATAGTATGTATAAATTACAAAAGATTATAAATTTATGGGTTTTGTATGTCTAAAGTATTAAATAAAATTTCAGATTTGGTATATGTATGAATTTAGGGTTTAAAGTATTGATTTTTCATGTTTTAAGGCTTGATAACGTGTTAATCAAGTCATCTAATCATACTATGTTTAAATTACATTAAAGTATAATTATCTTAATCATAAATAAATTTTCAGATTTATTAAAGTTTCAATTTTTATGAACACGTAGTGTTAATTTCATGTTTTTATGCTTCTTAACCTATAAAATAATTATTGTGAGTATTTTGTGATTGAAAAAGCTTTGAACTTTTTCTAACTTTAAAAATAATTTTCAGATTTCATACCTTTTATTTTGAAGCCTCTAATTGCATTGAATTGATATATTCTTGGGTTTTTAACACACTAACTTGCTATATAATGACTATTTCAAGTAATTATGATTATGGGGTTATTTTATATACTTAAAACAAATTTCCAGATTTATTTACCCACTTTAAAGTTGTTGTAATTTGATATAAAACACTATATTTTTATAATTCTAACATGTAAACTTAAAGTTAGGATGTTATATTACTAACTTTGATCTTTGGGGACAATTTAAAAGCTTTATTTTGATGATTTAAGAGGTTTTAAAGTAGCTTAGTATTGCTGTAATTTTAATTGCTTTGGTATTGATTTATTTCTAATTGTTTGGCTTAGGAGAGGACTTTTTAGAAGGCGACTTCTAGTTTTAAAGTGGCCAACCGGATTGTTTACACAAGGTACGTACAAGTTACGAAACCTTGCTTGTAGGTGCATGTTTAAGGACGGATCGAGAACTTAGTATCATGTATAGGATTGACTGGGTTAAATTGTCTGGTTATACATTGTGAATTTCAAATGATGTGCACTAGTTTATAATGCAAGTATTATTTGTGTTTTAATTATGCAAGGTGCTCTTAAAGGCAAAGGTATGTGATTGGTGTAAAGATCAAATTATTACTCGTTCATGATTATGTAAACAGAATGAGTAAAAGAGAAATTCAAGTCTTGTAAGACGAGGTTAAGGTTTTGGGGTGCCTTATGCACTCAAGGTGTTCATACACCGAGGTCGTAATGGAATAATTAATAAATGTTGTTTGTCACTAATAAATCAAAAATCTAAATTGAGAATTTGCCATGTTTGATTGAATTGCTTTTGGGATGTTTGTATTGATATGTATATGAGTCATCACCAAGTCTAAACCTGTAAATCACGTAAAGTGCAAGATGGATGAGCAATAAAACTCTGGAATGGTGCACATCTGGAGTAATGACAATCAGGGGTTGGGGTACATGGGGTATTATCCGTGTACTTTTATCGAGGCCGTCTGATCTACGAGTCTCCTATTTCAAATATTATTTTTCTAAAACTAGGAGTTAGGTGAGATCTCATACTAACTACGGTCACGGAGTCGCGCCCGTGGTCGTTGGATGTTTATTGATGTTTCCGAAAGGAGGCATGGGGTTTTTCTTTATTGATATTCCAAATGGGACATGGGTTGGACAACCTTGTCTATTGCTAAATCCAATGAAATAAATAAATGAGTCGGTTAATATTAATTAGTGAGGTCTTAATAAATTTGATAAACGAGTCATGAAATGAGTCTGTATTTAATGATGCTTGTGCTTGATTATTAGTAGCATGTTAGGTATTTTCTTAATTTATTTCGCAGCTTGTATGAACTCAGCTTTGTTGACTGCGTGCTTTTGTGTGTGTCTTTCTTTGGTCATGGCCTTCGCCTTTCAATGACCCTGTGACGATCGAATTTTTACACTTGTAATATTGGGGAGCAGAATAACCACAGGTTCTTACACATGCAACATTCATCGGGGTTGTGGGATCTTGAGTAGAGAGTTGGTTGTTTGCAAGTTTGAATTTATTTTAATTCTATTTTATTTGACATTAATTCTTTTGGGTTTGAATTTATTTGAACACTGAATTTAATCACTAACTACTTTTATTGGGTTTTAAATAAGGGCCTTAACGGTTCCAATTTATAATACTTATTTTGATTTAATTCCTTTATTTTGAGGTTTATTTATAACTGTTTTGGTTTTCCGCTGCTAATTTCTGAGATAGCCTTAACGTTTGAACACGTGGCAGTAGCACACTAGTAATTCTCTTGAAATTGTTCAGGTTATATACATGTTTCTCATTGGTTTTTAAGAGAGAATTATTGGGGTGTTACACTTAACCTTGGTCGGCTGTGCCGCCTCAGTTATCTCCTTGGTGAACGCAGAAGTTTGTTTACCAAGTTTGAGCAATCTGAGCTGCCAGTCCAAAGGTTTGACGTTATATTCCGCTTGACCCCCAAAGAGGGTCGGCTGCATGAAGTGAGCGGAATACGGGCCGTAGACCATAGGAGGTACATACAGTGCATTCCCAATCATCTGAGGGCCAGAGTGGACGGTATTACCGCCTGTATGGCTCTCATGCAAGGATTGAGTATTCCATGCTGATGTATTCATAAAGCCGTCTAGACAGCTCGAAGTAGAGGCTGTCTCAGACAGCTGCTAACCTCTTCTGCGGATGATGATTTCCCGAGCGTCAGGAGTTGATTTTTTGTTTCCCTCTGGCTGTTCAACCCGGCGGGGATTTCTTGTGTTCTTCTAGGGCAGAAGAATCTTTGACCAATCAAGGGTCTCGGCTGCCTTGTCCTTTGGATACGGAGTCAGTTGCCTGTCCTTGACTAGCTTTTTCCTCCCTTAAGGAGTCTTTCTTGCCCACTGACCCTTGCTTAGGCCAGCCTTAATCTTGGTGATCAGATCCTTAATTTCACCCTTGAAACTAAACATGCGTTTCATAAGTTCGTCCCGAGTGACAGAGGCGGATCCGCCTGCCATATGGATTTCCCCTTCCGATGACCAGGGGGTCGGCTTGTACCCGCCTTGCTCCCGCTCCGTTCCAAAGTGTCTATGGGACGGATGCGTCAAAGGATCAGAGAGTCATCTTTGGCTATGTAAGTTTCGACCTGAGGATCATCATCCTCTTGGTCAGTAAAGACCTCCGGTTGATTAACCGGCTGGTTAGGAGGTGATACAGACTGTTGAACCATCCTTGAGGTACTCTCCCCAAAAACGGCGTTGTAGACACCCATTTGTGTCTCCCCAAAACCAAACCCAGTGATGAGTACCTTTCACGTCGAATCGTAATTGAATGAAGAGAAACTGTGGAAAGTCTAGTGTTGCGGATAGTTTTAATTTCTTTTCTCTTCTCTCTGTTTTTGAAAACCTATTTTAAGAAAACAGCCATACCAGTTTGGTTGGTCCATGATATGGGTCCAATAGTAGTGTAGTTGGATGGGGCTTGAAAAGAGCTTTCCAACGATATATTATAAGCCCAATTCCGATGAATATCGAGGAAGTTATGGCCAAATTACTAAACTGGGGTTGCTTTGAGCCTTATATGCGGCCCATTGGGGAGGGCCTAATATAGATTTATCATTCCTAATGCAATTAGGAAAAATTTTAGTCTTCTAGATTCTTCTAGAAGGTTCTTTTCATTCCTAATTCAATTAGCATTGATAAATTGACTTTTGTTGACTTTTTAGAGTTTTAATCAGAATAAAATAACGTTTTTGAGGAAAATACGATTTTATCCTCCTGTACGGTTAATTTCTATCTGATTTTAGAAAACGCGTCAATAATTTAGTCTGCCCAAACGCCAGCATTAGCGCCTTACGCTAAGATTGGCGCCTGACGCTAACCTCGTTTTTGCGCGTCAGAATTCTGTTTTGATTTTTTATCAGTTTGGCTGATTTTCTCTATAAATAGTCTTCTAAAAACTCCGTTTTAAAATCATCAATTCTCAGGAATTCTTATTCTTTCTAATTCTCACCAACTCTCATCAAGAAATTCTTTATTATTCTCTCTCTCTTTTCTAAACTAGCCTCAAATACAAAATTCTGCACTCACAAGACCTAGATACACCTAGCCATATTCAAAGTTGCCTTCACACTAGACGTGAAAGGTTTGATATTTCTAAGGGTTTGGTCCCAAATATCTCTTTCAATTATTTAATTTAATTGTTTGTTTATTATTTTCCTTGAAGTTACTAACGTGTGTATTTTGTTATTAGAAAGAGGTACGAGGCATCAAAGTAAGTGCTTTAATTGTTTGCATTGATATTAGGATATAGAAATCATGTCTAGGTTGTTATTAAGATTTCTAGGATCATGTTAGGATGCTTGATGTTTTGAATGACAATAATGATTCCTAATATTATGTTTAGGGAAAAGGTTATAATATCAAATATGCTTATTATGATTCCTGCGATGCTTCCTATATTCTTTCCTAATAGCATGTTAGTATCATGTTAGGGTTAAATATTTGATTTTTATTGTTTAGTGACATGCTAGATTCGTTATTAATCTTGTTAGTATCATACCTAGGATCTTGTTATTATGCTTTAACATGATTATTTTTATAATGATTATAATTTTATGATAATTATAATTATTATTATTTTGATGATTATTATTATGTTGCTTGATTATATTTATTGTTATTGCTTAATCATGCCTTTTATGCATATTTAAAGAGAATTTGTACTTATAACCACGCTTATTAAGATAATTTAATAATCTTGTTTAAGGTTAATTCTGATTATAATTCAAGTGATCGCCAATAATAGTTTTATTTGTGCATTAATATTCAACCAACATAGATAAACAGGTTTAGGGTAATCCTATTGATTGCATGTTAGTCAGAAAGCGCACATGAATACGATCAGAATAAAGTAGAGGCCTATTATTAGGGCAGGTTCAATCTCTCTTAGGTTGGATTTGTACCTTCATCCCCAAACTACCAGTCTGGTTCAAGACCTATTGGAGTTGACGATCTCTTGGATCGTTAAGGGGAGTAACCTTCACCTCGTGAATGGTTTACAAGTTTCTAAAACTAGTTGGCGACTCTTTTGCTCTATCTTCTTTCCCTTTGAACGTCGTCTTACTTTAGTATGATCACAGTGGGGTTCAAGCTTGGGATAATGCTTGAAATATTCCCTACAGTTTTTGGCGACTCCGCTTGGGAGGATTTGTATTTTAATTCCTGAAATTTATTTCGGCAATGATTTAGAATGAGTAAATGAGACTCGAAAAGTTCTAAGTATTTCATGTGCGTAATTTTTATTAACATTATTGTCATATGCATAAAAAATATCTCATTGGAAAGACCATCCGTAACGAGTTAAAACATAGGATTTTTTACACGTAGGAAATTTGAGGAATATCTTTCACAACTAGGATTGAAATAACACTGCGCAAAACTGGAAAATTTTATCGAGCATAGAAAGCTGCTGAGGCATGTAGGAATTAGCGTCAGCGAACAGAGATTAGCGCCAATATTTTGACTTTAGCGCCAGACGACAGCTTTGTCGCCAGGCGCTAAAGCCAAAAGGTAAGGCTTCCGCGCGGTGCATCCGGACATTTAACCATGGACCCTCTTTGACTAACCCATATCCCGAACTTTAGAGAACTAGAGCCATGGTTAGGTTGCAAACTCATTAATCATATTGTGCCTATTTGACTAATTGTTCATTATTTGTTGTGCATACTCTATGTGTTTTTTCTAACTGTTTGTATGACTTGTGCTAAGATTAAATAAATTAATGAGTAAATAAAGTCTAATATTTTAACCGGAGTTAACTTAGTACGACTTTAGGTATACCCCTGTTGATTAATAATACCGAAAACAGTTTCAGATCGACGCTCCAGCAATGGCGCCAAAGTTTGAACTGTAGCGCCACTCTGTGGAGTGTGGCGCCTGGCGACAATTTTGTTGTCTGGCGCTACACTGCAAAGAGAGGTGCCAGTTCTGTCCTTTTGACTACAATTCGGTTTATTGCTCGAGTCATCACTTTGTGCCCAATTAACCGTTTGATAATCAATTCGGTTAAATCTTACTTTTAATAATAATTTGTTAAGTCATTAATTGAGTCTAGGCACCAAATCCCATGGTCTTACACAAAAGTCCAAGCATGTCACTTACACTCACCACATAACACACACACCAATACACACTTTTGACCATGTCTAAGAAAGTCTTGTATGCGCGTTTTTTCCGTCCTTTTTTTCAGGGGGGTAAGTTGGATATTAATCCTCCAATTTAAATCACTCGATTAAATACCATACTTGATTCCTAAAAATATATGCCTTATTTTTGCCAAAAATATGCACCTATTTTTTATTTTTCCTCTTTAAAACCGTAAAGTCAAGGTCGATTTGAGTCAAGTAATTAAAACAAAAATGGTTTAAATTACAGCGTGTGGTCAAGAAAGGAAGGGCGGTTAATCAAAGACAATTTTTAGTACAAGTCCAACTTTTCGACAAACCCATCGCTCGTAAGAGGAAAGCTAGGACAGCAATGGCAACACAAGAAGAAGTCAATGAGCTCAGGAACCAAGTGGTTACCCTGACTGAGGCATTAAAGATTCTAACCCTCAAGATCGATGATCCCGCAAAACGACAACAGATGGACCTCATGCAAGAGAGTCTGAGCAAGCTATCAAGCGACTACAAGTTTCAAGGGATTAGCTCACAAGGGGTCTCGGTGAACAAGGATCTTCTTCCGCAGAAATTCAATGCCAACGACATCTCGAAATTCAAAGCAACTGATAACCCTTATTTTCATTTAAGAGCCTTCGAGACAATAATTAGTATTAAGGGTATCGACAAGAAAGTATTTCCCTCTTTGTTCTCACTATCTCTCGAAACTGTTTGCCAGCAATGGTTCTTTTCTCTCGAGAAAGAAAAAACCTCCACCTGGGAGTCCATAGCAAACGCTTTCGTTGATAGATACAAATGCAATATTCAAGTTCAGACCGACCATAGGGAACTTGAAATCCTCAAGTAGAAGGAGAATGAAGGCTTCACCTCCTTCTTTAATAAATGGAGAGAAACCTCAGCTAAGATGATTAAGGTGCCCAGTGAAAAAGAGTCCGTAAGGTTATTCATCAAAAACCTTCAAGAAAAGTATTCCAAGCATCTCAAATATCAGAATAAACTCCATACCTTCAAGGCCGTCTACGACATTGGAATTAATATTGAAGACGACCAGGCTAAGTTGAAAGCTGCCAACAATAACTCCAACAATGGCTGGAAAGGCAAGAAGAACGACAATCCTTCTTCTTCCAAAACCACCCACTCAAACAATGTTAGCACTTTTAACCTAAATGAATTCCTTGCTATGAATAATCAAGGACAAAAAAAAAACCATTGAGGAACTTTACTCCTATTGGCATGAGTTATGACACCGCATTTGACCGATTAAATGCAAAAGGTCTTATAACTCCTATTTGGACCATTTGGGGACCCACCATTCGAGAAGAGGACGACTAACTGGAACCCCAATGCACATTGCAAGTATCACCAAGGTAGGGGACATCTCACCGAGAAATGTTGGAAGCTTAAAGAAGCTATCCAAGACTTAATCGACAACAACAAGTTACCATTGCCCCCTGCCAGTAAGAAGCCAAGTATTGATAATGCGCCTCTTGCTCACTCCTTCGCCATCTCTGATGAGGAAAACGAGGTTGATCCCTCGTCTCTCATCAATCCTGTTAAAGAAATCTATACGATCGAAGAAGAGGAGGAGATTTTTTCGACGCCATGGATAACCTTCTAGAATTAGCAAGTAAAGAAGACTTACAATTGCTTACACTGAATATGATGGAAGGTTCACACTTGCTACGTGAAGCCCTCAAGGTTGTAAAAGAACATCAGCAGAAATATGACGAGGTTCCACCCTCGAAAAGTAAACCCAAGAAAGAGTTTACACCCATAAGAACGACTTATGAGGCGAAACGTTTTCCTTTACAAGTAACCGAAAAACCCAAGAAGAGTAATAGACTCTACACTTCAATTGGGATCCCATACATACAAATGTTCAAAACTCTCCGAGAGTGGCGAGATCAAACCTCTCAAACCGAGACGATTTGAATCATTGAAAAGGACAGATAGATATTACTGTCAATATCATCAATCAGGGGGTCATACTATCAAAAACTGTTTTAAATTCAAGGATTTAATTCAGAAAATGATTAATGATAAGAAGCTAGTCCAAGTTCCACAAGAAGAGGATGTAAATATTAATGGAGTGTGGGACAGCAACGAAGAAGACGTCTATTTAAAATACATGGTAGGACCTCCACCTTTGGTGTCATATGCCATGGACGACTTTTGGGTTGAAGAAGATCCATCAATAGACGTCCTCACAAGATCCGGGAGAATGCAACCTCTTGTTTCAACACAACCCATGCCAACCACACAGCAAGTTCCTATACCTATCATAGAAGATAATGACATCGTCAAACAGTTCAAGAAAACAAAAGTTGAAATGAACGTATGGAAGCTTCTGGCAACGTCTCGAGAACACAGGTTGGCTGTAATGAATGCCTTGGACAAAATAGGGATAGATTCTGACACCACTCCTGAGGGATTGGCTAACTTCCTCACGAGTGATCTCCCTAGTCCCATCAATTTGATAACCTTTTCCGACAAGGATTTACCCCCAAAAGGTGACAAACACTATAAGGCATTAAACCTCACATTGGTTTGCAAGAGAATGAACGTCCCTATGACTCTTGTAGACAATGGATCGGCCATTAACGTCTATCCACTTAGAACTGCGAGGATGCTAGGTATAAGGGATGAAGACTTAACCCCGTAAATGCAAGGAATAAGAGCCTATGACAACACTCGTCGTCAAGCTCTTGGTAAAATTACCATGAATGTAACGGCGGGAGCGATTGAACACGCTACTACTTTCCAAGTAGTAGATATTAAAGCTTCATTCAATATATTGTTGGGACGCCCTTGGCTTCATGATCTAAAGGCCGTCCCCTCATCTCTCCACCAACAAGTGAAAGCTATAGTTAGAGGAATTCCTATTACCATCGATGCTTCGCCTATGAGAATCAAGTCTATAGAGAATCCAATAATTAACGTGGAGCACGATGAAGACGATGAAGATTTGTGGGGCTTTAATGAAGAGGTATCCTTAATCCAGGAGGATGAAAGGACCCCTCTCTGCCACGACCCCCATTCCAACATGATCGTGAATGCTATTTTGAAGAAGCAAGGACATTTTCCTGGGATGACTCTAGGAAAGAAGAAAGGAATAGCAAAACCGGTGGAATCACCTGGCCTCCCTAAATTATACACTTTCGGACTTGGTTTCGAACCGACTTAGAAAGATCTTAAGCGATCCTAGGAAAAGTTAAAGGCACGTACGGATGCTCGCATTCAAAAGAAAGCAATCCCAATGGATCAGTACCCTTTTACCCTTAATGGACAATTCATAAAAGAATGAGAGGACTATCCATGCTACGAATTTCCCGAACCATTTGTCGTAAATGGCATAAGGCAACCGGGATTTGACATTTTCTTAGATTGCTATTTCACAGATGAAATCCCAACTCCTGTCCATAAGGAGAAAGAACCCCCATGCTTTGATTTTAACGTCATGGGATTATTATTTGGGCAAGAAAAGGATGCGCCGACGTACAAAGGGGATAAGTCCTCGCTCATTCAGACAATCCTACAAAGCGAAAGCTTCAATCCCTCGAAGCTAATCACTCCAGCGGAAGGATCACTACAAGGGTGGTGCAAGACCGTCAAGGTGACTACTCCAAGTGGAAGAAAGATCTCCATCACGACAGGGCAAGGACCAATGTTCGAAGAGTCGTGTGAGTCAGAGTCAGAGTTAGAGTCAAAGTCTCTCCCTATAGAGTCATCTAGGTCCTTAGTTGTAGCATTTCCTTCTTCTATCCCTTCCCCTAGAATAGTTAGTGATCAAGTCCTTGAGGACATATCAATCTTTGATGTAATGATCTCAGAGTATAATAATATGACTTCTTATCCTTACTCCTTGTGTTCTTCTTTAACCCAAGATGATGAGCATTGCTTAATTAACAATGAAAAAGACAAAGAACTTATTAAAGCAATGGAAACACTCGAAAATAAAACACCGATAATTGAAGAAACTGAGACGGTTGATATCTCAAATGATTCAACCAATAAAAGAGAAGTTAAAATCGGACTAACACTTAATGAACAAGAAAGAACCGATTTAATCAACTTGCTTAAAGAATTCATCGATGTATTTGGTTGGTCATACGAAGATATGCCAGGCATTAATAGAGAAATAGCTCAACACACTATACCACTAATTCCGGGAATGAAACTTGTAAAACAAAAGTTACGTCGAATGAAACTCGACGTAGCTCTTAAAATAAAAGAAGAAGTTCAAAAACAAATAACTGCAGGTTTCATCAAGGTATCCAAATAACCCGAATGGGTGGCCAACGTTGTCCCAGTTCCGAAAAAAGATGGAAGGGTAAGAATGTGTGTCGACTATCGAGATCTAAATAAGGCAAGTCCAAAGGACGACTTCCCTTTACCACACATCGATATTCTAGTGGATAACACAGCAAATCACGCACTTCTCTCGTTCATGGATGGATACGCGGGCTATAATCAGATTCTCATGGTAGAAGAAGACATGGAGAAAACAACCTTCATAACACCATGGGGCACTTACTGCTACACGGTAATGCCATTTGGGTTGAAAAACGCGGGTGCTACTTACCAACGTGCAGCGACTGCCTTACTCCATGACATGATGCATAAAGAAGTCGAAGTATATGTGGATGACATGATTATAAAGTCAAAAGACCGCCCAGGCCATCATGAGGCTAAGAAAATACAATATGAGGTTGAACCCATCTAAGTGTGCTTTTGGAGTCACCTCATGCAAGCTTTTGGGTTATTTCATAGGCTCTAGAAGAATAGAGATAGACCAAACCAAGATCAAGGCAATCATGTAAATGCCACCGCCCAAAACCGAGAAGCAAATTCGAGGATTTATTGGCCGGTTGCAATACATAAGTAGGTTCATATCAAAATTGACGACGATATGTGAACCAATCTTTAAAAAGCTTAAGAAAAATGTACTAGTAATATGGGATGACGAGTGTCAAAAAGCCTTTGAAAAGATCAAAGCATATCTTGCAAATCCTCCCGTATTAGCGCCAGCACTTCCGGGAATACCTCTTAGGCTGTATTTAACAGTTACCAAAGAGACAATGGGAGCTATGCTAGCACAAGAAGTAGAAGGCAAAGAAAAAGCGATCTACTATCTAAGCAAGAAAATGCTCGAATATGAAGCACGTTACACAATACTTGAGAAGTTGTGCCTCGCCTTAGTGTGGGCCACAACCAAATTAAGACATTACATGCTCGTGCATACCGTGTTTGTAGTCTCCCGATTAGATCCACTCAAGTATCTATTCGAGAAATCTACACTCAATGGACGCATATCGAGATGGATAGTAAATTTTGCCCAGTTTGATGTAAGGTTCATGCCGCAAAAAGCTATCAAAGGATCTGTGGTGTCAGACTTTCTAGCGGATTTTCCAATACAAGACTCAACGCCAATACACGATAATGAATTTCTAGATGAAAACTTAATGGTCACTGAAGATGATACTTGGACCTTGTACTTCGACGGAGCCTCAAACCAAAAGGGATGTGGCGTTGGAGTATTACTAGTATTACCTAAAGAAGAGCATGTTCCAATCTCCATAAAGCTTGATTTCGACGTTACCAACAACGGTGCTGAATATGAAGCATGCGTGGTAGGCCTTGAAACAGCTTTGGCATTGGGAGTAAAAAAGTTACGGATATTCGGAGACTCTTCATTGATTATCAATCAGATCTCCAAAAGGTGGAACGTAAGGAGAAAAAGTCTGGCCCCTTACCAAACCTATCTGGAATCCCTTACTAATCAGTTAGAGAAGGTAGAATACACATATCTACCTAGAGAAGAAAATCAATTTGCTGATGCCTTGGCAAGACTAGCCTCAATGGATAGGATTCCTACGGAAATCGAGCAAATACCTCTAATTATAGAAAAAAGGCACAAACCAGCATATATTCAAGATATAGAAGATGATGAAGTAATCCAAGACAAAGAAGAAGAAGAAGAAGAAGAAGAACCGTGGTATAAGGATATACTCAATTATGTCACCAAAGGAGAATACCCTCCCCATGCTGACAAAAGAGCAAAACGAACATTAAGACTCTTCTCTTCCCAATACGTACTTATACACAACGAGCTACATAAAAGGGTACCTAAGGGTCGAGCTCTCTTATGTGTAGGAAAAAAGGATGCCCAAAGAGCAATGAGGATAGTCCACGAAGGAATTTTTGGAACTCACATAAATGGCAAAATGTTAGTCCAAAAGATAATGCGAGAAGGATACTATTGGACTACAATGAATAGGGATTGCCATCAATACGTAAAAAGATGCCCTAAGTGTCAAATCTATGCCAATTTACAACACGTTCCTCCATCCTTGCTCTACACCTACACGTCACCATAACCATTCTCTACATGGGGAATTGACATCATCGGCAAAATCACTCCCCCCAGGAACAGGAGGTCACGAATATATCCTAGTGGAAATAAATTACTTCACAAGGTGGGTCGAAGTACAATCATACGCTAAACTCACCACAAAACATATAACACTCTTTATCGAAAGAAATATTATTTGTCGATACGGAGTCCCACATGAAATGATAAGTGACAATGGAACTCACTTTCAAGCCGAATGTGAAGAATTGCTACAAAAATATGGAATTCAACATCATCATTCTTCCCCTTATAGACCTCAGGCAAATGGAGCAGTCGAAGCTGCTAATAAAAATCTAAAGACTATCATCGAGAAAATGACAAAAAATTACAAGGATTGGCTTGACAAACTTCACTTCCCATTGTGGGGTTATCGCACATCAACAGGAAATACGCCATTTTCCTTGGTTTATGGAATGGATGCCGTACAACCTGTCGAACTAGAGATTCCATCTCTACGCATCGCATTAGAAAGAAAACTCGATGAAGTTGAATGGCCTAGGGCAAGATATAAAGAGCTAATTCTACTTGATGAAAAACGACAAGAAGCTCTACATTATACTCAATGTTACCAAACTCGTATGGCTAGGCATTTTAATAAGAAGGTCAAGACACGAAACATCAAAGTAGGAGACTTGGTGTTAAAAGCATTAAGGAAAAATGTTTTAGATCCAAGGGGAAAATTCATACCTAATTGGTCTGGACCCTACATTATCAAAACAATCCTGTTAGGAGGTACAGCAAAATTAACTGATATGGATGGCAATGAGTTCTCGAACATGACAAATCTTGACCAACTTAAGAAATACTACCCATAATTACTTGAGTAGGATACTCAAGAGAGCTACGTCTGGCCTGATTCCTTAAGAAAGGATACAAAGGCAACCCTTTAAGGGTGCGGCCACTTTATTTTTTTTCAAATCTCGCATCCCTGACTTAATAAAAAAATTCAACAGAAGATCGACGAAACATCGGCGTCACAGAAAAAATTCTGGCAGCCGATGAACACCAGCGCCAGACGACGACATCTGTCGCCTTACGCTAGACTGCCTCAGCTGCTGGCGCCGGTCGCATAATGGTGGCACCAATTTATTGTAAAATGTCTTGGAATATTTCGGTGTTTTTCGGAAAATTTTCGACTTCCGTACTCGAAAAAGTTTCTGGAAAATTAATTCTTCGATTTTCATTGCTTTAATAAAACAAATTTAAAGTAAATAATTTAATTAAAAAGCTGGAATTTCATTAATAAAGTAAATTACATTATTGATGGAATTTAAATAAAAGCTTAAATAAATTAACTTTAAATTTAAAAACTAAGTCTAATAATTGGAAATTAAGCAATGCTCTTAATCTTTTTTCTCTTTCTTAGCCCTTTTCCAATTCTTGTCTACATCTTCTTCCTCATCCATAACCTTAGCTAGTAGGAATCCTTTAGAGGACCTATATTCAATCTTGGAGTAAATAATTTCCCCCTTAGCTAGGACCCCATGCTTCTTTTCTACCCAAGCTTTCTTTTCTGTGGTGTCAACTTTTCATTTTCTTTATCTTTCGCAGTACTCTTCGTCTTAGGCATAATAGGTATTTTGAACTCAACTCTTTCACCCAAGCGTTCCTTAACAAAAATCACCTTGTCACTTAGATGACTCTTCACATCAGTTTTACTCTGATTTTTCTTCACGTCCTTTGAGGGTTTCTTCAAAAGCCACTTTTTTACATCATTGGGCAAAAAAGGAGGAACCTTTTGGGTAATTACTTCCCATAAAGGTCTAGCGCTCTAATAAGAATCAAATTTGTCTACTTCCTGGGAGACAAGGAACTCGTAGGGACGACGAAGATCACCAGAAGGAATAGTCTGAAGTAGTCTGTACTGTCTTTTTACCCTGAAGGGATAATAAAGAGTCATGCGGGAAAAGATTGGAAGACGGCAGAAAGGTTGCTTGTTGACACCAACCATCTTTTCTATTTTCCACCAAGGGATGACCCACTTGATGGAAAAATTACAAGACTCGAATACCTTCTTCCATTTATGGCGCCCCATCTTAGAGAAGTGTTTCTTCCTTCTCACGAAGAAATTTGGAGTATACTTCTCAATGTTGTCTGAAGGGCTAATTAATTCCAGTCTTTCTATTAGCCACATCTGTAAAAATTGCAACGCAAATAAATTATTATTACTATACAAAAATATATTTTTGATTTCTGTAATTAAAAATATTATTTTTCTACCTGTAATATAATTGGAGAGCCCCGAAAAACTGCTTTTGGATTTTTCTTTATTTCATTAAGGCTAAGCATAGTTTCTCCAACTATTAAGGACATTGGATTTCTACCAGATTCAATCTGTTCAAAAACAGTGGATATAATTGATTGACCCTCATTATTTTTACCACTAGTAAGAAAAAATTGATTAAGCATGCAAAAGAGGAAAGCCCTTCATCTATAAAAATGGAAAGATTCAGAATAAGGTCTATCAAAATAATGGCGAGCAAATTCTTTCAAATTAACTATGCTACCATCTACTTATTTTGATAGATCTCTGTCTTTTAATTTGAAGAAGCGTTCAAAATCCTTATAATAATATTCATTTATTCTAGGGATTACTCGCAGGAAAGCCTAAAATAGCACCGAATTCTTCCGGCAAAGGGCTAATTTCATCATACCCTATTCTAAAGCAATGAGTATCTACATCCCAATATTCTAGAGCGGTATGAATAAAATCTGAGTCAAGATCTACCCCTTTGACACCATAAACACCCCCCAAGTGAAACACATCTAATTATTTTCTCTCCTTGGCATTAAGAGACCGACACCATTCATGAGTGTAGTTCGTAAAACTTTTGGATACTAGAGACACGATGTTATTTTTCTAAAAGCTAAGAAAAATTTTATTTGCTGAAATTATGAAGAAAATCGGCTGGGCAGGGGGCTATTTATACACGAAATCGGCGCAGTTTTAATCCAGAAAGGATTCAGAATCATCGCCCATCAGTGCCAGACGCCAAATATTGGCGCCACACGCCAAATATTGGCGCCACACGCCAAATATTGGCGCCAGATGCCAAATAGTGGCGCCTGACGCCAGAGCCTGGCGCCAAACGCTAAGTGTAGCGCCTGGCGCTACACCAAAACGCGTGGCGCCAGCTGGCTAATGTATCTTATCGTACGAGCTTTCTAATAAACCGCGTTTTTGACCTGATTCGAGTCTACTAATGACTTTACGGTTTCCTTATTCTTCTTTTTATATCTTTTTCTAAAAATTCATTTATTCCTTCCTCTTAATTAATATAACTATTGTATTAATTATATTATTTTCCGGATTTTATTTAGAATAACTTCCAAGTTTTTATAAATCCAATATTTTTTATGTGACTCTTATTTTTCATTTTTTCTTTTTTAGGGGAGAAAGTCGGATACCCTCCATCAATAATAAAAATGACGGAATTTTTGCGCAAAATGTTTTTCACAATTCTTTGCACACACAAACATGTACATAACAATAATAAAAAATGAAAAATCACGATAAATGATGACTAAACTCATAATAGTATGTATATACCAAACACGTCTAATTAATGAGTCTAAATTTAAAGGCAAAGTTCTATAAAAAGTCAAAATGAAATAATAAAAAACACAAGAACAAACCACGGCGCCGGGGGACGTACACCCATCATCTCATAAAACTGCGTCGTATGAGGAGTAACCTCTCCACCAGCTCTAGTCTCCTCGGGAGGAGGAAAACTCAACACAAGAATTGTCCACCCAAGATCAACCTGAGGCTGAGGCTGCGGAGGCTGCTGCGATGACGAGCCGACCTCGTACATCCCACCACCTCTAAGAGCCAAGGTAGCCTCTCCCTGGCCTACCGGCGCAGCATGTACACCCTCAGATGAAGAGCCTGAGCCCTCTACCGCCTCGGTACGGGTAACCTCAAAACGACTTCCCCGACCACTCGAACCAGTGCGGCGACGTCTCGAGCTAGACCTCGTCGGATCCCTCCGCACCTCAGGTCTCGTGAGGGTACGAGAAGGAATGGGCTGACCCTGCAAAAGAAACTAAGATCAGAAACATGCAAAGTAGAAGCCGTAATGCAAAAACATAAGAAGGGAAGCTACCTCCTGAACGGCGTCGTCTCGACGACATGTAGCCACGTTCCTCATCCGAACGAGCTGGCTACAGAAGGCATCTATGCATCGTGCCATCGCTGAAACCACCTCGCGTGAGAACTGTCAAAGAAATAAGTCGGTAAACATGCATAACATATATGGACAAAAGTTGTAAAATAATAAGCGTACCCGAGTCTGGTGACGAGGAATCGACCGCTCCATAAAGCGCTCGCCCTCAGGAGCCGGAGGAATCATCTCCTCAATCGGCCCATATGTCCCCTGATAGTGGATGGACATACGGGGTGGCACAAACTCAGCAGGATCACCCTGACAAAGCAAAACAAAATCAGTGAAGCATTACTTGGGGGCTACTTAACGAAAGTAAAAGCTGAAAATAATACCGCCACATCCTCATAGCAACGACAATAGCTTCTCCTCATAGCACCACCAAAAGATCATGTAAGATCGCCAAGGGGTACCAGCTCCCTCTGACATGCTCACCAACCGCGCGGCATTAAACATGTGACGCGGTGGAGGAGCATGAACGACAAAGGTATCTGAGGAATGTTGTATAGCAACCCTCTCCCCAAAATATGCGACCGCTCCATAAGTCCCTAAGAAACAACAACGCTCAGCAGAATACTGCGCGGCTAGCCCAGGGACTGCCAAGTCAACCCACGGTAGGTACAACACATTAGACTCCTGCAAAGAACGCCTATCAGACAAGAATCTATTTAAGGCATCACAAAATGTTCAAATAAGAAACCATATCGAGATGATCCAATCTCGGACGTAGGCAGTGGACATCCCCACACGGCGGTTGCCCCAGGAAGCACTTACTGGAAACCTGCGCGGCGACGGTCTCCCCGGCGCAGCTGAGGGGAAGTACTCGTAGAACCAGATCTACAAGAAGCAAAAGTTATCAGCAAATGCTAACTAAAATGTAGAGCTAAACTTTACAGGAAATAAAGTATACCTCTATGACCCTCCAAAAGTCGGATAGGGCAACGTTCCCCACGAAGGACCGATGTCGACACGAGTCCCGCAACGCTCTGATGAAATCAGCATAGGCCAAGCTGGCCCAGTCGTAAGTCCCGATCCGGTGTAGATCACGGACAGCATGAAGGTAGTAAAGCAACACCCTATTACCCTTGTCAGGGGAGAACGTCCCTGACAGCAAGATAAGTGCAAAGATGCGCACCCGCTGCTCTCGGGTAGTCGCACCATCATCAAAAGCCGCTGCTAGAGTCGAGCGACGAATCCCCCTAGCACTGAACTGAGTCGATTGTACCTCAGCTCGAGCCCGAATAGCAATCGGACCCAACATCTCCTCGACCTCCGGAGAAAAGACATCGATCTCGCTATCGAACGGCAGCGCCACAGAGCTGAACTCCAGTCCCGTAATGAGACTGAAGTCGGTCAAAGTGACCATCATCTCACCCCAAGGGAAATGGAAAGTGTTGGTGGTGTCCCAAAAGAACTCCACCAGAGCACGGACTACATGGTGACCCGCGCTGGAGGCAATCATGGCCTCTGAGGTCTCAAATAGTGCAGTCAGTCCGCAAGACTCCCGTAGAAGTCTCGTCTCGTCGTCTTTGGCGATGTACATCTTGCACAGGTCGCCCAAGCCGTCACAACCGGAACCGTGACAACGTGTCCTCCCAATTGTAACACCCCGTCTCACCCTCTCAGAGATATGGTGGACGGGAGAGAAGTACAAGGTTCGCTCATCCCACTCAGGGAGTCGGCCGAGCGAAGTAGATAGATCAGCGTCGTCCTCTACAGGCTCATGCTCCCGTCGAACGTCTCGAGACTGTGAAACAGAGCCTCGCTGTCTAGCCATGCAACATTGTGCAGAAACATCATAAATTAAGGTTCTATGGTATCTAAGGTTCGCCTAGCCACATGATACTATTTTTGCAAAAAGTAGAGTACGTAGTACTAAAATAGAGCACAAATTCAAATTGAGCATACACGGCATTTTTCAAGCAATCAAACAATTTCTTGCAATACTATAGTAATATTTGTGACAAATTGGACAAGAATTGCTAGCAAAAACATCAAGAACAAGCCACATTGTCTTCCCGACCTTAAAAGGTTCAACAATGGTGATTTGTTTGTTTCTTCACCAAATTGAGTCAAACAAGTCTCAAATTACTCCCAAGGCAATATATAAACATAATCAAAAAATTTCATGGCATAAAATTTGATAAACAAAGAGAATTAAGCAATTCTAATTTCGAATTTTCAAGAAATTCGTGAACAAATGCATGCGAAATTCATTAAAATCGACGTGAGTTTCGAGGAAACTTACATAGATTGGGAAAATGGATGGAATAAGCTTTGATTTGCAAAAATTTGAGCGAATTTGGTTGAGAAACAAGCAAGAACGAGTGAATTGAAGTTCTGAGAATTCTCAAAGCTGAAACGCGAGCAACGGCAGCAGAAATGAGGAAGAGAAAGGTATTTAAGGAAAACCCGACTCTAGCGCCAAGCGTCAGACCTTGGCGTCAATTGATAAGGCTTAGAGCCTGGCGCTAATGTCAGCGTCTGGCGCTACAGCCAGACAAGCGGCGCTAGTGTTATTTCAGCAACGCCAGACTGTTCAGCCACTTAGTACGGTTGTTCCAACCTTGTGCAATATATTTTGGGTTCTTTGGTACGCCAGTTAGCCCCTCTAAGCAATTTGACACGATTTTCAGTAATCGGCTTGATTACAATTACATAAAGTGATCGACCTGATGAAAGATTGTCTCACTTAGCTTAAGCGCCTAAGCATTGGCTCATCGTAGAAGTCACCGACATACTGGTTCATTCAGAAAGGCACCGACATACTGGTTCATAATTTAGCAAAAGGCACCGACATACAGGTTCACAAGCAGCAAAAGTGCCGACATACAGGCATAGCGGGAACAAAGTTCAAGCGAGATTTTAAAGATCAACAAGCATGGGTCTTCGGTAATTTATAGCAACAAATGAGGATAGCTTCAAGCGAGGATATCTTCGGCAGCATTCCCTAGCTTGTGGAGAGTTATCACAAACAACTGAAGGTGATTTCAAGCGAAGTTGTCTCCAATCGTGTTCCCTAAGATGTGGAAGATGGTCACAAAGCGGAAGAGGATCGTTTCAAGCGAAGCAATCTTTGATAGGGTTCTCTAGCTTGCAGAAGTCTATCATAGCAAAATTGGAAGCACTTACAAGCGTAGCAGTCTTCAGGCGACATTCTCTAGCTTGTAGGAGGTCGTCAAGAGTACAGAAATACAGCAATGCAACAACAAATCGGTAACCTCTAGAGACGTGTGCTCGACGGTGCAAGATACGCGTTTCTTAACTCTTTTATCTGTTTATCTAACGCTAGTTTACAGGTATCGGCGTTACAAGAATTGTTTAGGATCGTTGAACGTTCTGAATCATTCTCCGTCCCTATTGATACTTTGACTTTTGTTTTCGAAACGTGCGTTTCTCCAAACTCAGTCAAAGTGGGGGCTTCTGTAGACACCCATTTGTGTCTTTACAAAACTAAACCCAGTGATGAGTACCTTTCACGTCGAATCGTAATTGAATGAAGAGAAAGTGTGGAAAGTCTAGTGTTGCAGATAGTTTTAATTTCTTTTCTCTTCTCTCTGTTTTTGAAAACCTATTTTAACAAAATAGCCATACCAGTTTGGTTGGTCCATGATATGGGTCCAATATTAGTATAGTTGGATGGGGCTTGAAAAGAGCTTTCCAACGATATATTATAAGCCCAATTCCGATGAATATTGAGGAAGTTATGGCTAAATTACTAAACTGAGCTTGGTTTGAGCCTTATATGCGGCCCAATGATCTAGGGGGGGCTAATATAAATTTATCATTCCTAATGCAATTAGGAATGGTTTTAGTCTTCTAGATTCTTCTAGAAGGTTTTTTCATTCCTAATTTAATTAGCATTGATAAATTGACTTTTGTTGACATTTTAGAGTTTTAATTAGAATAAAAGAACGTTTTTGAGGAAAATACGATTTTATCCTCCTATACGGTCAATTTCTATCTGATTTTAGAAAATGCGTCAATAATTTAGTCAGCGCCAAACGCTAGCATTAGCGCCTTACGCTAAGCTTGGCTCCTAGCGCTAGCGTTAGCGCCTGGCGCTAATGTCAACGTCTGGCGCTAACCTCGTTTTTGCGCGTCAGAATTCTGTTTCGATTTTTTATCTTTTTGGCTGATTTTCTATGTAAATAGTCTTCTAAAAACTCCGTTTTAAAATCATCAATTCTCATGAATTCTTATTCTTTCTAATTCTCACCAACTCTCATCAAGAAATTCTTGATTATTCTCTCTCTCTTTTCTAAACTAGCCTTTTCTCAAATACAAAATTCCGCACTCACAAGACCTAGATACACCTAGCCATATTCGAAGTTTCCTTCGCACTAGACATGAAAGGTTTGATATTTCTGAGGGTTTGGTCCCATATCTCTCTTTCAATTATTTAATTTAATTGTTTGTTTATTATTTTCCTTGAAGTTACTAACGTGTTTATTTTGTTATTAGATAGAGGTACGAGGCATCTAAGTAAGTGCTTTAATTGTTTGCATTGATATTATGTTATAGAAATCATGTCTAGGTTGTTATTATGATTTCTAGTATCATGTTAGGATGCTTGATGTTTTGAATGACAATAATGATTTCTAGTATTATGTTTAGGGAAAAGGTTATAATATCAAATATGCTTATTATGATTCCTGCGATGCTTCCTATATTCTTTCCTAATAGCATGTTAGTATCATGTTAGGGTTAAATATTTGATTTTTATTGTTTAGTGACATGCTAGATTCGTTATTAATCTTGTTAGTATCATACCTAGGATCTTGTTATTATGCTTTAACATGATTATTTTTATAATGATTATAATTTTATGATAATTATAATTATTATTATTTTGATGATTATTATTATGTTGCTTGATTATATTTATTGTTATTGCTTAATCACGCCTTTTATGCATATTTAAAGAGAATTTGTACTTATAACCACGCTTATTAAGATAATTTAATAATCTTGTTTAAGGTTAATTCTGATTATAATTCAAGTGATCGCCAATAATAGTTTTATTTGTGCATTAATATTCAACCAACATAGATAAACAGGTTTAGGGTAATCCTATTGATTGCATGTTAGTCAGAAAGCGCACATGAATACGATCAGAATAAAGTAGAGGCCTATTATTAGGTCAGGTTCAATCTCTTTTAGGTTGGATTTGTACCTTCATCCCCGAACTACCAGTCATGGTTCAAGACCTATTGGATTTGACGATCTCTTGGATCGTTAAGGGGTGTAACCTTCACCTCGTGAACGTTTTACAAGTTCCTAAAACTTGTTGGCGACTCTTTTGCTCTATCTTCTTTCCCTTTGGACGCCACCGTACTTTAGTGTATGATCACAGTGGGGTTCAAGCTTGGGATAATGCTTGAAATATTCTTTACAGGCGCCAAATGTTTTGGGTGTTTTTGTCCCTAGGGAAAGTTACAGCTCAGAGACTAGTTGCGCGCGGCCTGTAACTGCAAAACAACGGAGACTCCGGGTTGTTAGAGCTCCGCCTCCAACGATCAAGTTAGTACTTGAAGAATAATGGGAGAAAGTGCGGAAAACGAGGTGAGATCTTCTCGGATTACGAGATCAGGTGATTCTCTGATGTAAGAGAATGTAGTGTATGCTGTAATAATTGTAGTTGTCCCAAAATTGGGGGAAATCTCCCTATTTTTAGGGTCATTGGGAAATGTGCCCCTAATTAGATCATTTTGACCTAATAATTCTGGGCTGCGCCGCATTGCGACTTTCTCGGGATTTGGGCCGTTTAAGGCCGCCTTTTGCTACCAAGTTCTAGGAGAGACACGTTTCAGATGGAGATTGGCCCAATTCGGACCAACCAGGGTATGACACGTGTCAAGGCCTGATTGGGCCACGTGGCATGGATAAAATTACTCAAAACAAATATCATCCAGCCAATAGAGGATATCATCTAGTCAATAGAGGATATCATCCAGCCAATAAAAGGAAATCATATAGTCAATAAAGAATATCATCCATTTAGTAGAGGGTATCATCCAGTCAATAGAGGATATTATCCATGCAATAGAGGATTTATCCAGCAAGTAGAAATATCATCCGACCAATAAAGGATATCATATAGCCAATAAAGGATATCGTCTAGTTAGTAGAGAATATCATCCAACCAATAGAGGATATTATCCAGCCAATAAAGGATACACCACTATAAAATTTGCCAAAGAGACCAGATATAATTGACCTATTATGGATCTCTTTGATCCAAGAGACCATTTATTAATAATAACGGGTCTCAAACTTCATTTGTTTGAAGGTAAAAATATACAAAAGATCAGTTATCTAAGATAATCGATCTCTCTCGCTTTTTTTAATATTTTATTTTTTATATAAAAATAGTTGGATAGCAGTTATTAAGAAAACAAGTCTCTCTTTTTTTAAAAAATTTTAAAAATTAGTAGGCGGGATTGGTTATCCATTAAACAGGTCTCCCTTATATTTAAGTCTCTAACCCCTAAACTTAGAGCATATTCACAACAGTTCTATTATTTATTTATATATATATATATATATATATATATATATATTTTGTTAACCCAATAATTCAATTTTCTCCCAATATCTACTATAATTTGGTTTGAGTTTGTTCAAATCAGTTGATTAATGTTTGAAAACTCAATTCTTCGATTCATTTTTTTTTCGAAAATAAGCTACTCGCTTCAATGTGATTTTGTTCGAAAATTTGATTTCTTTGATTCGGTTTGATTTTGTTCTCTCTTTTTTAACTATATTGGAATTTTATTTCTCGATTAGATCGAGCATGCAAGGGCACGGAGAAGGTTGGTTTGAATTTTTTTTTTTGTTTTTTTTTTTTGTAAAATTTCGTCTTTAAGAGTGTTCTTCAATTATGCTATTTTAAAGATCTATAAATTGACTAACATTTTCCTTTTTTCTCAATTATTCTTTTTTTAATTCAAATTCTATTAATTTTGATATTTTTTTGATATTTTTTTCTTCTAGAATTTACTTCATTAGTTGTTAATTGGATTTCGTTTCTACTCTTTTTTTTTTTTTTATTTCTTTTTTAAAAAAAAAAATAAAATTTTTTTTTTGGTGTTAGGGTTCTTTGAATTAAGATTGTTATTTGTGAGTATATCATTTAAAACGAGTTTTATTTTAGATCTCGTATTTTGTAAGTTATAATTTCTAGAACTATTTTTTTCGGTTTTTCATATAGTTTAATTCTGTTTTTTTTTTTTAACTTTGAAATTTTGTTATTCGTTTTCTTTATAATTGTTTTGATTTATATTTTATGGAGAATAAATTCTGATATTTTAATATGTTGTTTAGATTTTCGTTGTTTTTTATATGGTTTTGATTTATATTTTTGGAGATAAATTTTTTAATTCTTTTTTATGTGTTTGTATCTGAGGTTGTAGGTGAAGATCTATAAGTTTCGAAGTGGATAAATTTGTAATTAAAGATCTTTAAAGCTTGAAGTTTCTGGGATGGATGACTCGTAGCATTTCTCTAGATCTTAAAGGAGCTGCAATTTACAGTTTTTTTATTAGCTTTTTTGTATTCAATTTTCACTGACGTTTGTAATTTTGAGGTATACGGAATTTAAGAATTATTTTGTACTCAATACGTAGTATTTATTAATATAAAAATGAAAAATTAAATGCAATTGAGTTATATTGATGATCGAATTAAATATTTTTTTTTTATTTTTAAATGAGGCTAGACCCGTTTGCTTAAATAAGCAGTCTCATTTTTTCTACAACTAAAAAAGAGACTGCATATATTAGATAGGCAATCTAAGTTTTTTCATTCTAGAGACCGCCTTTAATAAAACAGTCTCTTTGCCAAAGAGACCGCTTAGCTAGAGACAGCCTCTAAAAAAGTCTCTTTGGCCTATTTGAACGGGTCTCTTTGGCCAATTTTGTAGTACTGATATCTTGATGACATTAAAAATCTGCATTTTATAAGTCAGCATTGATGAAACATTTTGTAAACATTTCGTGAATCTAGATTGTCACAATACCTTCTCATTATGAAGCAATTAAGCACTTATGTATCCCTAAATCAGGCCGAATAAATACACTATTGTAATTTTGAAATGACGCACCACCTAGTCCATGAACACTAGTAGATTTTAGCGCGAATTGTGATGACAATGTCCAATCTGCCATAGTGCATGGCATAATTTCGAGTTTGTTAATGATAAAAGCAATGCCAAATATTTTTGAAATTCAACCATGTTTTTACTTTTCTAGTTTTCTTCCTTGACGTAAATCTTTTAATGGTCCCACATCAAAAATTAGCCACTTGTGGATTAATTCGTGATATGTTTGGCTGTAAGTTGTCTCCATTTATAGCCTAATGTATGCTTGCCAACTTTCAATATAGCATAATATAGACCTTTTATTTGTCAAATTGTATATACCATGTACTGTTATAGTAACAATCAACCCAATTTTATACAACTCGTAATGTAATTAAACATGAGTTGATTGAAAATTAACCTACTATATATATTTGAGATTGATTTATTTCTCTTTCTCCGTATTAATTAAATTGATTGATAAAAATATCTGAAGCTTCAAACTCAATTGATTGATGAATCCACCATAAAACAATCAAACTCAAAATTAGTTACACGAAGGACGTAGTATATAATAAGTGATATTCCTCTTACCTAAAAAGTTTTTAAAGCAACACCTATGCAATAAGGTGCTTTAGTAGTGAAAAATTTCAATGTTATTTACTAGGAAATTTTGTTAAAAAGGACCTTTTAAGTGCATTTCTTTGTTAAAAAGGACCTTTTAAAGCTAAAGTTGTCTAGAGGGTACAAATTTTGGAAAAATTTTGTGACTTGGGACCACTTTCCGGAAGCCAAAGTTGACTGCACAACTCCGGCATTAACCAGCACTTGCGGCCACCATTTTCCTCCACCCCATCGCCTCCTTCTTCCCCCTCCCCATTCACGACAAGTCGACATCCCCAGCCACCCCCTTTTATCCTCCGTTGCCGACACTAATCCCGAAACCCCAGTCTCATCCCTTTCACGGCCGCAACCCACTTCTCCCCTTTCCCCACCTCCACTCCCTTTCCTCCATTGTGATTACTTTAAATATGTTCAAGCGATTTCCTCCACCCAAACCTTATAATTTCGGGATGAGAGAATGGAGCAAAGAGAGAAGATGAAATCAAATTTCTGAGTGATCGAGTTTAATGAAATTAGGGTATGAAATTGGATTAATTTGTGACGAATTTGGGGAAAGTTGAGATCTTTGAGATTAAGATCGAACCCTTACCGGAGATTAAGTTGAAAACGGAGGGGGTGGGTAATCAGGCGAGAAAAAGGATCGGGGTTGAGGAAAGGGAGGCGGCTTGGGTGTCGCTTAGACAGTGGAGGGGGAGAGAGGGGGCTAATGGGGGGGGGTCTGCCATGAAAGGGGAAGGGGGAGGGGTTGGGCTAGGGTGGTAAACGCCGTACTTGGTGGGTCAAATTCGACTTTCCGGCGAGTGGTTCCAAGTCACAAATTTTTTCCAAAATTTGTAACCTCTAGACAACTTTAGCTTTAAAAGGTCATTTTTAACAAAGAAATGCACTTAAAAGGTCCTTTTTAACAAATTTTCCTATTTACTACCTCCGTATCATATTATATGCAACTTTGGGGGTATTATTTGTGAGATATAAAAAATTCCAAAGTTGCATATAATACGATCCGGATGTAGTAATTAACACTTATGGGGAATATCATTATTTTAGTTTAGGCTTGATTAGAGCACTTGTATTCATCAAACTAGTTTAGGCTTGATTAGAGGACTTGTATTCATCAGACTATAGTATACAAAATTAATTTAACAATCAAACAACTGTAAAAATATACATACTATCATTATATACCCCTCATGACGAGGACATTGTAAAGTTTTTATCTTACTTTCTATAAAAAATATAAAATAAAATAAAATAAAATAAAATAAAAAGTATGGTCATTATAGTGTTATTTCATTTACTCTACTTTCGACCTTTTAATAATGCAATAATTTAACTTAATAAGCTAGCTAATTAAAACTTATTAGCAATATTTTACTTGGATAATTTCTCGACTTTATATCACTCACTAATCACAATTAAATACTCATAGCCAATATAAAACTCCTTACTAATTATTTGAAATGAATTTTACAAGGCAAAATAGAGATGTTTGACAAATTTTTATATTATTATTATTATATTTTACAAAGTTTAATGGATATATTTTTTTTTCCAATGATATTGGAAATATATATATGATCTCAATAAAAAAAATATTAAAAAAAGGAGGGTGTGCATTTGATTTTAAATTTAAAACAGATCTTTCATCATTTTCATTGTAGATTTGTAATTTTTGAAGAGTTTTTCAATAAAGTAACTTAAAGAACTAATTATATATCATAATAATACTAGTATAGATAAATTGAAGAAGAGTAAAAATATATTTGTACATAGACTTCAGTGTCCTTTAGCTGAAAGCAATAAATCTGAAAAAAAAATTATTCATCAACTTAATTCTTATGGTCAAAAGGATCACCCCACCACTTACAATTAAAAATAAATATTTGATAAAAGAAAAAGATAGTTGCAATGCACTTTGAGCGTTAAAAAGTCAGAAAATCTGGCATTAATAAGAAGGAGCATAATAACATACCTAACTGTTACTACAAAGATAGATCATTTTGTCTTTCTTCTTTTCCTATATGAGAAAAAAGGGAAAAGAAGAAAGAAAAGCGCATCTCCATCATCATCATAAACATAATTAAGATGAATAATACTAATACTAGCTACAATAATAGTACTCCATCTGTCCCTTAATTTTTGCCCCATATAACTCGTAAAGCTCTCACAAATAATTGGTCCATGGAGTAAACAAAAAAGGGACCGAGGGAGTACTAGTTAAGAAATTACTACACAATTATAATGCAAGTTACATATGATAAATCCTCCTTCATTATTCATCGGTTTTCTGGGTGCAATGGGAATAGCTCAAGGGTTTTGTCTTCCTCATTCATATGATCCTTCTTCGGGTTCGTGTCGGAGCATTCGAATGTAAGCCAGCTCCTATACTTCCTCTTGTATGGACTTATCTGTTGCTCTTCTATGTCTGCCTGCTATGAGCATAACAAGAATAATTAATATTTTAAGTAAGACGTATTGGTAAACAACGTAACTTTTTAATTACATTAGTAGGTTAAAATATTTAACTATTATTGTCATATTATACTTGAAAAGTAACCTAGTCATTTGCATTTATAATGAAATCTAGAAGAAATAATGTGAACCCCACTTTGGTTACAGACAACTACTATGTATAAGAAAAAAAAAAAGACTTAGGTCTCATTCACTTCACATTATTTTTGATGAATTGAAATTATTTTTATTGAAACAAAATTATATTTACTAAAATTAAATTATTTTTACTGAATTTAAATTAATTTTACTGTACTTAAATTATTTTTGCTGAACTGAAATTATTTTTACTGATTTTCTATTGTAATTCTTTTTTAAGAAAACTAATTTACTTAATATTAGTTTTTTAAAGTGAAGTAAAAATCATTTATATATATATATATATATATATATATATATATATATATATATATATATTATGTACACTCTCTATACAAAAAAAAAAGTTTTATAATGTACCAATTCCATCATGATTAAAAATGTGACATGATTCTCAATAAAATTAAACCTTTGACTAAAGTAACTAGTGATGTATCTTTTAATACCATCATGAAAAATAATTAGTTTTCCAATCACAATTTATTTTAGGTTTAATAATATTAGAAAAGTTCATTTAAAATAAATTTAGATATCACATCGCATAAGTTCAATTTAGAAAAAATAAGTTTAGCTAAATTCACTTAAGTTAAGATAGTGAAAATCAGGTGAATAAAACACACCTTTAATAATATATATGACAAATTGACAAAATGTAATGCGTAATAACTGGTATACATAATTATACGTATATATGCATACCCTTGTGTCTAGAGTTAATGAAATGGAAGTGTCAATTTGAGTAGGAGCAGCATTAGGTGTCCTGGGGTTGTGACTAAGGCCAAGGATACTGCGTTTTTGCTTTTGTCTTTCGCGAGCTTTATGATTTTGAAACCAGTAAAATACATTCTTTCCTTCGATCTTGCCGTACTTGCTTAGCTGCTCCGTTATCTGCTCTATTTGTTGCGCATTCGGCGTCCGCATTCCTCCTCTGTACAACATCTCTAAGATCCCTATCTGCTCTTGCGTAGGGTTCCATCTCGTTCCACCCGGATGCGATTCCACCTACCAAATAAGATCGATCTTCATGTGATTAGCATAAATATATACAGCATGTAGCACACAGTAGCTATGTGTAAGTATATGTTTAACTAAGAGTCTGTTTTGTTTACCTTATTTTCACTTATTTGGGGTCTAATATGATCAGTAAGTTCAAATAAGATCACTTCAAGAAAAATATGTTCTCATGAGGGTATTCATGTACAAATTATAAAAAAAATAAGTTTCAATAAATTCAAATAAGTTAATATCAGTTCAATCTTGTTCAAATAACATTGATTACATTAGCATCCATATTTCCTCACCTATTCTCCTTTAGTTGCATCATTTTTACATCACAATGATATACTACGTATTATATTTCAAATTATAATTATTGTTTATATATTCTTTTTTAATGTACTTACAAATATTGATTAGTGAAGGTACTCATTAGTAAACATAAAAATAAAATTGTTGCAAATAAAAGAGAACAGAGTAAGTACGTATGACATTATATAATACTTCAGCAGCCCCGAACTTTATGTACCAAGTCTAACCAAACAAGTAAATATTAGCATACATAATGTTCAAGCTGAGCTAGAACATATAATTGCCTAATATATATGGTTGTCCTCTCATTCTTATTACTATACACTTTGCTAAACTAAGTTCCTTTACAAAGAAGCAATGTTCTTTTTTTTTAAAAAAAAGTAACAATGATCAAGGCAGTAGTAATTAAACTCGGATTATGAATTACCTGTTGAGTGCCTGAATCTTTCTTATGATCAGAAGGGGAAACAACCTTTCTTGGACCGCTCTCGGGTTTTATGAAGCTCTTGAGATCAAAACTAGGGTGATTAACAACATTGTTGGTGGCAACCTTAGGAGCAAGAGGCCGAAACCGTTTGCACCCGAGAGAAAGGGCAGCTTGGGAGTCATGAGATTGATGATTATCCCAAAAGCCACGTGCAAACGGGTGCACCTTCATGCTACTACTACCCATGACGTCGAAAAATAGAATGAATGAACGATGGAGAGCGCCAACGTAGTTAGTCTCTAATTATATAGAGATATAATGTTAATAATGATGATGATAATGAATAATAATAATAATGGTAGAAATATAAAGAGAAAGATATAAGTAGAAAAGAATGAAGGACAAGTAGAGAATGAAAGAAGATTGATGATAATAGTAAAGGTGAGAAAAGAAAGTGGGAAATGAGGTGGTGTTTGGAAGAACCAAGACCAAATGATGAGGTGAGGTTGACTTATGATTTCTAATACCAAAAAGAATTGAATAAAAGTTGGAAAAAGAAAAAAAAAAGTGAGTGAATGAATGAATGAGAATGATGGTAATTAGATGGGTAATGAGCGTGTGGGTAAAATGTATGCGTGTGTTGTTGAGGAGTCTAATCAAAGGAGGAGGGGACGTGTTTTTCTTGCTTTCATCATTACATTGTGTATTTGCTTTTCGGTGGCCTTTGTTTGGCTCTCATATCAGTAGGGCTTAGCAATTTAAACTTTATTATTATGTCTAGCTAGATATATATACTTCAATTATTAATATCTTTGAATGATAATATGTGGGACATAAGTAAAATGTCTCTCATAATTATATTCATTTTTTATTTATTTATTTATTTATTAATTTTTTTGGTATGACTCATATAGAATTGTAAAAGAATTCCATTTGAATTGTGTAAAAGTTAATTAAATTGAACAAATGAATAAAGTAACAACGAGTAAAGTTTTAAGCGCATCAATAATAATTGGCGTTCTGCAGTTAGGTGCAAATCAACTAGAATTATGATGTATTGGAGTATACTATTAGATTTTAGATCATCGGATGATAAACACATAAGGAAAAGTAACGTTTAAGAGGGAATGAATGAGGCAAGGGAAAAATGAAAAGATACCTCCACCAATCCTAAAACACGAAAATGGAGCATTTTTAGCTTTTTAAGATACGGATTGATATATGAATTTGGGTTTTTATAAAATAAGAAATAAAGTAGTGAAGGCCGTCTTTTAGTGGTAGAAATTGTTGAAAAAACAAAACCAAATCCACCTGAAAGGCAATATGATCAACATTCCTCTTCTTTGGGAACTGTAGTCCCAAGTTCCCAAATAGTGTAAATCCACAATCACACTTTTCTTTTGTATAGTATTATAAATTGACTTTAGTACCCGCTACTATTAATTAGAGATAACTACTAATTTAGTCATATTTATGTGTCAAAATCTTGCGTTTGAAATACTAGATTTGGCTACACTAATCAGTACAGTTAGGAACAAGTGTTAAATTTTTTTTTTTTTTTTTTTTTTTTTTTTTTTTATTTTTTTTTAAGAAACAAGTGTTAATACTTTATATGATTTAATTGTAATTAGTCCATGTATGGTCCTCTTTCACCGAATACGATTTGAAACTTGCTCATGTTCCTTTTTTAGATGCATGCTAATTTATGCAAAGTATATATTAATTTATTCCATAATATTTTATATTTTTGTTTGCTATAAATATATGTGGTATTAAAAATTAATCTATTCTGTTAAGCCTTAATATTGTATTTAGCTTTTGGGCCTATGTTTAAGCCCTAATATGTTTTAGGTTGTATATAAACCTTGTCATACAGAAATACAAAGTAAAAAAAATCAATTCCAGACATGGTATCGGAGCCTCTAAGATATTAAACTCTATTATTATTATTATTATTATTATTATTATTATTATTATTATTATTATTATTATTATTATTATTATTATTATTATTATTATTATTATTATTATTTTCTGTCACTAGTAGAAAAAGAGCAATTGGCATCGGTTAAAACCCGGTCTAAGGCACCGGTTTGAACCGCTTTCTATGTGGGGGTGCCAATTACCCCCATTTTTAGCACCGGTTCAAAACCGGTGCCCTAAACCAGTTTTGGCACCGGTTAACCGGTCCCTTTAATTATTTTGGCCACCAGTTAACCGGTGCCTAAAATAGCCTCCCGCGTAAATTTTTTTTGGTGGCAGCTAGTTTTGGCACCGGTTAACCGGTGCCTTTTCACTCAATATTTTTTTTTCCATTTTTCGTGCAATAATATTTAAAAAAAACACCCTGTTTTCAGCCATAATAATAACCTGTAATTCCAGCAATAATATTAAATAAAATAATTAATAATATTATTATTATAATTACTAATAATAATATTATTATTAAATATTATAATAAGATATAAATAATATTAAAAACAAGAATTCATTTATATATATATATATATATATATATATATATATATATATATATATATATATATATATATATATATATATATATATATATATATATATATATATATATATATAACCAAACCCAGAGATGGATACCTTTCACGTCATTTGATTATCGAACAAATCAAAAGTGTGAAAGATCTAGTGATGAGGATGTTTTTATTAAAATATCTCTTCTTTCTGTTTTTGAAAATATTTCTTTCTTACCTTATTTTTGAAAAACGTGCATTCCAGTTTAGTTTGGTCCATGATATGGGTCAAATAATGGTGTGGTTTGATAGGGTTTAAAAAGACCTTTTCAACGATATATTATAAGCCCAATTCCGATGAATAATGAGTAAGTTATAGCCAAAATACTAAACTGGGCCCAAACCGGATTTTACCTACGGCACAATGATCATGTAGAGAGTCAAAAGGTTTAATCCTATTCCTAAACTAATTAGGATTAATTAGAAGCTTGTATAAGTTTTTAAAAGATCTTAATTATCCTTTTTGAAAAGATAAGATTAAAGAATTTGAGTTAAATAAAAACTTTCCTTTTTTTAAAACTTTCCTTTTTCTTAAATCCTAATTGTATTCGAATTTAAAGATGTTCAAAGACAGTCAGATTTTATTTCGTGCCTCATAATCTTTATCCAAATTTTATATGGTTGGATAGATTTTGAAATTATTTTTCCAATGATATATTATAATATTAAATCCGAGTTATAACAAAAAAGATATGAATGGAATATGAAACTATATCCAAAACTAACACCCTTCTACTATTTCGGCCATATCTTTTTATCTACAAAATATTTTAATCTGATAATAATTGGGTTGCAAAGTAGACTTCAAGAGCTTTTCAACTACATATCATATGCCTTATTTAGACTTCTGGATGAAAAGATATGATAAAAACAAAATCCGCAAAAAATGTTGTCTATCGAGTTCTATTTCGATTCGAATTCGGATTATTTTCTTTTTCTTCGACTCACTTTTTCCTATATAAATAGAGGTCATATCTCCCCTTTTTCAATCACCAACTCTCATCAAGAATCTCTTGATTATTCTCTCTCTCTCTCTCTCTCTCTCTCTCTCTCTCTCTCTCTCTCTCTCTCTCTCTCTCTCTCTCTCTCTCTCTCTCTTTCTAAGCCTAGCTTTTACAAACAAAATTCCTCATACATTAGCACTAGACACACCTAGCCATATTCGAAGTTGCCTTCGCCCTAGACGTGAAAGGTTTTAATTTCTTAGGGTTTGATCCCAAATCTCTCTTTCAATTATTATTTAATTTAATTGTTTTGATTATTATTTTCCTTGAATTTACTAATGTGTGTATTTTGTTGTTAGAAAGAGGTAAGAGGCATCCAAGTAAGTGCTTTAATTGTTTAATTGATATTATGATATAGAAATCATGCTTAGGTTGCTATTTTGATTTCTAGTATCATGTTAGGATGTTTTATTGCTTCATAGTATCATGTTTAGGGTAATAACTAAAAATTTCTAATGTCAAGTATGATTGATATGATGCTTCCTATTTTCTTTCCTAATATTCATGTTAGTATCATGTTAGGGTTATATATTTGATCTTTATTGCTTAGTGACATGCTAGGGTTTATTATTAATCTTGTTAGTATCATGTCTAGTATCTTGCTATTAATATTATGTTTTAACATGATTATTTTAATCATGATTATTATTAGAATTTATGATTATTATTATGTTGCTTGATGCTTATTTATTGTTATTACTTGATCACACCTTTTATGCATGTTTAAAGGGAATTAGTATTTGTAATCACGCTTAATAAGATAATTAATAATCTTGTTTAGGGTTAATTTGATTATAATTCAAGTGATCGTCAATAATAGATTTATTTGTGCATTTATATTCAACCAACATAGATAAACAGGTTTAGGGTTAATCCTATTGGTTGCATGTTAGTCAGAAAGCGCACATGAATACGATCAGAATAAAGTAGAGGCCTATTATTAGGGCAGGTTCAATCTCTTTTAGGTTGGATTTGTACCTTCATCCCCAAACTACCTGTCAAGGTTCAAGACCTATTGGAGTTGACAATCTCTTGGATCGTTAAGGGGTGTAACCTTCACCTCGTGAACGGTTTACAAGTTCCTAAAAAACTTGTTGGCGACGCTTTTGCTCTATCTTCTTTCCCTTTGGACGCCACCGTGCTTTAGTGTACGATCACAGTGGGGTTCAAGGTAGGGGTAATGCTTGAAATATTCCCTACAGTTTTTGGCGATTCTACTGGGGAGAATTTTTATTTTAATTCATGAAATTTATTTTGGTAATGATTTAGAATGAGTGGATGAGACTCAAAAAGTTTTAAGTATTTCATGTGCGTAATATTGATTAACATTATTGTCATATGCATAAAAAAGATCTCATTAGAAAGACCATCCGTAATGAGTTAAAACATAGGATTTTTACACGTAGGAAATTTGAGGAATATCTTTCACAACTAGGACCGAAATAACACTGTGCGAAACTCCAAAATTTTATCGAGCACAGAAAGCTACTGAGGCATGTAGGAATTAGCGTCAGCGAATAGAAGTTAGCGCCAATACTTTGAGTTTAGCGCCAGACGAAAGCTCTGTCGCCAGGCGCTAAAGCCAAAAGCTGGCGCCAAATTCTTCCAATACCGAGCCAGAAATATGCGTTCTAATTTCGACCGGTTTTTAGCATTGTTTGCTCGATTCTACTTCCTGATTGAGTTTTTCTCACTTTTCTGAAACGCATATGTGTTCTACATATGGGCATAACCCCCTAGGAATTCATGCTCCATCTACCTGATTGAACGCTCTGAGCAACAAAGGGTACATCCGAGAATGTTAAATTCACCAAACCATGGAAGCGAGTTTTTCTAAAACTCGCGGTGTTCCATCCACTCACGCCAACCCTTCACGGTTAGGCGTCCGCGCGGTGCATCCGGACAATTAACCATGGACCCTCTATTGACTAACCCATATCCCGAACTTTAGAGAACTAGAGCCATGGTTAGGTTGCAAACTCATTGCATCATATTGTGCGTACTTGACTAATTGTGCATTATTTGTTGTGCATACTCTATGTGAATTTTCCTAACCGTTTGTTTGACTTGCGTTAAGACAAAATAAACTGCTTAATGGCTAAAAAGACTTTTCTTAATTAACTAATTAATTGATTAATTTTGGTAATTAGAGTCTAATAATCAAATCAGAGTTGACTTAGTACGACTTTAGGCATACCCTGTAGAGTAATAATACCGAAAGCAGTTCCAGATCAACGTTCCAGCGCTAGCGCTGTGATTTGGACTACAGCGCCACTGTGTGGAGTGTAGCGCCTGGCGACAGCTCCGTCGTCCGGCGCTACACTATATAGTGCGGCGCCAGTCCTGTCGTTTTGGCGACAGTTCGGTTTATTGCTCGAGTCATCATTTTGTGTCTGATTAAACAGTTTGCTAATCAATTATGTTAATTATACCTTGTTAATTCATTAATTAAGTCTAGTCACATAGTCTAGCCACATGTTCATGACACGAGTCCTAACATGTCACCTACACTCACTAGTCTTAGCACACACTTTGGGTATATATCACCATGACCATGTCTTAGGTTCATGCATGAGTCGGTTTTTTCTGTCATTTGAGTTAGGGGTACATTCTATTCCTAATTTTCCACATCTCTCTATCTACATGCTTTCTCCATATCACCACCCTCATTTTTCTACCTTCTTCTATCCATTACATGTTGAATAAAGTTTGAGTCAAACAATTAACAATGAATATCCCCAAATTCCTTTTCCACATTACTTGGTCGAGGAGAGAAGGGCGATTAATCAAGGATAACCTCTTTATTCAAGTCTTACTTTTTGTTAAACCGATTCGTCAAAAGAGGAAGGCTAAAAAGATAATGGCGACTCAAGGGGAAGTTAATGAACTTAGGAGTCAATTGACTGACGTGACTGAGGTGTTAAAGGCTTTAACCCTCAAAATTGATGACCTTGTGGAGCAACAACAAATGAACCTCATGCAAGAAAGCTTGAGCAAGCTATCTAGTGACTATAATTTTCATGGCATTAGTTCACCAGGGGTCTTGGTGGATAAAGAACTTCTTCCGCATAAGTTCAATGCCAACGACATCCCGAAATTCAAGGCAACTGATAACCCTTATTTTCATCTAAGAGCTTTTGAAACTATAATGAGTGTTAAGGGTATTGATAGGAAAGTGTTTCCCTCTATATTTTCTCTATCTCTTGAAACCGTTTGCCAACAATGGTTCCTCTTCCTTGACAAAGAGAAAACCTCTACCTGGGAATCCATAGTAAACGCTTTCATTGATAGATACTAGTGAAATATTCAAGTTGAAATCGATTATTGACAACTTGAGATGCTAAGACAAAAAGAGAATGAAGGCTTTACTTCTTCTAAGATGATTGAGGTGCCCACCGAAAAAGAATATGTGAGGATGTTTATCAAGAATCTCCAAGAGAAGTATTCAAAGCATTTAAAATATCAACACAATCTGAATACTTTCAAGGCCGTTTATGACATCGGAATTGAAATCAAAGATGACCTCGCAAAACAAAAAGCTACTTACAATAGTAACCGCGGTGGCTGGAAAGGAAAGAAGAACGACAATCCTTCTTCTTCCGAAAACGCCCACTCTAGTAATAATGTTAGTACCTTTGACCATAATGGTGTCTTAGCCATGGACAATCAAGGATCTAAAAGGAAACCCAGGAGAGAGTTCACACCCATTGGAATGACCTACGATGTTGCTTTCGATCGTCTCTATGACCGAGGGTTAATCAAACCTATTGGCCCTACTGAGGATCCAACGCCAGAAAATCGATCTTCGAGATGGAATCCCAACTCTTATTGCAAGTACCACCGAGGACGCGGTCATACTACTGATGAATGCTACAGGTTTCAAAATCTCATTCAAGATCTCATAGAAGCAAATAAGATCCCATTGCCTCTAGCTAATGAGAAGACTAGGTGATGATGAAGCAAACGACACAAGACATAGGCGAGCTTCAACGACGAGATTTCATGACCTCTTTTTTCTATTTTTTTTATTTACCATTTCCCCCAATAATTCTAGCATAGATTCTTTCTTTTCCCTTAGATTAATTTTGTAGGATCATTATTTCTTTTCCTTTAATAAAATGAGCATTTATTTTCTTGCATATGATCATTTCATTACATTGCATTAAAAAAAAAATCCATGTCAAACTAATCACAAGGTATACCAATGAATTGAGGCACCCCTTGTAGCCACCTCATATTACCTTTCACCCTTCTAATTTACAATCCTTTCTTCATAAACCACTTTGAGCCTCGTCTAACGATAGACCTTTCATTTTTCAACCTACATCTAACTAAACTTGGGATGGGATGGTGTGTAACTTATGCATGTTTTTTTAAAAAAAAAAAAAGCTTGAGTGACTTCAAAAGATAAAATAGCAAAAAATAAGCAAAAACTAAATAAATAAATAAAAGTGTATAAAATCGTGCCTCTTGATGCTTAGCTTCCAGACCTAAGTGACGTTCAAAATCGCTTCTTTACACCATATATGATGCTTAGCTCCATGACTTAAGTTCATTCATCTATCGTGTCACATGATGTAATTGTCCTTAGCCTCCTGGCCTAAGAACATGCATCATGCATACATTATTTTCAGGACAAGCAATTCAATCCATACGATTTATTTCGTCTTGCTCAAGGAGGAATTTCAAAACGTCTTTCCTTTTTCATTATTTTATTTTGGGGAAGTTCAAAAACGTTTTCTAAGTTTTCATCGAAGGAAGTTCGAAAATAAAAGTTCAGTTTTCACATCTTTCTTTTTCGGGAGAAAGTCGGTACCCTCCACTCATGACAAAAATTGACGGAAAATTTTTGCATCTTCGTTTGCTTGTGTCTGCACACACACATATATACACACACACTCACAAGTCATACACATGTCATGTCACATCAAGTCAAACTTGGTCAAGTTAGTAGTCAAGTCAATCACAGTGTATACAAGTCCATTGGCAAATTTATTTTTGCAGGTCTTATCTACAGCCCACGTCTGGGGACAAGCGGACCATCTACAGCCCACGTCCGGGGACAAGCGGACCAACTGCAGCCCACGTCCGGGGACAAGCGGACCATCTACAGCCCACGTCCGGGGACAAGCGGACCTTCATCATTTCATGATGCAAGGTTCTCGATACGCAGAGACTTGCAATCTCATCATCTTTCAACTTTCCTCAGGCTTAGAAAGCGTAATCGGTGGATTTTTCTTCAAGTATAGAAAACCGCCAAATCGGCTTTCCTCAGGTTTGGAAAGCGTTATCGGTGGATTTTTCTTCAAGTATAGAAAACCGCCAAGTCGGCTTTCCTCAGGCATGGAAAGCATCATTAGTGGATTTTTCTTCAAGTATAGAAAACCACAAAATTCCTTTGTCGGCTTTCCTCAAGTATGGAAGGCATTATCGGTGGAATTCTTCAAGCATAGAATAACACCAAATTCGTTCGTCGACTTTCCTCAGGCATGGAAAATATTATCCAGTAGCTTTCTTCAGGCATAGAAAGGTACCAAACTCTTCAGTCGGCTTTCCTCAAGCATGGAAAGCATTTCAACCAATGTCACTCGGTAGATTCCTTCAAGCATAGGAAAATACCAAACTCGTTTGTCACCGACACACTGGTGTCAGATATGTATTCTATCCCTTTACTCTTTTATCTGTGGAATTAACATTTTTTTGCAGGTATCGGCGTATACAGAGTGATTTAGGATCGCAGAACATTTTAAATCATTTTGCGTCCCTATCGACTACTTTGACTATTGTTTTCGAAACTAACGTTTCTACAAACTCAGTCAAAGTGGGGGCTTCTGTAGACACCTAAAAATGTCTCCCAAAAACCAAACTCAATGATAAATAACCTTTCACCGCCACTATTGGTCGGGTTTAGTATTTAATCCCGAGAGTGCTTAAAAAAATCGTATTTTATTAAATTCATATTTTTGAAAGGTTTATGGATCAGTCTTGGTGTTTGGTAAAAGCATAGTTTTAATTTGTTAATTAATTTTAAGCTCAAACGTTTTTATTTTATTATTTTGTTATTTATTTTTGGTCCAAATATTTTATTTATTTTTTATTTTATTATTTTCTTATTTTAGCCAGAATAATAAAAGTCAGAAAAAAGCCTGAAATTATCAATCGACACTTAAAAAGCCGAAAGAAATTAGGGTTAAAAATGAATTTAGACGGAAAAATGGACTGGAACTGACCGTGTCACGGTACAGCCTGACCGTGTCATGGGAACCATTCCCGTCTGACGGTGGGACTTCCCGTGACACGGGAGGTCTGCCGTGACACGGGAAGTTCCGTGTCCTTTCCGCGTAAACCCTTAACGCGTTTTCCGTTCCGTTTTCTGAAAATTTCCCGCGTCACTCCAAAACTGACCGTGTCACGGGAATGTATACCGTCTGACGGTACAGTCTAACCGTGTAACGGTACAGTCTGACCGTGTCACGGGATACTTTTTTAGGGTTTTTATCATTTTAGGGTTCTGTGTGCTCCCTCAGCACATTTCCCTATAAATACCCCCTCACTTCTGATGTACGGGGCGACCAGAATTCGATTATTCTTATTTTCTCTCTTCTATGCTATTAATCTAAACCCTAGCCTACCCTTGTTACTTCAAAATTCCTTATTCAAGCACTCAAAGGAGTCCATATTTTACTCGAGGTTCTGTCCTTAAGCTAAGGCGTGAAAGGTAGAATCGTTTGAGGGTTTGGCCCCCAAAATCAACCTTATTTAATTTAATTTAATTTTATTATTGTTTTTATTATTTCCTTGAAGTTACTAACTCGTTTATTATTTTGTAGTTGCAAACAAACAGATTCAAAGTAAGGATCATGCCCTTTTTATTATTGTTATTTTTCTAATGATTTTTATGTTGTTGGAATTATGATTAAATTGGTTTTTATATTTATATTGATTCTATTATTTATTTTGATCACCATATTGCATGTTTAAAGGGAATATGTAATTGAAAATCATGACTAATAAGATAATTTGGACAACCGGTTTAGGATCCTTTTAATCTTATTATTAATTGAAGTGATCACCAAATTTTTAGAATTACATGTGCATTAATCTTAAACCAATTTAGTTAAATAATAGTTTGGAGCGAATTGAATTATTGTTTGTATGCCTTTGAGATCATAGGAATGCTTTTCAATACAAGAATCGAGTAGAGGCCAATACGGGCGAATGTGACTCCATGACTCACTTCGTACCATTATTCCCGATCCTCCTTTCGTGGTTCCGAACATATGGAGTTAATAATCTCATGGATTATGAATGGGGTGTAACCTTCACGGGTCAATCGTTGTTGCCTATCGTTGTCCCTTATCGTGGTTGCCTTTTTATGATCCGTGAACGGTTTACAAGTTCCTTAAAAACTTGTTGGCGGCTCCCTACTTTATTTGTCCCTAATTGTAATGTCAATTCCCACTTCCTATGAGTGCCAAGCATATTCACAACATGCTTTTAACGTAGGCGCACTTCAAACGACGCCTACAATTTGGCGACTCCACTGGGGAGGATTCTTAATTATTTATTGATTTGAGTGATCGGTATTTAATTAAGATGAGTGGATGAGACTTGAAAGATTCTTGAAAAAATATTCCTGTGATTAATTTGGCATTTTCGCATCGGCATAGACGTTTTAACGTCGCATTCAGGTCTGTCCCGTAGGAAAAATTGGATAACTTGGTTGCGCGCAAAAGCAAACAAGGCACCAGTCAGATTTTCTGACCGCCGTGTCATGGCAGAGTTTGCCGTGTCACGGTACAGTGTACCGTGTGACGGTACACTGCACCGTGATACGGGAATTTCCGCTGTGTCACGGCAGTCCTAAAATCAGTCCGGTGACCTATTTTCTTTTCTCCCAGTCGACTTCCTTCGATTTTTCTGAAAAATTGTATGTGTTCTACATGCGTCTTAGCCCGGGAGATTTAAGCTCTATTAACCCGAAAACGCTCATGGCAATAAGGGTTCATCCGAGTTATTAAATCCACCCAAACCATGGAGTCGAGTTCGATTTCATCACGAACTCGCGGAGCCGCCCGTTGGCATACACCCTCAAGGGAGGCTGCCTTGCTAACGCGTCCAAACTCTTAACCATGGTACCCTTTTGACACCCAATGCTTGACCAATAGTTGAACATAGATCTTGACTTTAGGTTGCGAACTTTTTTACATCATCGTGCCTAAATGCTATGTGTTTGTTCGGTGCTAACCCTAATGTGTTTCCTCTTTTTGTTTGACCCATGAACGAGGGTTTTTATTCTCACATAGTAATTAGTACGGATTTAAAATCGATTAAAATGTGAAAAAAAATTCACAAAAACTGACCTGGAACTGCGCACCGTGTCACGGCATTTTCTGCCTTGTCACGGGGAACAGTGCCGTGACACGGTAAAGGCTACCGTCAGACGGTAGCCTTAACCGTGTCACGTCAGTCTGCACCATGACACGGTGCCCAGAAAGCGTCCCGTCAGTCTTTTTTCTCGATTTTTGTGTCCAGTATTGAGTCGTGTTTAGTTATACGGTCAAAACACGTGTCTATAACCTCACTTAATCACTCACATGTCGTGTTTACACACTTTTTGCTTTAAGTCGTGCACCACTTTTTTGACCGTATTTTAGGGAAAGTCTTGTTTTTATGTCTTTTTTTTAAAGTTGGATGGTATCCTCCCTTTTAAAAATAAACAAGCAACGTTTCAAAATTATTTTTTTTTTTAAAAAAAAAAAAAAAATTTGTCTGTGACACGGAGAATTTATCCCGTCTGACGGGAGAAGTGTCCCGTGCCACGTCACCCCTTTTAAAAAAAAAACGTCAGTTTAGTCTTCCGTGTTAATTTGGTCCTCGCGTCAGTCATTTTGGTTATTGTTCACATGTCTAGCCATACGATCATACCACGAGTCTTATAACATCACTTGATCACTCACGAGTCAAGTATAGTCCACACACTTTCTTTATGTTCCGACTCGAGTCGTGCACCAGGTCGTTTATGATCGTATATTAGGTTCATGCACGCTTTTTTCGTCATAATAAAAAAAATGAGTGGAGTTTTCTCACCTGTTTTCAAATGTCTATTTTTTCCTTCCTTTCCTATCTTGAGCAATGAGTCAAACAATTAAGTGAATTGTTTTATTTCACAGTACTTGTTCAAGGAACAGAGATAGATCAATACGGTTCGAGCCATTACCGCAACAATCTCTCAGATCTAATAGGCGTTCAAAGAGAACTTTGTCATCTCCGTTACTCATCACCTTTCAATGGCCACTAAAGAGGACATTGAGAACATCAACAAATCCATTGAGGCACTGTCTTCCATGATGCAAACCCTTACCACTAGGGTCACTACCATGGAACAAAACTAGGTCACTGTTTCCACCCTTGACAAACTGAAGGAACAAATGAGTAAGATTTCTAAGGATTTCACTTATGTGGAACGGCCTCCCACTCCTTTGAATGTGAAGGACAGACTCCCTGAAAAGTTCTCCACTGCTTATATTCCAAAGTTCAAGCCTACTGACAATCCAATATTCCATTTGAAGGCGTTCTCTGCAACCATGGCTCTTAAGGGATTGGACGTAACACTCTTCCCTACGGTGTTCCCTCTCTCCTTAGAACATGCTTGCCAACAATGGTTCTATTCCCTAGATTGCAAGCGTACTGCGACTTGGCAAGATGTCACCGACAGTTTCATAAATCGTTACAAGTGTAACATTCAAACTAAAACTTCTGAACGTGAACTCTCCATTCTCAAACAGAAAGAGAATGAAGGCTTCACCGCTTACCTGAACAGGTGGAGGGAAACAGCTTCACTCTTGGTAGATCCTCCCAAAGAAAGAGATATGGTTCGCCTCTTTATTCAAAATCTTACTCATAAATATAGGGAACATCTCAAATTTCTTCCACTGAACATTTTCGAAGCTGTATATGACATCGGCATCAATATCGAGGATGAGCTAATAAAGACTACTGGTAGTAACAATAATAACACTTGGAAAAACAAGAAGAATGACCATCCTTCTTCTTCGTCTTCTAAGCACGAAAATACTACCAACAATATAAGCCAAGTTGATCTCAACGAAGTGTTAGCTCTTGATACTCCATTGCCCAAGAAGAAAAGAATTTACACTCCTTTAGGAATGAGTTATGATGTGGCCTTTGATCGCCTTTACAGTCAAGGTTTGATCACACCTATTGGGCCATTTCCAAAGCCAAAACCTGAAGAAAGGAGCGCCAAATGGAATCCCAATGCCTATTGCAAGTACCATCAAGGAAGGGGTCACACTACGGAGCAATGTTGGAATTTGAAGGACGTCATTCAAGACTTGATGGATGCAAATAAACTTCATGTCCCTCCAGGCGGCAAGAAGTAATGAATACAAGGCACACAGATCCTTCATGCAAGATTTCATGTTTTTTTTTATTCTTTTGTTTCAACCCTCTCCCCCAATAAGTCTAGCATAGGTTCCCGTTATCCATGTGTACTGTCTATGTGTCATATTTCTTATCTTTTCCATCAATGAGCATTCCTTTCCTTTGCAATCGATCATCGACTTCATTTGCAAAATTAAAAAAAAAATCAATTGCCGAACTAAACACAAGGTACACCAATGATTTGAGGCACCTTTGCAACCCATTCATTCCCCATTAACCATTCAATTACATATCCATTTTTTTCATCAACCACTTTGAGCCTCGTCTAACGTTTGACCTTCATTTCTTCAACCCACAGTCACTTAACCCTGGGATTGGAAGATGTGTAATTGTATAACATTCATAAAGCAAGTAAAAAAAAAAGTAGCAAAGCAAAAATAAAACAATGTCTAAAGGCAAGTGTTCCAATGTCTTTGATATGAACACGTCTCAAATTAAGTCTCTCATCGAGTGCTTGGTACCGTGCCTGAGAAACATGAATGCCAAGTGAGTGATGGACCGCATGATCTGAGATTGCCTACATTGATTCACAAGAATGAAGAAAAAAGAAAAGAAGAAAAACATATATATTGAAAATAAACTTGCAAAATTCAAAATTTTCAAATTCAAAATTACACATCTTGGGGATTCTCTCGGGTCTTGAGCCTTTTATCCCTTTCTTCCTTAAACCATCAACTTAGCCACATTACAACCCTTGAAAGACCTCTTTGAGGTGTACATACACTTGTGAAAAGTTCGGTTAGAGCTACGTTCGGCCTGATTCCTAACGGATACGTAGGCAACCTCACATCGAGGTGCGGCCACATTCACATTCATATCCATGCATGATCGAGTCAAAGAATATCCAATGCTTATCCCTACCCATTTAGAGCTAGACTTGGGGGCTTGAACCCAAATCACATTAGCTTACCCAGCCTGAAGAGTCATCATCTTTGACTCTTCTCACATCTCTTTCCATCGCCATAACCCTTGTAGCCAGCCTTAGTATCACATTCACACACTTCACTCACACATCCATATCCATATCAATCATCCTTCCCTTTAAGAGTCCTTTATCATGAAATCTTGTTTCAACACTGTGCATGCTTCAAGACAACATTCAATAGAAGAAACATTGTATACTTTCTTAGGTTCCTGACCTGAGCAATGTTCATTGTTTCGCATAATGTGCTAAGAAACATTTATATATCAATGATTTTTAATCATACAAAGCATATCGTGCTTAGCTCCTTGACCTAAGCAACGTTCATTATGCAATAATCCCTGTACGTGCTTAGCTTCCAGACCTTAGTGACGTTCATAATCGCTTCTTTACACCATATATGATGCTTAGCTCCATGACTTAAGTTCATTCATCAATCGTGTCACATGATGTAATTGTCCTTAGCCTCTTGGCCTAAGAACATGCATCATGCATACATTATTTTCAGGACAAGCAATTCGATCCATACGATTTATTTCGTCTTGCTCAAGGAGGAATTTCAAAACGTCTTTCCTTTTTCATTATTTTATTTTGGGGAAGTTCAAAAACTTTTTCCAAGTTTTCATCGAAGGAAGTTCGAAAATAAAAGTTCAATTTTCACATCATTCTTTTTCGGGAGAAAGTCGGTACCCTCCACTCATGACAAAAATTGACGGAAAATTTTTGCATCTTCGTTTGCTTGTGTCTGCACACACACATATATACACACACTCACAAGTCATACACATGTCATGTCACATCAAGTCAAACTTGGTCAAGTTAGTGGTCAATTCAATCACAGTGTATACGAGTCCATTGGCAAATTTATTTTTGCAGGTCTTATCTACAGCCCACGTCCGGGGACAAGCGGACCATCTACAGCCCACGTCCGGGGACAAGCGGACCAACTGCAGCCCACGTTCGGGGACAAGCGAACCATCTACAGCCCACGTCCGGGGACAAGCGGACCTTCGTCATTTCATGACGCAAGGTTCTCGATACGCAGAGACTTGCAATCTCATCATCTTTCAACTTTCCTCAGGCTTGGAAAGCGTTATCGGTGGATTTTTCTTCAAGTATAGAAAACCGCCAAGTCGGCTTTCCTCAGGCATGGAAAGCATCATTAGTGGATTTTTCTTCAAGTATAGAAAACCACAAAATTCCTTTGTCGGCTTTCCTCAAGTATGGAAGGCATTATCGGTGGAATTCTTCAAGCATAGAATAACACCAAATTCGTTCGTCGACTTTCCTCAGGCATGGAAAGTATTATCCGGTAGCTTTCTTCAGGCTTAGAAAGGTACCAAACTCTTTAGTCGGCTTTCCTCAAGCATGGAAAGCATTTCAACCAATGTCACTCGGTAGATTCCTTCAAGCATAGGAAAATACCAAACTCGTTTGTCACCGACACACTGGTGCCAGATATGTATTTTATCCCTTTACTCTTTTATCTGTGGAATTAACATTTTTCTGCAGGTATCGGCGTATACAGAGTGATTTAGGATCGCAGAACATCTTAAATCATTCTCCGTCCCTATCGACTACTTTGACTATCGTTTTCGAAACTAACGTTTCTACAAACTCAGTCAAAGTGGGGGCTTCTGTAGACACCTAAAAATGTCTCCCCAAAACCAAACTCAATGATAAATAACCTTTCACCGCCACTATTGGTCGGGTTTAGTATTTAATCCCGAGAGTGCTTAAAAAAATCGTATTTTATTAAATTCATATTTTTGAAAGGTCTATGGATCAGTCTTGGTGTTTGGTAAAAGCATAGTTTTAATTTGTTAATTAATTTTAAGCCCAAACCTTTTCATTTTATTATTTTGTTATTTATTTTTGGCCCAAATATTTTATTTATTTTTTATTTTATTATTTTCTTATTTTAGCCCGAATAATAAAATTCAGAAAAAAGCCCGAAATTATCAATCGACACTTAGAAAGCCGAAAGAAATTAGGGTTAAAAATGAATTTAGACGGAAAAATGGACTGGAATTGACCGTGTCACGGTACAGCCTGATCGTGTCATGGGAACCATTCTCGTCTGACGGTGGGACTTCCCGTGACACGGGAGGTTTGCCGTGACACGGGAAGTTCCGTGTCCTTTCCGCGTAAACCCTTAACGCGTTTTCCGTTCCGTTTTCTGAAAATTTCCCGTGTCACTCCAAAATTGACCGTGTCACGGGAATGTGTACCGTCTGACGGTACAGTCTAACTGTGTCACGGTACAGTCTAACCGTGTCACGGGACACGTTTTTAGGGTTTTTATCATTTTAGGGTTCAGTGTGCTCCCTCAGCACATTTCCCTATAAATACCCCCTCACTTCTGATGTACGGGGCGACCAGAATTCGATTATTCTTATTTTCTCTCTTCTATGCTATTAATATAAACCCTAGCCTACCCTTTTTACTTCAAAATTCCTTATTCAAGCACTCAAAGGAGTCCATATTTTACTCGAGGTTCTGTCCTTAAGACAAGGCGTGAAAGGTAGAATCATTTGAGGGTTTGGCCCCCAAAATCAACCTTATTTAATTTAATTTAATTTTATTATTGTTTTTATTATTTTCTTGAAGTTACTAACTCGTTTATTATTATGTAGTTGCAAACAAACATATTCAAAGTAAGGATCATGCCCTTTTTATTATTGTTATTTTTCTAATGATTTTTATGTTGTTGGAATTATGATTAAATTGGTTTTTATATTTATATTGATTCTATTATTTATTTTGATCACCATATTGCATGTTTAAAGGGAATATGTAATTGAAAATCACGACTAATAAGATAATTTGGACAACCGGTTTAGGATCCTTTTAATCTTATTATTAATTGAAGTGATCACCAAATTTTTAGAATTATATGTGCATTAATCTTAAACCAATTTAGTTAAATAATAGTTTGGAGCGAATTGAATTATTGTTTGTATGCCTTTGAGATCACAAGAATGCTTTTCAATACAAGAATCGAGTAGAGGCCAATACGGGCGAATGTGACTCCATGACTCACTTCGTACCATCATCCCCGATCCTCCTTTCGTGGTTTCAAACCATATGGAGTTAATAATCTCATGGATTATGAATGGGGTGTAACCTTCACGGGTCAATCGTTGTTGCCTATCGTTGTCCCTTATCGTGGTTGCCTTTTTATGATCCGTGAACGGTTTACAAGTTCCTTAAAAACTCGTTGGCGGCTCCCTACTTTATTTGTCCCTAATTGTAATGTCAATTCCCACTTCCTATGAGTGCCAAGCATATTCACAACATGCTTTTAACGTAGGCGCACTTCAAACGACGCCTACACGCGTCTTTCTTTTTTGGGAGAAAGTCGGTACCCTCTACAAAAATGAAGGAAAGTTTTTGCCTTTTTGCATTTTTCAAGTCCCACGATCACAATACAATGCACACACGAGTCATGTACACGTTGATTCATGTCATGATATCACATTTATTTGAGTCTAACACATGTGTCAACCACTTTGAGTCGAGTCAACCTCGAGTCAATCACAGCGAGTCAAGTTTATACCTTGAGTCACGACAATTCAATGAGTCAAGCAACACTAAGTCTTAGATCAACCCTAAAGAAAGATAAGCAAAGTCCTATAGTCAAAAATTAAATGAAGGTGCATCCCAGCAAGTAAGAATATTCCCGGATTTTTTCGAAAAAACTGCGAATATGATACATGAGATTCTTCCAAGATTAGAGGAGTTTGAGCAAAATTACATAGATCAGTAAATTAGAGATGAAGAGCTTTAATTTGCAGAAGATTTTACAAGATTTGGTTGAAAGGAAACGACCAAGCTCAAAGTTCGGAGCAAACCAAGCAACAGCGGCATCAAGAGCAGAATAGGGAAGACCCGACTCCAGCGCTAGACAACAACATCTGGCGTTTAGCAACAGATTTCAGCGCCTGCGCTAGATCTCAGCGTCTGGCGACAGAGCCAATTATTGGCGCCAACGATATTTCAGCAGCGACAGAGCTCGAAGCCTCTCAGAACGGTTATTTTGACCTCATACAACAATTTCGGGTTCCTGTGTACGCCAGTTAGCCCCTATAAGCAAATTTACATGATTAGTAGTCGGCTCGATTACAATCGTAGTAAGTGATTGACCTGACAAAAAAATCGTCTCACTTAGCTTAAGCGCCTAAGCACTAGCTCATTACAAGCACCAACGTATCGGTTTAAAAGCAAGCACTTAAACGACAAAATTTCCAATTATAGATTGTCGCGCATTCTTCTTAAACGACAATATTTCCAAATATGGATTGTCGCGCGTTCTTCTTAAACGACAATTTTTTCGAAAATTGGATTATCATCCCCAACTGACAATATTTCCAAAAATGGATTGTCGTGCATCTTCTTCAAACGGAAATTTTTCCAAGATTTGATTGTCATCCCATGAAAAGTTTCCAAGCGTGGATTGTCGTGCTCCTTCTTTGTTTGGCAAGTTTTTCCAAGTTCGGATTGTCATACATTCATGGATCGCTGGCAAGTTTTCCGAGATTGGATTGTCATACACCCAGTTCCCTATGGCAAAATTTCCCAAAGGATTGTTGTAGGTCTCTATTCATCATAAATTTCGTCAAAGGTTCCTCAACGTGGATTGTTATTCATTTCAGTAAGTGAAAAATTTTCCCGAAGTGGATTGTCGATCGATTCTTTTTTGGCAAATGTTCCAAGACGCGGATTGTCAATTGTGACAATATTTTCCTAAAAGGATTGTCGCATAGCGTTGGCAATTTCCAAGGTGGATTGTCGATCGTAGCAAAATTATTATGACAGATTGTTACGAAGCATTGGCAACTTTTCCCAAAAATTGGATTTTGGCAAATTTTCCAAGATACGGATTGTCGCTTCATCGTGGCAATATTTCCAAGGATGGATTGTTACGTGGAATTGACAACTTTCCCTAATTGTCATATATCATATAAGAGTTGTGTTGGCAACTATTCCCAAAGATAAGAGGATTGTCATCACAGTAAAAGCACCGACATACTGGTTCACAAGCAGCAAAGCGCCGACGTACTAGCATAGCAGCATTAAGGATCAACAAGCAGTGATTTTTTCAAAGACTATCACAGCGGAAATTGGAGGCAGTTACAGGCGTAGTAGTCTTCAGGCGGTATTCTCTAGCTTACGGAAGATCGTCACAACAAATCGGTTACCTTCTGAGACGTGTGCTTGACGGTGCAAGATACGCGTTTCTTAACTCTTTTATCTGTTTAACTAACGCTAGTTTGCAGGTATCGGTGTTACAAGAATGATTCAGGATCACAGAACGTTCTGAATCATTCACCGTCCCTATCGATACTTTGACTTTCGTTTTGGAAACTTGCGTTTCTCCAAACTCAGTCAAAGTGGGGGCTTCTGTAGACACCCAAATGTGTCTCCCCAAAACCAAACCCAGTGATTAATACCTTTCATGTCATTTGATTATCGAACAAAACGAAAGTGTGAAAGGTCTAGTGATGAGGATGTTTTTATTAAAATATCTCTTCTTTCTGTTTTTGAAAATATTTCTTTTCTTACCTTATTTTTGAAAAACGTGCATTCCAATTTAGTTTGGTCCATAGTATGGGTCCAATAATGGTGTAGTTGGATGGGGTTTGAAAAGACCTTTCCAACGATATATTATAAGCCCAATTCCGATGAATAATGAGTAAGTTATGGCCAAAATACTAAACTGGGCCCAAACCAGATTTTACCTACGACCCAATGATCATGTGGAGGGTCCAAAGGTTTAATCCTATTCCTAAACTAATTAGGATTAATTAGAAGCTTCTATAAGTTTTTAAAAGATCTTAATTATCCTTTTTGAAAAGATAAGATTAAAGAATTTGAGTTAAATAAAAACTTTCCTTTTTTAAAACTTTCCTTTTTCTTAAATCCTAATTCTATTCGAATTTAAAGATGTTCAAAGACAGTCAGATTTTATTTTCGTGCCTCATAATCTTTATCCAAATTTTATATGGTTGGATAGATTTTGAAATTATTTTTCCAATGATATATTATAATATTAAATTCGAGTTATAACAAAAAAAAAGATATGAATGGAATATGAAACTCTATCCAAAACTAACAACCTTCCACTATTTCGGCCATATCTTTTTATCTAAAAAATATTTTAATCTGATAATAATTGGGTTGGAAATTAGACTTCAAGATATTTCCAACGACATATCATATGCCTTATTTGGACATCTGGATATGATAAAAACAAAATCCGCAAAAACTGCTTTCCATCGAGTTTTATTTCGATTCGAATTCGGATTCTTTTATTTTTCTTCGACTCTATTTTTTCTCTATAAATAGAGGTCATATCTCCCCTTTTTCAATCACCAACTCTCATCAAGAATCTCTTGATTATTCTATCGCTCTCCCTCTCTCTCTGTTTCTAAGCCTAGCTTTTACAAACAAATTCCTCATACATTAGCACTAGACACACCTAGCCATATTCGAAGTTGCCTTCGCCCTAGACGTGAAAGGTTTTAATTTCTGAGGGTCTAATCCCAAATATCTCTTTCAATTATTATTTAATTTAATTGTTTTGATTATTATTTTCCTTGAAGTTACTAACCTGTATATTTTGTTATTAGAAAGAGGTACGAGGCATCCAAGTAAGTGCTTTAATTGTTTAATTGATATTATGATATAGAAATCATGCTTAGGTTGCTATTTTGATTTCTAGTATCATGTTAGGATGTTTTATTGCTTCTTAGTATCATGTTTAGGGTAATAACTAAAAATTTCTAATGTCAAGTATGATTGTTATGATGCTTCCTATTTTCTTTCCTAATATTCATGTTAGTATCATGTTAGCGTTATATATTTGATCTTTATTGCTTAGTGACATGCTAGGATTTATTATTAATCTTGTTAGTATCATGCCTAGGATCTTGCTATTAATATTATGTTTTAACATGATTATTTTAATCATGATTATTATTATAATTTATGATTATTATTATGTTGCTTGATGCTTATTTATTGTTATAGCTTGATCACACCTTTTATGTATGTTTAAAGGGATTTAGTACTTGTAATCACGCTTAATAAGATAATTAATAATCTTGTTTAGGGTTAATTTGATTATAATTCAAGTGATCGCCAATAATAGATTTATTTGTGCATTTATATTCAACCAACATAGATAAACAGGTTTAGGGTTAATCCTATTGCTTGCATGTTAGTCAGAAAGCGCACATGAATATGATCAGAATAAAGTAGAGGCCTATTATTAGGGCAGGTTCAATCTCTTTTAGGTTGGACTTGTACCTTCATCCCCGAACTACCAGTCATGGTTTAAGACCTATTGGAGTTGACGATCTCTTGGATCGTTAAGGGGTGTTACCTTCACCCCGTGAACGGTTTACAAGTTCCTAAAAAACTTGTTGGCGACTCTTTTGCTCTATCTTCTTTGCCTTTGGACGCCACCGTACTTTAGTGTACGATCACGGTGGGGTTCAGGCTAGGGATAATGCTTGAAATATTCCCTACATATATATGTATAAATATTCTCAAACGCAATACAATAAAAAAAAGTGTTATATATATATACAAATGATACTAAGTAAATAATGAATAAGAATATAATTCAAAAGTTAACATAAATTTACAATTAAAATGCCATTTACATGTTGAAGGTGATAAAAGACGCCAACATGTCACAAACTTCATTAAGCTCCTTGATTGTCAACAGACCATCCTTTTGGACCTTGCAAAACTTGAAACACAAAAAAATTATGTTACAATAAATTAATTAGGCAAAACAATATGTATTTTATCAAATGTGACCTATATGACTTCTATTTAGCCCATTTCCTACATTTCTTATCAAATGTACCATTTATTTCTCATAACATGTCAATGTCACCTAGTTTTATGTGTCTAAGCCCTAAAATTGAATAAAAAGAGCATTTTATTAAGGTTTAAGACACTTTTTACTCAAAATTGCCCAATTATGACCTATATGACTTTACTTTGCCCATTTCCTACATTTCTTATTAAATAAACTTTATTTATCTCATAACATATTAATATTACCTAGTTATAGGTGTATAAGTAAAGAAATCAAATCAATAGAGCATATTAACACAAAATGGCCCAAATATGGCCCATATGACTTCTATTAAGCCCATTTTTTACCTTTCCAGTAAAATGACCTTTTTATTTCTCATAACATGTCAATGTTGGGTAATATTAGGTGACTAAGGCTAGAAATCACATCGACATAGAATTTCATTAAGTTTAACAACGCATTTTACTCAAAATGGCCCAAATATAGCCTATATGACTTCTATGTAGCCCATTTCCGACATTACTTATCAAATGAACTATTTATTTCTCATAAAATGTCAATGTCACCTAGTTTTATGTGTCTAAGCCCTAAAATTGAATCAAAAGAGCATTTTATTAAGGTTTAAGACACTTTTTACTCAAAATGGCCCAATTATGGCCTATATGACTTTACTTTGCCCATTTCCTACATTTCTTATTAATTGAACTTTATTTATCACATAACATGTCAATATTATCTATTTATAGGTATATAAGAAAAGAAATAACATCAAAAGAGCATATTAAAACAAAATGGCCCAAATACTGCCCATATGACTTCTATTCAGCCCATTTTCTACCTTTCTTGTCAAATGACCTTTTTATTTCTCATAACATGTCAATATTGGGTAATATTAGGTGTCTAAGGCTAGAAATCACATCAATATAGCATTTCATTAAGTTTTAGGACTTACCTCATCAAGCTGTTGAGTGTCCGTACAATGAGTCACAATGTCAAGCATGAATCTTATCACATACAAAGCACAATCAAGTCCATTTTCTTGTTGTGCGCACTAGCATATGACAAACAAATCACATCAGTAAAACATGCAAAGGAAATTAGAAAATATTTTCTAACATAGATTTTGAAAATAATCACAATATCATGTAAATTACCAACGGTGACTTCCATGTTGGACCCTTTGGAGCACGACAATGTAGCTTGTTCATAACACTGTAGTAAATAAAGTACATTCAAATTTGATTAGTCGTATGACTACTAAATTAGTTATTATTAGAAATAATCATCACTAGGTAGATATATATATTTACTTTTGCAATATAGACTTCACGAGCCACTTCTCCGATGATCAAGCTGAATCAAGGTGATAAATTATGTTATTGGAATTACAAATCACCATGAGGCTCCAATGCTCCCTACATAAGTTCACAATAGACAAGCAAATTAATATTTAGGAGTCAACATATAATGAGGCCAAATCGATTGAATTTGACATGGTTAGACTTACTCTTTATAACATGGGGCGAATATGAACTTGTCTCCTGCACGCGCTGATTCCCTGATACTTTGCTCAACATAGCACAACACGTCATGGGGGTTTCCTATGATTCTAGTAGTGGATAACTGCTCGGGGCATAACCACCCAACTTTACAAGGAAAATCAGTTTCAGTTAAGTGCTCCTATAGTGCTCTGCGTGCATGAACAATGAATAATTAATCACATGTAGGATAATCACCACAAATTTGAATAACTTGAAAAAAGTGTAGATTATGTGGGAATTGAAGTACCTCATGAATGTTTTGAATGAGGGAAATTTTAAGCTTTGCACCACGTAGAAATTCCTTCACATCTTCTTTGCTGATCCATGCAACTGCATCCTCATCATAGTGGAACATTGCCTTAGGAAGTGCAACTTCCATGGGAACGACCAAATGACAAGCACGGTTGTGAAGAAAGGTCATGTCGAGCGATTGAAGAACAATGTCTTCGACTAGTGAAGTAGGTTTCATGGGTGAACCTTTCGAAGAGTGCAACTTCGACGCTTGTTCACTCTTGAACCTTTGTTCACTTAGCTTCTTCTTAGGTTGATCAATGCCTTTAGGCTTATCCACCCTCTTTCTATTTCAAGTTTTTCTTCCATGCAAAATCTAAAATAGTTTGAGAAAGAATAAGTTTATAAGTTGAGAAATGAAGAAAATAGGCATATTATAAGTTATTTTGGCTTAAAATGGTTTTATATTGATGAAATGGACCAATTAACTTAGAAATTAGCTTCTTTTATGTAATTTCAACTCACAATCACTTATAAATATGTAATTATGAGATGGTTTGAGAAAGAATAAGTTTATAAGTTGAGAAATGAAGAAAATAGGAAAGTGAGAAGCCATTTCAGCTCAAAATGGCTTTATTTTGATGAAATGGACCCAACACCTTAGATTTTAGCTTCTTTTATGTCATTTCAAGTCACAATCTCTTATAAATATGTAATTATGAGATGATTTTAGAAATAACAAGTTTATAAGTTGAGAAATGAAGAAAAGAGGCATGTAAGAAACCAATTTGGGTAGATGAAGGTTGTTCTACCCTACTGCTTGTCAACAATGGTATATGAAGGTTGTTCTTCTTTCTTTACATTCAACATCGTACTCTGACATATGCTACTTCTCTATCTAAGAACCATGATAAGTCAAATTTATATTGCACCAACTGCAATTGATTGGGTCATGATTATGATGCTTGTTTTTTGGTCCATGGATACCCTGATTGGTGGCTCAAAAAAATACGGCAACCAAGGGGGCTCTTCTTCCTCTACTATCACTACCTCGTCTATCTCTACTACCACACAACTTGTGGCCAACTCTATCGCTGCTGCTGCCTACTGTGACGCACAACCTGCTGCTCCCTGGAATGTCTTTGTTGCTCATACTACGGTAGCCACAAAATATTCGCCAGCCATGACACTACTACAAAAGGCGTGCTTTTTGGACGCTTTTGTTTCGACGCTGTTGGTGTGGCGTCAGCGTATGTATTTTGGTATCGTCTTTTCTCGATGCTTTTTCTGGTCGAAGATTGTCTCGACACTTAAAAGCGCCGGGAAAATCACGTCCTATGCACGTGAGTATGGTTGCTCGCAATTTTAAAATTTTTAATGAAAAACTTAGCGTATTTTCACCCTCCCTCGAATCAGGTTCCCAAATTCCCCCAAATTCCCAATTAAACCACCCATCCATACTAAAAGCTATTCTGCTCTCCTATAAACCTGGACTCCATCATCAGCGACAAAAAAAAATTCCTTTTTGGTTAATTTCTGGGTTTTGCTTGCTAAACTTCAAGGAATTTGACGGTTTTTGGCTTGTCACTTTCATAAATTTGAGGTATTAACTTTTTATTTGCTATACAATATTGTTTCTAGGTATATATCTATCGTTTTTGGTGCCTAATATAGGCAAATTTGTCAAAAAAAAAACCTTTTAAATGGTCCATTTTGCGAAAAAAACCTTTTAAAAGTTTTTTGGCAAAAGAAAACCCGAAGATATTTTTTTTGTTGAAGACACCCTGTGCCTCTAATTCACTTAATTAAGCTTTAATCTTTTCCTATTTACCCTTTAACTCACTCTTAGCCATTTAATAATTAAATTAATTTATAAACAAAAATAAAAACTCAATCCACCATCCCTACCACCACTCCACCAGCTAGCACCCTCTCCTTTTGTCCCTCCCATGGCGGCAGCCCCCCTCCCCCCAATTGAGCCGCCCTAAACTGTCGTCCGACCTCTTCCTTTCCCTTTTCCCCCCACCATACCCCCTCTGCAACCCTTCCCCTTCCCTAAACCCTAACCCCGACCATCCACCCTAACACCAACAATTTCTTCTTCAAAATCAATTCAGACAGCAATGAGAGCATCAACATCAAGTGGCAGAGGATCCTTAGAGAGGTCGACGATGTGGCGGCAAGGGCGAGAAAGAGGGAAAGAGAGAGAGAGTGAGTCAAGGAGAACAAGAAAGAGGGGGAAGAAGCGTGAGGGAACTTGCTCGAAGTTAGGCTTTAGGGAGGGGGATAATTAGGATGGTCCACTGGTGGTCGAGGTGGATCGCCGAAAGTTAGGGGTTTAAGGGGGCAGTACATTTGGGGGGTGGGGGCTGCTGCGTGCTGCCAAAGGAGGGGGTAAAAAGGAGGGAGTGGCTGGTGGTGGGAGTGGTTGTTTTTGGGTTTATTTATTTATTAATTAAGTTAATTAATAAATAGTTAAGTGAGAGTTATAGGAAAATTAGAAGAAATTAGAACTTAACTAAGTGAATTAGTGGCATTAAGTTGTCTTCAATTAAAAAATTTAATAATCGGGTTTCCTTTTGCTAAAATGTTAAAATTCAGTCTTTCTTTTGCCAAAAAGTTTTTTAAAGGTTTTTTTTTCGCAAAATGATCCATTAAAAAGGTTTTTTTTGACAAATTTGCCCATAATATATCACAATTCTCTAAATTTTCATTTAAATTGGGAATTATTTCTTTGCATGTCTTCGATTTTGAGTTGGTGTAGAACAAGAATCGATCTCGATCTTATTGCGAGGTAAAATTTTCCCCTTAATTAGATAATTTTATTTCTTTTTATGTTTTTTTTTCGTGAATTCTGTTTTCAAATCCAAGTTTTCACGTTTTTTTAAAAAAAATTTAAAGTAGTTTTTTTGGTTTTTGTTATGACTTTTATGCCTTTTTTAGGGTTTTAGTTTAGAATTTTATGGTTTTTGATATGAATATTATTGGCATTGAATTTTCTTGTTTTTTATATGAATTTTCTGGTTTTTGATATGAATATTATAGGCTTTGAATTTTCTGGTTTTTTATATAAATTTTCTGGTTTTAGTTGAAATTGATAATTGCTGATTAAATGTTATCCCTTGCACGAAGCTGGAGGTTTTTTGTATTTCTTACATTTTCGTTTAGTTTAGATCATTATATTATTCTAATTTTGATAATGCCACTATGCTCTTCCTATATTGCTCATCTGATATTCCTTTAATGACATTATGACTTTAGAGGTCAAAACATTGGCTTGTGGGAATCTAGTATATCTGTCAAATAATTATTTAAGCCAATGAATAGTATCACTCTAAAAGGCCAGAACCCTATTTCAGAATATGACCACATATCTTCCTGTGTATTACACAAACAAGGTGGGATTATGCTAGTAGTAAGATTCCTAGTTGAATTTGCCTTGTGTGATTACATTGTCCTTGAGATAAGCTTAGTTGATAGGTGTTTCCTATCACTGTTTTAATTAGCAGCTCTTTGATGTGAAACAATGTGTATGTAGAGGTAGATCACCTGAAAGCAGAAAGGAGGTTTTTTTTTGTTCTGAAGGGTAAAAGAAATTCAACCTAGTATAAATTTTCCAGTTGGTATAAACTACTAATTTTGTTGATAAAATAGTAATTATGTTACTTTATATGTGGTAAATTGTTTTAGCAGGGTAAAAATAATTCCAAATAGTAGACACGTTGACAGATTGACATAATTGTATGAAATTTACATAATTGACAAAAATTTATGTGCAAAAAGCTTACTTCTAAGGTGGAACAACACTGTTAAATAACTCGTTGTAAATGATTTGCATAATGTTTAAACAACTCTATGATGTTTGGAGGGAAGCATGAGGCTAAAATTTTGTCTTTATAAACAAGTTTTCCCCTGAATAGATGTTTGATGTTGTTGCAGCTGTAGATTTCTGGTTGAGATTACATTTCGCATGTGGTTTTAGACAAGCCAAAGTTTATTAAGGTACGTTTTCCATTGCATCAAACCTGGATATATTCATAATCTTGTATGATTTTGTTATGATTGAGTAATTAACAGTGAAAATGCAATTGTACACCATCCTGAAAGTCTTAATTTTATCCTGAAAGCTTACTTACATTATTTTTAAGTGGATAAACTTCTTGATATTATAAGTTTGATGGATGTTTATATACTTAGTGAAAGTGATGTCTCTATTTTATATTGGTTTAAGGATCCTTGTAACATGTTTTTTTTTTTCATTTGTTTTTAATTTTTGTTTTTAATGTCATTGTTTTTATTTGGCAATTAACTATATACTTCTTTGTAGACATGGATACTAGTTGGATTGATTTACCAAGAGGTGATCTTGGTTATTTTAAAGGTTGCATGGAATTCTTTAAACTTGCTAAAGAGACTCTTTTACCAAATACATGGGAAACTATATGCCCATGTAATAAGTGCAAGTTAAATAAAACGAATTCTGTAGAAGAAGTTGGAGGGCATATTTTATTTTATGGTTTTTATAAAAACTATAGAAATTTGATATTTCATTGTAAATATGAAGGGAGTAAGACCTATGATCTAAGTGATGATCAAGTAAATGCAGTAGGTCGAGATGATATGGACGGGTTACTAAGAGCATCTTTTAGAGTTAATACACAACAAACCGATAAAACTCAAGATTCATCATTTAATGAACAAAGTATTGATCAAAGATGACAATTCATATGACATGGATGAGGGGTTTACCATTTATCGCGAGGTAGATAATGAGTATCAATCAACTTTCTCAAATGAAGAACAGGCAAAGTATAAAAATCTCATGGAAGCTTCTGAAACAGGCAAACTTTTATTTCTATTGAATTTGTTTCACCTAAAGTGTATGTTCCATTGGTCTGCAGAGTCATTTAATAAATTACTTGAACTTCTAATTGACGCATTTCCCATTATTAAGGAGTTTCCAACGTCCTATTATGAAGGCATGAAGATAATAAATGATTTAGGGTTAGGATATGAGAAAATCCATGCATGTCCAAATAACTGCATGTTATATTGGGGAGAATTTGCAAATAAAAGTGAGTGTCATATATGCCATACATCAAGGTGGAAAAGTGTGAAAGGAAATGAGGGTGATGTAAATGAAAAAGGAAAAGAAGCATGTAAGAAAGGCGAGGCAGCTAAAGTAATGCGGTACTTTCCCCTTATCCCAAGATTAAAGAGGCTATACATGTCATCTAAAACTGCAGAGGACATGAGATGGCACTTTAATCGTAAGGATGATAAGATTCTACGACATCCTGCTGATGGTGAGGCCTGGGAAAAATTTGATGAAAAATATACAGAGTTTGCCGTTGATCCTCGCAGTGTTAGATTAGGTCTAGCGAGTGATGATTTTAATCCATATTGTCTTACGAACATAAATTATAGTACATGACCGATGGTCCTCATTCCTTATAATTTACCACCATGGCTTTGCATGAAACGATCATCCTTTATTCTTTCTATAATTATTCCTGGTAAATTTTGTCCCGGTTTGGATATTGATGTGTACTTACAACCACTAATCCATGAATTGAAATTATTGTGGGAAGGTGTTGATGCTTTTGATTCTTATAGTGGAAGCAACTTCAAACTGTGAGCAACTCTACACTCTACTATTACTGACTTTCCTGCTTATGCTATGCTGTCTGGTTGGAGTACGAAAGGCTACAAAGCTTGTCCTTCTAGCACTCATTCTACTTATTCAGATAAATTTGGTGGCAAAATTATTTACCCTGGGTATCAAAAATGGTTGCCTATTGATCACCCACATCATTCACAAGCTAATTTGTTTGATGGGAAAGAAGAATATGGTATTGCTCCGATTCGTACCAGTGGAACCGAAGTTTTGAAGCAACAAGAAGGGGTAAAGTATGTATGTGGGAAGACAAAAAAGCTCCTAAAAAAAGAGGGAAAAAAGCTGCCAATGAACTTGATGATGATTGCAATCCTGATGGTGATGATGTTCTTTGGAAAAAGAAAAGTACATTTTTTGAATTAGAGTATTGGGAGCATAATCCTCTTAGACATAATTTAGATGTTATGCACATTGAAAAGAATGTGTCCGATATTATATTAGGAACTCTTTTAGATATGGATAGTAGTAGGGATGATGAGAGTGGCAGAGAAGCCCTAAAGAATTTCAATATAAAACCTCATCTATGGATCAACCCTCAAGGTTACATCCCGCCGGCTGCATACACCATGTCTAACGAGGAGAAAGAACGATTTTTGAAAGTCTTGAAAAAAATGAAAGTTCCTGATGGATATGGATCTAATTTGAAAAGATGTGTGAATCTAAAGCAACAGAAACTTATTAATATTAAAAGTCACGACAATCATATTCTCATGCAAGATATCCTCCCGGTTGCTTTAAGGGTGTCGAATGCCACAAAAGTTATTGACTTGCTTGAGGAGTTGTCTGACTTTTTCAAAAAGATATGTTCAACTGCTATAAATACAAGAGAATTGGATACCATTCAATCAAAGCTCGTGTTGATTCTTTACCAGTTTGAAAAAGAATTTTTACCAACATTTTTTACAATCATGGTTCATCTACTAATTCATTTATTGGAAGAGGTCAGACTAGGCGAACCGGTTCATTATAGATGGATGTATCATGTTGAAAGGTACTTATTATTATTATTATTATTATTATTATTATTATTATTATTATTATTATTATTATTAGTAATTTTTTTATTTGTATTATTTAATTTTTAAATAATAATTTTCCTTATTATTTCACATTCACATACAAAGTTGTTACTATAATTCAAGGTACTTGGCCTTTTTAAAATCTCATGTAAGCAATAAAGCACAACTGGAAGGATCTATAGCGGAAGGTTACCTTTTGTGCGAGACAATTGCATTTTGTTCGAGATATTTAGAAAGTGTTGAGATTATGTTCAATAGACCTAGAAGGAATGAGGATGGTGTATCAAAAATTGACAACTAATGTGTATAACTCTGGTGGTCGTGTTGTTGGAAAGAAAGAAAATGTCCGTTTTGATGATAGAAGTTTAAAGCAAGCTCATCGCTATGTTTTACTTCATTATGATGAACTGACCCCGGTGCTCAAGTAAATATCATTGTATGTTTAGTTAAAGCATCCAATATATACTTGTTACTAACATAAGATTTACAATCTCGATAGTGAGTTCCTAAAAATAAAGAGGCAAGAGAATGACGTTGGAGGAAGCCAAGCTAATGAATCTATTGAAAATCAGTGGATAATTTATCAATTTGCAGATTGGTTGCAAAGCCAAGTCATATGCTTTTACATTTAGGGTCTTTTTATTTCATATTATACAACTTTCTAATTCTAACTTTATTATTCTCAAATTATAGGTCCACAATTTAGATGATAGCACGATAGAAGGAAAGTTAAGAAAAGCCTTACCTGTTGGCTTGAGTAACCGCGGGAAAAGGATGAAAAGTGTTAATATCAATGGTTACAAATTTGATATGGAAAAATTGCTCCCATTAATTTGAACTTTGCCTCGTCCACCCAAATGAATCCGAACTTTGGATTATTATCTACCACTCCCAACTTTGGGGGGTATTAATTTCTATTGCACCCAACAGGTCATACAACCTGATGTAGCAAGTTACCTAGACACGTGTCAACACGTGATAGGTCCAAAAAAATTTTAAAAAAAATGAAAACAAAAATAAAAAAAAAAGCTACCAAACCTAGCCCCCACCCTTATCCCGGAAAACACTCCATCACCACCCCCACCTTGCCGGAAATTCGCCCCCACCCCCAAAAACCCCTCCCCCGCTGCCGAAAACCGCCGCCTAGCCACCCCTTCCCTTCCCGGCCCCCACCCTTGAAAACCCCTCCCCAGCAACCCAGCCACCTACGAAAACCCCTCCTCCCCCACGAAAACCCCTCCCTAGCAGCCCAGCCACCCTCGAAAACCCCTCCCGAGTAGCCCAGCCACAAAATCGGCCACAAACGGCCAAAATTGGTGACATTCAGCCACGATTTATTTATCATGTCTTCTTGTGATTCATTATTGATTGCTCTTATCATTAGTCTTCACAACCTTTAATTTGCATGATCTTTCCAAGTTGTTGCAATTGACATGATTACTTGTTGATCCCCGTTCCTAGTGTTTTATTTCCTTGGTTATTTGTTTTGTTAGTTGTTAGTATTCTCTCTTACCTTCGTCTTCGACCTAGCTTAGGCGCATAATTGAAAGTGCGTGCTTTAACATTACCGTTCCTTTGGGTTTGACCCTTGACTTGCCTCTATACTCGTATTTAGGTTTGTTAAGTGTTATAAATTTAGTTTGACCGAGGGAAGATTAGATAACGACCTAGTTTTACCCTCATCAAAATGGTGCCGTTGCCGGGGAACGGTGTCTATGTTTTAGTGTTTTTGATTGCTTAAGTCTAGGTCTTTGCATATATTTTACTTTTATTTGATTTTTGTTTGTTTTGTGAAAAAAAAGAAAAAAAAATGGCATGTCTATCATTTCCTCAATATGACAATGTGCCTTTTTGTGAATATTTCATTAGACTTGAGGGATTTTTAGACTATAATTGTTGTAATATTTGGGAGGCTTGTGAGATTTTTTATTTTGGTTTGAATGAGCAAACTAGGGATGAAGTTTAATGTATGCATAATGGTGAATTTAGAGCATTTTCAATTGATGATGCTTAGGATTTTTATGTTTGGTTTGATAGGGATGTTTATGAGAGGGGTAATCATGATTCTAATATTGATATGCGGTGTGTTAATTCTTCTAATATTAGCATGAATTCCCATGATTTGTTACATGATCCCTTTAGTGAACCTAGAACACATGATTTCAACTCTATTTCCCATTTTGTTCATGATGATGAAGTGCATGCTCAAGTTGATGCTAATGGTGTATTTCAATATTCTTCATTATTTATCATGTCTTCTTGTGATATGCTTCGTTCCCTCAATAATGAATCTCATGTGTTTGATTGTGCCCCCACTTCGTAATGTGATGTATATGCTCATGATCATAATGTTGATTCTTCCAATCTTGGATGTACTTCTTCTTCTTCTCTTATTGAGCCTCAACCTTTTACATCTTTTGAATCTCTTGTTGATATATTTTAGTCTCAAATTAGGTGCATTGAGCTTGATAATGAGTTTGGGCCTAGTAAGGAGATGATTCTTAATTCTATGAGAGGTCAATTAGAGATAATGAAAAAGAATGAGGAGCGTCTTGAGGAGCAAAGGAGAAGAAAAGAAGAGTTAGAAAGTCAATTGTCATCCTTGATGCTTATTTTTGAAAAATCCCAATTTAATGAGTTTGTTGAGGATGATGATGATGATTTTGAGCAACCAAGAGAGTGTGAGCATCCCATTAGTGAGCATTTGATTGATAGTGAAGGAGTTGAGAATGAAGAGAGTATCGATTTTGAAAACCTCAACCCTACTTCCCATCTTGATGAGTCTCTTATGCATGATTGTGATTCTTCTATCCATTAGTATTTGGACTCGATTGAGGTTATGTACAATGTGTTCTTTGAGTGTCGAATGAAAACCCATATCCTTTTGAGTGAGTTCATTAAGAATGCTTCATGGGAGATAGATGAGGTTGAAATGAATTTGCATCCATTCATGCATGGATTTGAGACTTTAGGCTTTGAGGAAGTTGAGGGAGTTGTTGTTCATGGTTTTAGTGAAGGGGATTATGTAGTTACTCTTGGAAGTTTGATGTTTGAGGGTGATGATGATCATGAGTGTTCTTTTGAGGATTCTATGATTGATTTTCATGCTCGTATTATTGATTTGAAGCATGGTGGTGAGAAAAAGTTCATTTGTGAGACCATAGCCCCTATTCCCTCCTCTCATGTCCCTTTTTCAAGCAATTTCAACCACATCCCCTACACTTCTATATCCCTCTCTTCCTTTGTTGATGAGCCTATTGGGGACCCCCTTTTCTATGATGATTTTCATGTCCTTCATTTGTCTTCTATTGAGGAAAAGGGTGATGTTGCCACCCAAAAATATTTTAGTGAGGAGGATTTGCCTTTTTCTTTTTTTTTTTATTCTTTTATTCCCCTTCTTCTTCTTCTTCTTCTTCTTATTTTCTTCTTTTTCCTTTTAATCCCTCTTCTTCTTTCTTTTGGCATCTCCTTTTGATCCCTCTTCTTCTTTCTTTAGGCATCTCCCTTCTCACTTGCGTGCAGCAATCTTGTTACACGTTCTTATCCCGTCATTTGCCTACCGTTTATCTTACGAAATGGGTAGTAGTGCATTTGACAAACTCTTGCGTGCGTTGAATTATTATTTTCTAGAACTGTCAAGCTTGGACCTTAAGCAAGCCTTTTTGGGGAAGTAACCTGTGCTTTATTGCTTTCATTTTCTTTTCTTTTTAGAATACATTTTCTCTCAAGGAAATGTTTATGTGCCTATTCCTAGGTACATGACTTGATGATATAATTTGGTGCATTGGTTTGGATCAAGAATCAAGGAAGATTGCCACCACAATTGCTAGCACATGGAAAACACGTTTCAATTCTTGAGGAAATTAGATTTGAAAGGTTAAATTGTGTCATTTGCGGGTATTTACACCCACCTAATATCCGGTAATATCCTTCCTTGCTCTTTCTGAAGTGGATGATGACTTGTTGGACATATGATGGTTTGATTGGATTGATATCCTTGTTTTCCCCACCCATGGATTATTTGATTTATGTTTGAGTGTAATGTCTCCTTCAAGCTTAGGGGGAGGGTATTCTATCATGTTTGGTGGGATATTGATTCATATATGCTATGCACCTTTGTTTATGCATTTCCATGTTCTATATTTTGAAAAAACTCCAAAACGATTTTTGTTTCTATCAAGGCAAATTTGCTATGTATCTTTGTTTTGTTCTTTCTTTAGACATAATACTTTTGGACTTGTATAGTTGAATGTTTTTCTTCTTAAATGGTAACAGTGTGCACGTGTAGGGAATATTTCAAGCATTACCCCAAACTTGAACCCCACTGTGATCATACACTTAAGCATGGTGGCGTCCAAAGGGAAGGAAGCTAGAGGAAAAAAGTCGCCAACAAGTTTTAGGAACTTGTAAATCGTTTACAGGGTGAAAGTTACACTCCTTAACGATCCAGGAGATCGTTCATTCCAATAGGTCTGGAACCAAGACTGAAAGTTCGGGGATGAAGATACAAATCCAACCTATAAGAGATTGAACCTGCCCTAATAATAGGCCTCTACTTTATTCTTCTCGTATTCATGTGCGCTTTCTGACTAACGTGAAATCAATAGATTAAACCTAAACCTGTTTATCTATGTTGGTTGAATATTTAATGAACAAATAAAACTATTATTGGCGATCACTTGAATCATAATCAAATTAACCCTAAACAAGATTATTAATTATCTTATTAAGCGTGATTACAAGTACAAATTCCTTATAAACATGCATAAAAGACGTGATCAAGCAATAACAATAAATATATCAAGCCACATCAATCATAATAATAATCATAATTATAAACAATAATCATGTTAAAGCATAATAGCAAGATCCTAGGCATGATGCTAACAAGATTAATAACAAACCCTAGCATGTCACTAAGCATCAAAGATCAAATATATAGCCCTAACATGGATATTAGGAAAGACAATAAAAGGCATCATAGAAATCATAATTGACATTATATTCTTTACCTTAAACATGATACTAGGAACTTATTGTTGTCACCCCAAACATCAAATTAAGAAAAACATCCTAACATGATACTAGGAATCAAAGTAACAACCTAGACATGATTTATATATCATAATATCAATTAAACAATTAAAGTACTTACTTGGATGCCTTCTACTTCTTTCTAATATCAAAATACACGCGTTAGTAACTTCAAGAAAAATAATAAAACAAACAATTAAATTAAATAATTATTAAGAAAGTTTAGACTAGATTTGGGACCAAACCCTCAGAAATCAAACCTTTCACGTCTAGGGCGAAGGCAACATCGAATTTGGCTATATGTGTCTAGATCTTGCGAATGCGGAATTTTGTATTTGAGAAAAGGCTAGATTAGAAAAGAGAGTGAGAGAGTATATCAAGAATTTCTTGATCAGAGTTGGTGATTGAAAACGGAGGTTTTAGGAGGCTATTTATAACGAAAATCAGCCAAATATGAAAAAAAAAAATTAGAGTTTCGCAAAAGAGTAAAACACGACGATGTAGCCAAACACATCCCTGTCGCCAAATGACAGAGCATGTCGCCAAGCGACAGATGTGTCGCCGCGACGCCAGGCCTGTCGCCAGGCAACAGCCTGTAGTGCAGTGCTACAGAAAGTTTTTCCACGCGTTTTCTTATTTTGATAAAATTTAAGCGCACGAAGGGTAAAACTGTTGTTTCCTTAAAAACACTTCTTTTATTCTAAATAAAACTCTTAAAACTCAATTATCAATGCTAATCACATTAGGATTCTAAGAACCTTCTAGAAGACTATAATCAATCCTAATTGCATTAGGAATGATAAATCACAATAGGCCCTCCTCTATATCATTGGGCCGCTTATAAAATCAAACCTGGCCTATTTTAGTAATTTGGCCATAACTTCCTCATTTTTCATCGGAATTGGACTTATAATATATCATTGGAAAGCTCTTGGCGAACCCAATCTAACTACACCATTATTGGACCCTTTCCATGGACCAAAATCATCTGGATTTGATATTTTCATAAAATAGGTTTTCAAAAACAGAGATAAAAAAAAGATTTAAAAACTAACCGCAACACTTGACTTTCCACACTTTCACTTCATTCGATTATGATTCGACGTGAAAGACACTCATCACCGGGTTTGGTTTTGGAGAGACACAATTGGGTGTCTACGGAAGCCCCCACTTTGACTGAGTTTGGAGAAACACATGTTTCGAAAATAATAGTCAGAGTATTGATAGAAACGGAGAATGATCCAGAACGTTCTGCGATCCTAAATCATTCTTGTAACTCCGATACCTACAAAACTAGTGTTAGTTAAACAGATAATAGAGTTAAGAAACGCGTATCTTGCACCGTCGAGCACACGTCTCTATTGGTAACCGATTTGTTTCATTGTTGTGGTGACAACCTTCCACAAGCTAGGGAATACCATCGAAGATAAAATCTGTTGAAATCACCTCCAGTTGTTTGTGACAACCCTCCACAAGCTAGGGAACGCCATCGATCAATGCTGCTACACTCGAGCCTTTTCCTTGAATCATAGTGACAACCTTCCAAATCATAGAAAAAGTCGTCGAAGACTGCCTCATCACAAACCGCCCTTCTCAAATCTTGGTGACAACCTCCACAATCTTAGAGGACGTCTTCGTAGACCGCCCTTCTCGTGCTATCTTCTCAAATCTTAATGACAACCTCCACACTCTTAGCGAATGCTGTCGAAGACCGCCCATTTCGTGTTGTCTTCTCAAATCTTTGGTAACAACCTCCACAATCTTAGCGAATGCTGTCGAAGACCTCCCATCTCGTGCTATCTTCTAAAATCTTTGGTGACAACCTCCACAATCTTAGCGAATGCTGTGGAAAATAACTTTACTTGAAGTCATCCTCAGTTGTTGCGATAATATTCTGAAGAAAATTACCAAAGACCAACGCTTGTCGATCTTTAAAGCTCGCTTAAACTTTGCTTTAGCCAGTGCATCGGCGCTTCTGCTCTTCGTGAACCAGTATGTCAGCGCTTTGCTATTTATGAACCATTGCATTGGTGCCTTTGCGATGAGCCAATGTTTAGGCGCTTTAAGCTAAGTGAGATGATCTTTTGTCAGGTCGATCACTTATTTGCGATTGTAATCAAACCGACTACTTAATCATGTCAAATTTCTTATAGGGGCTAAATGGCTTACCAAGGAACCCGAAAATTGCTGCACTAGGTCCGCATAATCTAATATGGGGGCCACGCATTGTGTCGCCGCACCAGCGCCTGCTGGAAGACTCTAGCGCCACACTTTGCTTCTGTTGCCTGGCGACAGCCTTGTCATCTGGCGCTGGAGTCGGGTTTTCCCTATTTTGCTCTTGCTGCTGTTGTTCGTTGCTCGGTTTCTCTTCGAACTTATAACTTCGTCGTTACCTTTCAACCAAATCCGCTCAAATCTTTTGTAAGTTAAAGCTCTTCATCTCTAATTTACTGATCTATGTAATTTTGCTCAAACTAATTAGAAGAATTTATGTGTCATATTCGCGGTTTATTTGAAAAAATTCGGGAATGTCCTCGCTTTCTGGGATGTACTTGCATTTATATTTTTGATTATAAGACTTTGCATGCTCATCTCTTTCTTTAAAGTTGACATAAGGCTTAGTGTTGCTTGACTCATTGACTTGACATGACTTAAGGTATAAACTTGACTTAATGATGAGTCACTTCGTGTGACTCGTGTGTGCATAGACTTGACTCAATGTAATAACATGACATGGCTCAATATGTACATGACTCGTGTGTGCATTGTAATGTGATCGTGCGACTCGAAAATGTAAAAAAGCAAAAAATTTCCGTCATTTTTGTTGAGGGTACCGACTTTCTCCAGAAAAAGAAAGACGCAAAAAAAGAAAGAAGTGAAGTTTTTTTAAAGTGCACGTTGAATGAGCTTAATCTTTTAACGTTATCTCTCATAGTACAAGGATTGTAACATCTTAGACTATCCTAGTTGACTTGATAATGAAAGTATTTAGGTGAAGGGATAAATCTAGGGGGAAAAAGGTGCATATGCTAGACTTAATGGGAAGGGATAAATAATGGAATTAGAAAAAAGGAGGTCAAGAAATCTTGTCGTTGAAGCTCGCCTCTTGTCTTATGTCATTTGCTTTATCATCACTCGCTCTTCTTGCTAGAAGGAGGTATGGGAAGCTTGTTATTATCGATCAAATGTTGGATAGCCTCTTTTAGCTTCCAAAAACTCTCAGTAGTATGACCACTGCCTTGATGGTATTTGCAATGTGCATCTGGATTCCAACTAGGCAATCTCTTTTCAGGTGCGGGACCTTGAATAGGTCCAATGGGAGTAATGAGTCCCTTAGTATGGAATCGATTGAAGGAAGTATCGTAGCTCATCCCAATGGGGGTGAAGTCTTTCCTTAGTTGCTTCTTAGACCCTTGGTTATCCATGGATAAAACTTCAGTGAGATCAAAGGTACTAACATTGTTACTAGAATGGGCATTTTCAGAAGAAGAAGGATTGTCGTTCTTCTTTCCTTTCCAGCCACTGTGGTTACTATAGTTAGTAGCTTTTTGCTTTGCGAGTTCATATTCCATCTCGATGCCTATGTCATAGACGGCCTTGAAAGTATTCAAGTGATGTTGTTATTTTAAGTGCTTTGAATACTTTTCTTGTAAATTTTTGATGAACATCCTCACAGATTCTTTTTCAGTAAGGACTTTGATCATGTTAGCGGAAGTTTCCCTCCACTTGTTGAAGAAGAAGGTGAACCTTTCGTTTCCTTTTTGTTTTAGCATCTCAAGTTGCCTATGATTGGTTTCAATTTGAATATTACACTTATATCTATCAATGAAAGCATTTTTTATTCCATCCCGGGTAGAGGTCTTCTCTTTATTAAGGGAGAAGAACCAATGTTGACAAATGGTTTTAAGAGATAGCGAGAATAAAGAGTGAAAAATATTCTTATTAATCCCTTAAATGTTCATTACAGTTTCAAAGGACCTTAAATGAAAGTAAGGATTGTCAGTTTGTTTAAACTTAGGGATGTCATTGGCATTGAACTTCTACGGAAGAAGCTCCTTGTCCACTGAGACCCCTTGTGAACTAATGCCCTAGAACCTGTAATCATTGGATATCTTACTCAAGCTCTCTTGCATGAGCTCCATTTGTTGTTGCTTCACAGGGTCAGTAATTTGGAGGGTTAAGGTCTTTAGCAACTCGATAACACCAGCCATTTGCTTCTTGAGTTCCTTGACTTCTTCTTGACTTGCCATTTTCTTCTTAGCTTTTCTTTTCCGACTCACTGGTTTATCAAAAAGTTAAACATGAATGAATGAAGGGATAAGTTTTGTTTTATTATTTATTTTGACTCAAGCTCTATTCAACATGGAAGAGAATGGGAATAGATTGGACCCCCCACTCAAATGACGGTGAAAAAGAAAATGTAAAGAATACCATTGGTTGAAAGGACTAAAAAAAAAACGTTGAACCTAAGACATGGTCATGGTGACATATACAAAGTGTGTTCTAAGACTAGTGGGTGTAGGTGACATGTTAAGACTCGCGTCATGACCATGTGGCTAGACTATGTGACTAGACTAAAACAAAGACTAAGTTAAGACTGCATGTATATGCATTAAACTGGACAGGCTGTGGTATATTAGTCATAAATTTTTATCTGTGACTTTGATTGGAACGAAACCAACGCCAAATTAAAGATAAAACTCGGCGCTACATATCCATAGGATGTACGACTCGTAGCTCTTCCTAGAACTCCGGATATGACAAAAACAAGTTAGCAATTGTGCAGTATACGGGAATAAAAATCCGGGTTGACTTAAAGAAACTATGACTCGGTTATGGACATATTTATTAGATCAAATTAATTAATCAATTAATTAAGCAAAGCCCTTTAGACATTGGTTAGTTTATTAAGACTCATTTACAAACACAAGTCAAACCAAATGGTTAGTTTATTAAGACTTATTTACAAACACAAGTCAAACCAAATGGTTAGTTTAGTCACATAATAGGTATGCACAAGTAGTCAAGTAGTCACAACATGATGCAATGAGTTTGCAACCTAACCATGGCTCTAGTTCTCTAAAGTTTGGGATATGGGTTAGTCAAAGAGGGTCCATGGTTGTGAGTCTAGATGCACCGCGCGGAAGCCTTACCTTTGGAAGGGTTGGCGCGAGTGGATGGGACCTCGCGAGTTAAACTCGCTTCCATGGTTTGGTGAATTCAACATTCTCGGATGTACCCTTTGTTGCTCAAAGCGTTCAATCAGGTAGATGGAGCATGAATTCTCAGAGGGTTATGTCCATATTTAGAACACATAAGGGTTTCAGAAAAGTGAGAAAAACTCAATCAGGAAGTAGAACCGAGCCAATAGTGCTATAACTGGTCGTAAAAAGAACTCATATTTCTGGTTCGATATTGCAAGAACGCAGCGCCAAGCAACAGGGACTGTTGCCGCGATATAACCCTGTCGCCTGGAGACAGAATTGTCGCTCGATGATAGAACCATATCTTCGGCGAAAGGCTCTATTTTCTAGACGCCAGTTCCTACATGCCTCAGTAGTTTCTGTATTCTTAAATTTTTCCAGTTTTTCGCGGCATTATTTCGATTCTAGTTGTGAAAGATATTTCTCAAATTTCCTACGTGTGAAAATCCTATGTTTTTGACTCATTACGGATGGTCTTTCCAATGAGAACCTTTTTTATGCATATTACAATAATGTTAATTAAAATTACGCACATGAAATACTTAGAAATTTTCGAGTCTCATCCACTCATTCTAAATCATTGCCGAAATAAATTTCAGGAATTAAAATAGAAATCCTCCCTAGCGGATTCGCCAAAAACTGTAGAGAATATTTCAAGCATTACCCCAAACTTGAACCCCACTGTGATCATACACTTAAGCATGGTGGCGTCCAAAGGAAAGGAAGCTAGAGCAAAAGAGTCGCCTACAAGTTTTAGGAGCTTGTAAACCGTTCACTGGGTGAAGGTTACACCCCTTAGCGATCCAGGAGATCGTTAACTTCAATAGGTATGGAACCAAGACTGGAAGTTCGGGGATGAAGATACAAATCCAACCTAAAAGAGATTGAACCTGCCCTAATTGTAGGCCTCTACTTTATTCTTCTCGTATGCATTTGCGCTTTCTGACTAACATGAATCAATAGATTAACCCTAAACCTATTTATATATATTGGTAGAATATTTAATGCACAAATAAAACTATTATTGGCGATCACTTTAATCATAATCAAATTAACCCAAAACAAGTTTATTAATTATCTTATTAAGCGTGATTACAAGTACAAATTCCCTTTAAACATGCATAAAAGGCCTGATCAAGCAATAAAAATAAATATATCAAGCAACATCAATCATAATAACAATAATTATAATAATAATCATAATTATAATCAATAATCATGTTAAAGCATAATAGCAAGATCCTAGGCATGATACTAACAAGCTTAATAACAAACCCTAGCATGTCACTAAACATCAAAGGCTATTTATAATGAAAATCAGCCGGATAGGATAAAAAAGAATTAGAGTTTCAAAAAGAATAAAACACGACGCTGTCGCCAAACATGCCATTGTCACCAAACGACAAAGCCTGTTGCCAAGCGACAAACGTGTCGCCGCGACGCCAGGCCTGTCGCCAGGCGACAGCCTGTAGTGCGGCGTTGTAGATAGTTTTTCCACGCGTTTTCTTATTTTGATAAAATTTAAGCGCACGAAGGGTAAAACTATTATTTCCTTAAAAACACTTCTTTTATTCTAAATTAAAACTCTTAAAACTTAAATATCAATGCTAATCACATTAGGATTCAAAAGAACCTTCTAGAAGATTCTAGAAGATTATAATCAATCCTAATTGGATTAGGAATGATAAATCATAATAGGCCCTCCTCTAGATCATTGGGCTGTATATAAAAATCAAACCGGGCCAAGTTTAGTAATTTAGCCATAACTTCCTCATTGGGCTTATAATATATCGTTGGAAAGCTCTTTCGAACCCAATCAAAATACACCATTATTGGACCCTTGCCATGGACCAAACTAAACTAGATTGGCTATTTTCATAAAATAGGTTTTAAAAAACAGAGAGAAAGAAAAGAATTAAAAACTAACCGCAACACTAGACTTTCCATAATTTCACTTCATTCGATTATGATTCGACGTGAAAGGCACTCATCACTGGGTTTAGTTTGGGGAGACACAAATGGTTGTCTACAGCACGGTTTGAGAGTATTATTGGTTGATTATAGGATAAAGCATGTTAAGGTAGTTGGTTAGAACTAGTGGGACCATGAAACCGGATTCCACTTGTTTGTGGCATGTTGGTAGTTGCTTCCTATAGTTAATTTGACACCAATAGTGAGTTTTTGCTACATCCATGTGAAGTTCATTATTTTTCAAGCCTTCAACATATATTTGCATGAGCGGCATGGATCCTTGACTATTGCGGACATAATCTAGAATCTTGAGTTATAATTCTCAAACTCGAGACCGAGCCATTTAGGGAGGACAAAGGCATCTTTCTGGGGTGGTAATTTTTCTTTTCTAGGTTAATTTTCCTCCTTTTATGTTCAATGGGTTTACATTTGCCTTCTTGCTAACCATTTGAGCCTTTTCCTTTCTTTTCAAGCAACATCTTTAGAATTGTGAGCCTTTCGTTTCTTTTTGTTCCATTTTTGGTTTTTGTGAAGCAATTGATCATTATTGTTGGAGTTTGTGGTGGAGGAGTTTGGATATTTGGTTCTCTTGAAAGCAAGTTTGTGTTGTGGTTTTTGTGTAAAATAATGGCAAATGAATAAATGAAAAAAAAAAAGCCGTCAAAAGTCAAAAGAGGCAAGGACATAATAAATGCAGAATTGAAAAAAGCCATCCAAAGTTATAATAGGCGTGGACATTTTCTTTGAATATATGACAAAAAACAAAGTGAAAATGAGAAAATTGAAAAATATTCTGATGTGATTCTTTTCCCCTTTTCAAGCATTGAGAACAATGCTTCCTTTAAGCTTGGGGGAGAAGTGTTTATGCTTTTTGTATATATGCTTGTGGTTATAGCTTTGAATAAGCTTGGGGGAGTTAGTTTGTTTTTGTTTGGCGATTGCTTGTTTATGAGGAGAAGGTTTGATCACCCTTTGCTTTACTAATTAGGAATACCGCCAAATTCTAAATTTTAAGCCTATCCTCACCCTTTTTGCCCTTACGTTAAAACCATTGGGAAAGACCTTTCAACCTAGAGGTTGAGTCATATGGCGAGGGAGGGCATTATGAATTAAAGCCTAAGGAGAGGGGATGCAATGTCAAGACGTCGAGTAGCCTAAAAATTATTTCTTTTTCCGGTTCCTTTGTGGAACTTTTGAGATGCTCACTGGGGGAAGATACGAGACTAGTAGCGAGAACGCGGTAAGACCGTTTGGGATGAAAGTGGATTGCATTTCTCTAGTTCCTATGCTAAGCATATTTATGTTTCAATCAACCTCGGGTATCTTGAAACATGCACTCCCTTACTTGTTTATAAAGATTTGCATTCATTTGTGCTTGTGCATTTGGAAATGTCGTCTCATGAACAAGTGTTTGCTCTTCTTTTCTTTTGATTTTGTTTTTTTGGTAAATAAGAAAGATTTTATTACCAAAAGGAAAAGTTACAACTAACAAGAGCTAAGTTATAACAAGAACCAAACCCCACAAGACCTGAAAAACAGGCCAAACCAACCACCAAAAAGTTCAAGCTCAATCTCCTGCCACCTTCTAGGAAGGGTTCAGGAGAAAGAGACAAGAACAACCTGAGCTGAAGCTTCCAGCCACCTTCTAGGAAGGGTTCTGGAAACCAAGCCCAGGAACACAAAAACAAACACAGAGCAGGACAAACTTGCAAACAAAACACACCAACCCTACAAACTGTATAATAGATAAAAACCCCCACCTAGACTCAGCTGCAAAAGCAACAGGACTAGCCAAAAAGAGGTAATACATCAACAGAATACAAACCAGAATAGCAAACTGGACTCAAGACTGGAAACACCTAGCTAAGCACCAAAAAAGACAAAACTGCCCAAGAAACAGAATTACAGGATCAGCAAATTCCTATCAGAACCAGAGCATCTACAGGCAACAACAAATAATATGTCTCTGATCACAGCTTCACCAGATTTGCAATTTCCTGTAAAAATCAAGGAGTTTCTCTATAACCAAATATGATACACAGATTCAGCAAAACACATTCCCAACAGTTTGTTTTTAGCTCTATCCTTCTTGCAGATTTTAGAAACCCACATAACTTCAGCATCAAAACTTGAAATAGACCTGTTGCACTCAAAAATAGCCAAAATTCTTTCCCAAATGACCTTTGTAAAACTGCATTCAAAGAATAGATGCTCAATTGACTCAGGATGAAAATTACACAGGAAACAACTAGGATCACAGTGCATATTCCATGGACTCGGTCTATCTTTTGTGAGTAATCTGTTCCTAGCAGCAAGCCAGAGAATGAATAAGATCTTAGGGGTGGCGAAATTATTGCAAAAGAATCTTCTCCATGGGACTTTGGGAGCTTGAGTCATAACCTTCAAATAAATATTCTTAATCTTGATTTTACCACCTTGTTTGACAGTATCCCAACCACCAATATTATCAATAACAATTTTACATTTCAAAATTCTACTAAGCACCCAAGAACATCTCTTGGGAGCAGGTTTATTCCACCAAGGTTTATCTTTGAAATAGTAAGTATGAACCCATTTCACCCATAAATTATAAGCTTTATGAGCAAGATCTCAGAGAAGTCTGGAGATAGCAGCAATATTCCACTCAGAAAGAGAAAAAAGGTTCCAGCCACCACTAACTTTTGGGAGACAAACTTGAGACCAAGAGACAAGGGGTTTCTTTGAGGGATTAGCTTTCCAGTCCAAATGAAAGCTCTAAATCTAGCTTCAATTTCTCTTAGGATCTTTTTAGGGAGAATGAATATTTGAGCCCAACAAGTTTGTATGCCAAACAGAACACTCTTGACTTATTGGAGCCTACCAGCATAGGAGAGGTTCCTAGCAGACCAACCATTAATCCTAACAGTCACTTAATCAACAAGGGGCTTGCATTGAGCAATGGACAACTTTTTAGAAGAAAGAGGAACCCCTAAGTACTTAAATGGGATAGTACCAGGAGTAACTCCAATCAAATCTCTCAGCTCATCCTACTTAGAATCAAGAAGCCCACCAAAATACACCTCACTTTTATCTAAGTTAGCTGATAAACCAGAGGCTTCAGAAAACTTAGAGAAAGCCTGAAAAAGCAAAGAAACAGACTGCGTATCTACTTTAGAGAGCATCAACAAATCATCAGCAAACATAAGATGGGTCAACCCTATCTTCTGACACCTAGGGTGATAGTTAAAATCAGGATTCAGCTGAAGCTCAGAAAGACATCTGGAGAGATACTCCATTCCAATGGCAAAGAGAAAGGGAGACATGGGATCACCTTGCCTAAGACCCTTCTTTGCAGGGAATGGATTAGAAGGGACACCATTTATAAAAATAGAGAAGGAGACAGAAGACAAACAAGCCATAATCCAGGCAATAAATTGGTTAGGAAAACCAATCTCAGACATAACAGTCTTTAGAAAGCCCCATTCAACAGGGTCATAAGCTTTTTTCAGATTAATGTTTAACATGCACCTAGGAGAAAGGAACTTATGCCCATATCCTTTAATAAGATCAGTGGCTAATAAGATATTGTCACCAATATGCTTCCCTGGGATAAACCCAGCTTGAGAGCCATCAATCACCTCATAAATCACATTTGCAAGCCTTGAAGTAATGATCTTAGAAATAAGCTTATAAAGAACAGAACAGCAAGCAATTGGCCTAAAATCTTTAACAAGGGAAGGATTCTGAACCTTAGGAACTAAGGTTACAGTTGTGTAGTTCCATTGTCTCAACATAACACCAGTATTGAAAAACTCCATAACACCAGCATAAACATCATTTTTCACAACATCCCAAGTTTTCTTGAAGAAGTGAAAGTTAAACCCATCAATTCCAGGAGCTTTGGAGCTATCAATATCTTTCAGGGCTAAGTCAATTTCCTCAATGGAAATAGGAGCAATAAGAGACTGCTGAGAATCACTAGAAAGCTGAGCACCTCTTCTCACAGTGCTAAGATCAACCCCAGGGAGAGAATCAACATTGGAACTAAGAAGTGCTTTATAAAAACCAGTGATTTCTTCTTCAATAGCAGCAGAGGTTTTCAGTAAAGTGCCATCACTAGTAAAAAGAGTATCAATCCTATTCCTGCCTTGTCTTTGTATCATAACAACAAAAAAATATTTGTTGTTACTATCACCAAGCTGAAGCCAATCCACTCTGGATTTCTGCCTGTAAATACTTTCCTGAACATTAATCCAGTATTTAATAGTTTGAATAGCTTCTAACTCCTTGGAGTGCAAATCAACATTGTTAACATCATTTATAATCTACTACTGAATATCAGTTAGAGCATTTTGAGTAGCTTCAACCTTCTTAGAAACATTACCAAATTTCTAAATGTTCATAGACTTAAGAGCAGTCTTAACTTGTTTAAGTTTAGACCAAACCTTATGCACTACATTACCAGGAACAGAACATTGCCAAGAAGACTCCATAATATCTAGAAAACTTTCATGATCAGCAAGACTGTTAAGGAACCTAAAAGGTCTCCCTTTGCCAGGCTGAGAATGAAAGATATCAAAGATAATAGGATTGTGATCAGAGAGAGAGTGGGGGCAGGTAAATAGCTTCAACATGCCCATAAATATCCATCTAGTCTTGATTAACAATGCCTCTATCAATTCTGGAATAAGTCCTAGGACCATTATGAGCTTTGTTACACCAAGAAAAGAAGGAACCCTTACTCTTAATTTCAGTCAAAGCCAAATCATCAATAAAGCTCTGAAAATCCCTGGTTTCATGATCAGTAACCAGAGCCCCATTAATTCTATCAACAAAAGATAGAATAGAGTTAAAATCACCAGCACATAACCAAGCTCCAGAGATACCAGTCAACTGCCTAAGACCAGCCCACAGAGGAAGCCTATCCTGAACAGTATGTAACCCATACACAAAAGTAATGAAAATACGAGTTTGCAGATCTTTTGTGGTGATCAAACAATGAAATAACTGCTCTTGTGAAGAAAGAACAGTTAGATTGAAAAGATCAGCTTTCCAACCTATCCAAATCCTACCCCTTAGAGAATTAGCATAGTTAGCAAACCAAGTCCAAGAAACCCCAAATTTCCTCTGAATCTTGACAAAACTATGTTGTTTTACTTTAGTTTCAATAAGGCAAAGAACATCACACTTCTGATCAGAAAGTAGCTTTCTAACAGCAGCCACCTTCCCAGGGTCGTTAAGACCCCTAATGTTCCATGAGAGAACTATCATGACCCTAGAAAGGGATTCCCATCACCCCCGTTAGGTTCATTAGCATTAGCTGCAATTTCAACACCATCAGTATCCAAAGTTAAAGGTTGATAAACATTAGAACTAGAGACATGGAAATTGATCTGTCTGTTGGCTTTTTTCTTGGATTTCTTGCCAGGAATTTGCCAATCATCATTGCTCTGAGTCTGAGGGGGTGGTGTAACTTCCTTAACAGGAGCGAGAACCTTAGTAACCTCAGCAGTCACCTTTGTAATCTTCTTAGGAACCCAGACTTTCTTAGCCTGAGTTTGAGTGGTCTTTGGATCACCTGTTTGCTTCTTTTTAATAGGTTGAGGATTGAAACAGTCATGCCCAACCTTATCACATATCTTACAAAAAGGAGGTGTCCACTCATAATGCACTGTGATCTCAATCAATTCACCAGCAGGACTCTCAACCCACACAGATCTAGGTAGAGCCTTAGTAACATCAATTTCAACAAGAAGCCTAGCAAACGACACCCTTAGCTGCCTAGAGGTACACTCATTAGCACAGACTAGAACACCAAGTAGGCTACCAATTCTGCTTAGGGTTTCAGCTCCCCAGCAGTTCAGTGGAAAATTAGGAAGCTTAATCCATAGAGGGACAGTTCTCAATATTTCAGCATGGAAATCAAATTTGTCAGATCATGCTTTAACAATGGCTGGCTTACCAAAGAACATGTGAGGACCATAACATAGAATAGCATTCTTATCATCATTAGATTTCAGATTCATTATAAAATAACACTCATCATGCCAAAATATGTCTGGTTTAGCAATGTTACTCCAATTAACAGCAATAAACTTATGAACTGCAGAAACAGTGGGAGAGTAACCAACAACATAAAAGATAAGAGCATTACCCCATTTTTTGGTGCCCTCACAAATATTAGCAGAGCTAAGCTTAACAATCGATTTTCCATCTCTGATTTCAGGGGCAATGAAAGACAGAGAGGTCCCTTTTGCATTGAGCTTCCCTTTGAATAAATCCTTCAACTTCAGCAGGAGCTTCAGGAACTTGATTCGAGCCACCAGCAACCCCAGAAGCTTCAGGAATAGCAGTAGAAGGAACTATCGGGGTCTGATTTTGCGTAGAAATCAATGGAACATTAACCGCAGAAACCCTAGTTACTATTCCATTGGTTCCAGCTTGAGATTGAGCAATCGAACTTCTATAAGACATTTCAAGCATTCTTACCTCACCTCTGGATATCATTCCACCAGATGGATTCACTAGATGTGGAGGAGGAGTGACCAGTTCATCTTCTTCAGCAATCGGTTCAGTTGAAGTGATTCCAGATTTTCTCAGATTATCCAGAGCCTTATCAAGAGGAGCATGATTAGTGTTTTGCGGGAGTGGAGTTGAAGATTTCTTCTTTCGATCCATGATGAAGAAGAAGCTAGATGAAGATCCCGACCTAGCAAGCTCAAATCACCATGGAAATCGCCTAGAGAGCCTTTTCTTTTGATTTCCTTCTCATGCTTTGCCTTTTTTGTATTATTATGAGAGTTACAGGTTAATCTCTTAGGAAACCTTTACGAGAGCATCACTCGTCCTCTAGGGCAATCTTGGGGTTTAAATGGCTTGTCTTTAGTTGCTAAAATTGATTGTGATTCCTACGAAAGTGAGTTAGTGTATATTCCCATCCTCTCTAGTTTTTTTGTTTCTTTCTTTACGTGAATAATGTCATCATTTTTCCTTTGGGTTGGATTTTGTTTTGCTCGAGGACGAGCAAAAGTTTAACTTGGGGAAATTTGATGAGGGTCATTTATGGCACACAAAAGAATGAGATTCAAGTCCTTTTTCTATATTTTCTTTCTATATTTTCATATAATTTTCTTAGTTTTCCTTGGTTTTCCATTTTAATAACTCATTTTGGGTTCTGATTAGTTTTTATTAATTTTTCATGATTTTAGTCCTTAATTCATAGTTTTAGTTTTATTTCTTTGATTTGTTTTATTTTTACTTTATTTATTTCCATTTTATTTATTTTATTTTATTTGTCTCTTATTTCTCCCTCATATTCGGTTGTTCGAGTAGGTGATTGTAAGCACAAGACTCGATTCAAATTGACATATTCGGAGTTCCGATATTCAGGCTTGATGTCAAAATCACTCCTTTAATTGCAATCACCACCAACAACAACAACTACTACCACTCAACAAGCTACACCACCACATCACCAATTCAACCCATTAGCCATGATTGTCGCGGATGCGGGTCTTCAAGCCGTTGGCGCGGGTTTTGTTGCACCAAAACACCAAAATCGACCAGGAACTCTCCACGGTCTTGCCACGGGCTCACCGCAGACGCGGCCCCAAACCCGCGGGAGCGGGCTCCAAAACCGCGGGCGCGGCCGTCGTGCCCCGCTCCACCGCAGCTCCCCTGTTCACGCACTTCCCCTTTTCCCGCAACATAAATCAGTCCCTGCTCTGCCACCAAAGCCACCTTTTCACCTGCAATCACCACCAATATCCCGCAAAATCAGCCACCAGTAGAAGCCGCACCCAGCCACCACAACTCACCAAATATTGCGCAACACTAGCCACAATAACCACCACCTTCGCACCACCTTCCAACCGCACCTTCAACCCGCAACAACTCGCCTCTAGTTTGCAGCCCCGTATTTAACTCCTAGCAGCCCCATTCGACCTCCAAGTGAGATGCGCAGCTGGTTTTGAATTGTCATCTTTGATTTTGATGAAGTGTGTTGATCGAATTATGATAATGCTGATTTGCGGTGTTGATGTGCGAAGTAGGGGATAATTCCCAAATTGATATTAGAGAATTCGAAGTCCACTGACTTCATTATTTTTGGGATTCTCTTTTAATTTTCTTTTATTTTTTTCTGTTTTAGCTTTTTTATTTCTGTTTACTTTTCTTTTCTTATTTTACTTTTCTTTTACTTTTATTTATATTTCATTTCTTTTTCTTTTATTTTCTTTTCTCTTTTATAATTTCTTTTAACCTTGTAATTATAAATACCCACTTTTGGGTTAGAGAGAGAAACAAAATTTTAGAATTAGAATTAGAATTAGACCACATATTTTTAGCTAAGTTGAGAGCTTCTCTCTCTAGATCTAGGGTTAGTTTTAGGAGTAGATTTTAGAAAGAGAAAGTGAGGAATTTCAATGGTTATTTGAGAGGTTGAAGATTCAAGATGACAATTGTATTGAAGATCTCTATTATCAATCAAAGAAAATTTGTCACTCTATCTCCTCTTTATTGCTTTTCAATTTCATGTTTGTTTGAATTTATTTTGATGTTTGATGCTTGATTAGTGTCGTTGTTCTCCATACTTTGTGAATTCTTGATTTCTTTAGTTGATTGATAGATGATGATATTTGAGTAGTTGTTAGCTAGGAATTGGGTGAAACTTGTACAATTGATTAATTGTGATTAGTTTGGGAATTGTGTTGATTGATTGTTGAGATTAAAGTGATTAGTGAAGGTTTGCATGTGTGTAATTCGATTAGGCCTTGAGAATTATGTTAGATTGCGTTGTAATTGCTAATGACATGAATAATTGATTTAGTAATTGCAATTATCGATTGGTTTTGATTGTGATTTTCTTAGTTTGTTATTCATAGTGAACCCTAGCTTAACAATTAGGAGATAGCTCTTTGATTCCAATTGATTGCTATTGTCATTAGTCTTCACAACCGTTGATTGGCATGATCTTTCCAAGTTGTTGCAATTACATGATTACTTGTTGATCCACCTTCATCTTCGACCTAGCTTAGGCGCATAATTGAAAGTGCTTGAACATTACCGTTCCTTTGGTTTCGACCCTTGACTTGCCTCTATAATCGTATTTAGGTTTGTTAAGTGTTATAAATTTAGTTTGACCGAGGGAATATTAGATAAAGACCTAGTTTTCCCCTCATCAATGGTCAAAAAAAGGAATGTCCAACAGAGAACGCCTAAAACCCTAAGATACTAGTGTTACAGTCAGACATTTGGGGCAAACACAGAGGCTTTATTGCCACATTTAAAGGCCTTTATGCCATAATCAATAGAGGCTTGACGCTAGATTCAAAGGCCTTGACGCTAGATTCAAAAGAGGCCTTGATGCCAGACTCTCTAGTGGCCTTAACGCAGAAATCCCTTAGTGAAAAAGAAAGCTTGTAAAAACTTAGACACCTTTTCACTTTGGCAGATTTTTCAAAACTTCTTATCAAAGTATAATTTCGTCTATTTTTGCTCTACCACATGAATGAAAACAAGAGTTTAAGTTACTTTGCATAAATATCACAGTCAAGTTTTTACTAACAAAGTGAAACAGGAAACGAAGAACGCAAATTGTGCAAATTACAAACGGCCATAAACAAGGTGTCTAAAAAGAAGCATAAGTTCATGGCTTAAAAAAGCAACATTCAAGCAAAACATCAAAAGAAAAAGACATAAGCAGTCAAGCATCTCGAATAGCTTCATCAGCATTCTGAACTAGAGCATCAGCATCGCCTAGTGCGTCGGACGCGTTCTTGACGTCAACTGGCCTCGACTCAGCTGTAGACCTGCCTTCTTCAGCGTCCCCTTCAGTTTCAGACTCAATGTCAGTTGTAGTGCCTTAGGAGTGAAGGAAGACGTCAATCTCTTTCTAGGAATCTTCCTTTGTCAAACGATCAGCTAGAATGCGGTTTAACACCTTAGCGTGACTCGTTAACTACTCCAAGCACTTGGAGTTTTTGGCATCCTCTTGGGCATCGACCAGCTGCGCCTCCATTTCAGACACGTTCTTGGTCAGGTCACCCAGACTCTTGTTCAATTCCTCAACGCTTTTGTTTAGACTTGCAATATCACTTTTTTGTCCTCAAGAACCTTCTATGCAGCGTCCAATGAGCGCTTAGCCTTGACTAACTCCTCATTTCTAGCATGAGCCTCCCCTCTAGCAGTAGTGAGCGCAAACTTGACATTGCGCAACTCCTTTTCATTTGAAATAAAATGGCTCTTAATGGCCAATAGATCTTGAAAAGCCAACAAGAAGAAGTATAAAGTAAGAAAATAAACACAAAGTACCCAACATTTTTCGGTAGAAAACAAAGAGAAAAAAAAAAAAAAGCAATGTCCTTACATTCAGTTGCAGATTGATGACTTTCCCCACTATCTCAAGGGGCTTAAATTGACTTAAACGTTATGATGAATGATGAGTTTCATTTATGACACTCATCTAGCTTCTTTTAGGATGATTTTTAATTACTTTTGCATCTATTTTATTTCCTTTTCTCTAGTTTTACATGTATTTTCTTCATTTTGCATTTTCTTCTTTACTTGTTTGCTGTTCTTTTATTTTATGAAGTTGGTGATGTTTGATAAACTCATTCTCATTCTCTCGGGGTATACAAGGCTAAAGATGCATCTCAATTCCCCTCTTGAAGCTCTAAATCAAAGGAGTGCAAGAGTCAAGTCTTCAAGGTCGCGGTCTCATGTCGTGTGGACATTAAAAGACAGTGTTGAACCCACCGTAAGGGATTTATGAAACTAATTCACCAACATGGATCATGTAGAGCTCACGGGGGCATATTCAAGCACACCCAAGGCATTTTCCTTTTTCCTAGGGCGCAGCCGCGCGTGATGGAGGAGCGGCCGCGCAGGTTGATGGCTCGGCCGCGCATCTCTCCTTTCCCTTTTTCCGTACCTATTTTGTTGCGGCCGCGCGTCTCTCCTTCCCCTATATCCATACCAATTTTTTTACTAAGGCACATCTCTCCTGCCCCTATTTTCATACCTATTTTGTTGCGGCCGCACTTAGGGGTGAGAGGCCGCGCCTGTTGAGGTCACTTTTGGACGTCTACGAAATTCTCCTTAGTTTTACTATATATAGATTTCCTTCAAATTTAGATAGAGAATCATCTTATAATTACATTAGAGTTAGAATTTGATTAGAATTCTAGAGAGAGAATCTCTTAATTTTGTGATATAGTACTTAGATTTTAGAGAGAGAAACTTGGTGTTTGATGATTGTGATATTGAAATCTTCATTCCCCTTTGATATTGATCAATGTTATGTAATAATTCTTTCCTTTTCAATGCAATTTTATGTTTGATTTTGATATATTGTTGAATTTCTATTGTTTACCTTGATTTGATTGTTGTTATTTGGATTACAATGTTGATGATGAGACTGATGATTACTTTTGTTATGATTTTCAATTTTATCATGAGTAGTGAGTGGTTCCTTTGCTGGGGATGTGGTGAAGCATGTATTAGTGATAATTTATAGGTAATTTGGTGTTTTTAATTAATTTTTAGATGTGATTAAATTGGTTGATGAAATTTGTGCACGTGTTTGATTTTAAGAAGGGTAGCTAACCTTGATGATCATTCTAGATTTCATAATAATATTCAAAGACACGAACAATTGATTTGAATGTTATTATTATCGATTGATCCTGATTTGCTATTTTCCCTTAAAGAAATTTGTAGAGACATTTAACTTGGCCCTAGGAAATAGCTTCTTGAGTGATGTTGATTGCAAATATCGTTTTCCCTCGCATTGCTTAATTGATCTAATTCCCGTCAAATTATCAAGTTTATCATTTGTGCACGTGGTCCTAAATTACATAGCGTTTTGATAATTGATTTTCATTTGTTAATTGTTTTGATTTCTATAGCATAGACCAACCCATCGTTTTAAGATTTGGGAATAGCTGAGCTTAGACCTTAACAATACAACCTTCCTTTAGATTTGACCTGGACGTACACTTATACCTAGGGTTGGGTTTGGTTTCACAAATTTTGTTTTGACCAGGAAATCTAGTTACCAACAAATGATGATTGGCATACACTACTAAAAATTAAGGTTTTTGCGACCGCCTCTAACGGACGCAAAAAATAGCAAAAACGGTCGCAATTCATTTTTGCGACCGTCAACGGTCGTAAAGGGGTGGTCGTTATTTCCTTGGTTGCAAAAAAAACAAAATTATTACGACCGTTTGACGGTCGTAGATTTATTGCGACCGTTTTTAATATTTTCAACGACCGCAAGGAAAACGGTCGCAAAAATTAAAATTTACGACCGTTTTTAAAAGCAGTCGTAATTTTAAGAACAACGGCTAAAGGCGGTCCCTATAAAGTTTAATAAAACAAAAAAAAAATGTAAAAAACCAACCCACATCCTGTACCCCGCAACCAGTTATCCCACCACCCAAACCAAATGTACCCAATGCTACTACCCACCACCATCAGTCCATCACTTCCCACCCAAACCACCACCACCACCCTAAAAAACACGGACCCACCATCGTCGCCCACCCAAACAGCTACCACCGCCACTTCACCTCAACTCGAAACACCCTCAACACACAACCAATTGCCTCTCACCCGAAACACCCTCAACCCACAACCACCAACTGCCTCTCACCCGAAACCACCTTTACCCACCAAACACTTTATCTGACCCAAAACCACCCTTACCCAGTACCCACCACCACCGGCAATAAAATTATCAAAAATTGAAAAAAAAAACCACAAAATCAGAAATAAAACAATCAAAATACAGAAAATTACCCATAAATTCGAAATTGAACAATTATACAAAATACAAAAGATTACCCATAAATTCGAAATGAAATAATAATGAAATTTTTTCAAAATTTATAAACAAAAATTACAATATAACATTTATACATAATCAGAAATAATTAGAAACAATAAAACTAGATCTACAATCTAACTAATTTAAATATCATATCTAGAAAACCTTGACTTGTTTTAGGTTCGTTCTTGTGATGGTGGAGGTCGTGACGGTGGCTCGAGTGTGCAGTCGTGACGAGCAGCCAGAGGTGATAGCAAACGTCGGCATCAACACCAAGCAAATTTATCAACTTCTGATTCTTCAATTCTTAGGAAAGAGATGGAGGATGAGGAAAGAGAAAGGAAGTAGAGGAAAGAGAAAGAAGAGAGGAAAGAAATCACAGATTTAGAGGAGAGAGGAAAGAAAATGGAAGAGAGGAGAGGAAAGAGAAAGAGGAGCGGTGTGAGAAATACAGAGTAGTAAATTAGGGTTGGGTGAGATGGTGTCATTTTATACCTGATTTTTTTTTATAAAAAAATAAGCTTTTTGCGACCGTCTTTGACGGTCGCAGATTATGATATTTACGACCGTCTCTATGACGGTCGCAGATTATGACATTTACGACCGTCACTGTGACAATCGCAGATTATGACATTTACGACCGTCTCTATGACGGTCGCAGATTATGAATTTTACGACCGTCTTTGACGGTCGGAGATTATGACATTTACGACCGTCTCTTTGACGGTCGCAGATTATGACATTTACGACCGTCTTTGACGGTCGCAAACGATTTATTTTAATTTAGAATTATTTTTAATTGTTCAAATGTCCTAGCGACCGTCTAAAAGGCTAAAAACGGTCACAAAACTGTCGCAAATTTGTGACCGTTGTCAAAGTAGTCGTAATATTGCAACCGCATTAAAAACGGTCGCAATATTCATATTTTGCGACCGTTTTTTTGACGGCCGTAAAAAAACGGTCGCAATTTAGCCGATTTTTAGTAGTGATATATGCCACGATTAAGAGTTCATTCTAACGAGTTTTTTCTATACTTGTAGCTTGTTTGTACCCCTTTTATTATCATTAGGTCTCCTTTCTTTTGTTCGTCATCTTTCCTATTTTTACCTCCTTTGTGTATTTTCTAGTTTGGCTTTCTTGTTTGTGTTTTGTAGGAACCATGGTGTTGTAAGAAGGAAGCTTTGAACCAAGTAATCAATGTTGCGCGTGAGCTGAAGAGGTCGCGCATTGACAATGCGCGGACGCTCGTAATTGTGAGAAGGCGTGCATAAGGAGGAATTCAAGGAGCTAAGCAGGCTATGTTGTGCGACTGCTGCGCGGCCACCTATAGGGAATATTTCAAGCCATCCCACACTTGAGCTCCACTGTGATCATACACTTAAGCATAGTGGTGTCTAAAGGGAAGGAAGCTAGAGTAACAGAGGCACCAACAAGTTTTAGGAACTTACAAACCGTTCACAGGGTGAAGGTTACACCCCTTAATGATCAAGAGATCGTTAACTCTTATAGGTATGGAACCATGACTGGAAGTTCGGGGATGAAGGTACAAATCCAAGCTAAAAGAGATTCAACTTGCTCTAAAAATAATCAGTGCCAGACGACGAAGGTCAGTGCCTGGTAACGAATCTGTCGTCTCGCGCTGGTTTAAAAATTAATGCGCTTTTACCTGCGTAATTAACTTTCAAACTGGTTGTAGGTACTTATGCGTCCAAGTAGTTTTAAAATCAGATTAAATATATTTTATTCAAAATAAAACACCTTTTAAGATATTATTATCAATCATAATTTTATTAGAATGAAAAAGAACCTTCTAGATATTCCAAGAAATATCAATCCTAATCACTTTAAGAATGATAATTAATAGGCCCTCATCTAGATCATTGGGCCACATTTGAGCCTAATTTAATTTAATCCACAACTTTCTCATTATTCATCGGAATCGGGCTTTTAATATATCATTGGAAAGCAGTTTTTGATCCCAATCCAACTACACTATTATTGGACCCTTATCATGGACCAAACCAAATTAGACTAGCTATTTTTCATAAATAAGGAAAGAAAAAAAAAATTTTGAAATAGAAAGCGAAATATTTTAATAAAAATATCCTCATCATTAGACATTCCACACTTTCACTTTGTTCGATAATCAAATGACGTGAAAGGTATTCATCACTGAGTGTGGTTTTGGGAAGATACATTTGGGTGTCTACACTACCGCACAAGCACGAATCACATACCATGCAGGCACGAAAAACTGTCGGAACCCGCGCAACGAAACTCAAGAAATAGAGCCAAACCAGAGAGTTTTGTGCGCCTGTTGTGCGACCTCTGCGCGAGCGCGCGACCTCCTGTGCGGTTGCACAGACTTGTAGTGCGGGCGTGCACCCATATGCTTCTTTTCTCCGTACCAAAAAAAATTTACGGGCGCGCATTATCCTGAGAGGGCGCGCATTATACCTGCGCCAGCGCGGGGAACTCGTGTGCGGGCGCGCATCGCTAGGTTTCATATTTTTCTCCGCCTTGTTGCCTAATTTCTTTCTTTTTAGAAGCACATATATATAGTCCGTACTCTCTTTGAGGGGGTAATTAGATTAGCTTAGTTTTAATCATCTAATTTTCCGCTTAATCTAGAGAGAGAAACACCATTAGTTTTGGCATTTGTTGAGCTTGGAGTTTAAGGAAGAAGCTTAATCAACCTCTTTGTAGAGTTTCAACTTCAATGAATGAGCATTTCCTTACACTTTTCTCTTTACTTTTCTATATGATTTTGTGTTAAATTTCTTTTATTTTTTTAATTACTCATTAATCATGCTTTTGCTTGTTAATATCATGATTAACTTGATGATTGCCATTGATAGTGAGTAGTTACTTAGCCAAGGGTACGGGGTTGATGTAGTTAGAGTTTGTTCATGATTATAGTGTTTGGATTTAAGTTGATGGTGATTTAAGTCTTTACATGCTTGATTGTTATTTGATCTTTTTGCAAAGTGCATGTTTTTAGTTGATTGAAGGTGAATCTTTGCTACATAAAACAGAAGTTGATTTAGCTATGTTCATTTCTATTGATTATTACTTGATTTTACCTCCCAATATATGGTTCTAATGTGAAGGCATAGAGGCTATGTTAGGAGAAGACAATTAACTCCTGAAGGTGGCTAGATTGGACTTTTTATATCGATATTCATGCATGTTTATATCATTATCGATTTGTTTCTATGCTATTTCATGTTCAAGTGAATCCTGCATGTACTCATTCCCCTTGGTGCTTTACATATATTGTCTTTAATTCAATTTTCTCTTCGTTTAAACTCTTAGATGATTCCACTCTTTGTTCCGAGATAGCTTACTTGATTAGTAGTGATTACGGTGTTTGACTTCTCCCTGCAGTTCAACCCTTTGCTTACCTTATACTTGTATTAGGTTTGTTTAGGTTTTATAAATTGTATTTGATTAAGGGATAGGAAATTTGACGACGTGTTTATTCCCTTATCAATGACCTAGGTTTATCCGCCGTGAAAAATGGCGTCATTGCCGGGGAATAGTTTGGTGATTGCTATTTTTTATTGAGTCTATTCCATTTTATTTGAAAAATACAAAAATATTTTATCTCTTTTAGGCTACATTTGTCGCCGTGCGATTGATATTTTGTTCTGAGTTTTTTTTTGCGTAGGGCACGAAATTGAAATTTGGTACCATTTGATCCGAAAATTGAGAGGACTTTAACAAGGATAAGGGTTGCCAATCGTTCTTGAAGTTTAAGTCCTCCAAGAGAGGAAATCCATCATGAAGAAGAAGATTAACGAGAAAGCATGGGCGCTATTCCGAGAGTATCATTGAAGGAGTTGGGAAATATGGGAGCTTATAGGTTTGAAAGAGGAATTGCTCCTCTTATGACACAGGCAAATGATTTTGAGATAACACAGGTGATGATTACTTTGATAGAGAGGTATTGCAACCATCTTAAAGAATTTGAGAAGTATTACAACATAATCAAGGTGAACGGGGTTTCTAAAGAGTTTATTCGACTTAAGCTTTTTCCTTTCTCTCTTATTGGACGTGCCTTAGTGTGGTTAGACAAGGAGATGAAGCCAAAATCTTTAAGAACATGGGATGAAGTGACTAAGGAGTTTCTATCTCGTTTTTATCCACAAAAGAAGACGACCGAAGCAAGAGCTCTCATTTAAATCTTCAAGCAAAATCCGAATGAAAGTCTTCATGAAGCATGGGATTGGAAAGGTATAAGGATTACCGATGAGAGTTCCCAAACCATGGGATTCCTACCTATCAAATCATCTAAATCTTCTATGGAGGTTTAAGCCCCCAAGGCAAGTCTTGCTTGATTTCCAGTGCCGGAGGCCCTGTGTAGGACTTAATTGAAGATGTGGTGAGATATCGCATGGATTGGAAAGAAGGTGATAGAGAGTCAGTCGACAATTAAAAGCGGTTCAACGGTTTATTCAATCGACCATCACAATGCCATCAATAATTTGTTCTCACAAATCTTAAACTTGGGAAAGGAGATGACCTCAATAAAGGCAAAGCTTGAGAGTGCTTCTTCATAATCACCAATTCTACCCTCCTACAATAAGGGGAAAGGTACATCTTCTAACTCTACTCCTTCTTCAACTTCGAGTAATATGCGAAATGGATGTGTGTTTTGTGATGTATGTGGGTCATATGACCATGATTTTTCTAATTTTCCACATGCATTTGAGAATTGTGATAATGTTGATAATAATGATTGTGAGCAAGTAAATTTTCTTTCAAATAACAACAATGGACAAAGATATGATAGACCAAGATACTTTGGGAATAGAATGTTCACCAACAAGGGAATTTTTATTATTATAACAATGGTGGTTATAAAAACCAAGGAAATAAAAATTTTCTAGGAAACTATAATAATCAAAACCAGGGCCAAGGGTATGGAAACCAAAGCCAAGGTCAAGGTAATGGTAACCAATACCAAAATAATGGTCAAAATTAAAAACTGGGGTAATTGGAGCAACTAGAATTGAGGGAATTTCGAAAACAAAAACAAAAGGGGACCCCCACCCAAATTTGCTCCAAGAACTCAAGGTAATGGTGATAATTCCTATGCTCAACCTTCATCTTCTAGAACTACCTTGGAAGAGATCATCGAGAACCAAACTAAAATTTTAAACACTTTTATGTCAGTAAGTGATAAAAATTTTAATGAGATGATGACACACAACAAGATGCTTGAAACTCAAATCACTCAGTAGGATAATACCTTGAAAGAGAGTGTTGATACTAGACCTTCTTCTTTACCCTCACAAGGAGTTGAACCTAAGAATCCTGTGTATTCTATCACCATAAGGAGTGGGAAAGTGCATGAAACGAGAGTTTCTAGGAAAAGTGAGGAAGATAAGAAGATGAGTGATTCAAGTGAGGAAAAAGGGATCAATGTGTCAAAAAAGGCGAGTAAAGAAGCCCAAGAGAAAGAGAAAAGTGACAAAAAAGTTCAAGAGGAGGTGATCAAGCCAAAATTTCCATATCCCCAAAATTTTTTAAGAAACAAAATTAATGAACAATTTTAGAATTTCTTAATATGCTTAGGGAAGTTCATCTTTCAATCCCACTTACTGAAGCCATGACTCAAAGCTCAAGATATTCTACGTTCCTTAAGGAAATCTTGAGTGGCCAGAGAGAGTGAAATGAGATTTATTCGGTAGAGGTTGGGAAATGTTATAGCGCTTTGATTCATAGTGATTTACCCAAGAAAATGAAAAATCCGAGTAACTTCTCTATCCCTTGCAAAATTAATAGAAAATTGTTCCAAAATACTCTATGTGATCTTAGTGGTATTGTGAGTATCATGTCTTATTCGGTCTTTAGGAACCTTAAGCTAGGCGATCTTCTTTAAACCAATATGACTTTGCAATTGGTCGATCGATCTATTAAGTTTCCTAAGGGAGGAGTTGAGGATGTTCCCCTCAAGATAGGAGAGTTTACAATTCCGGTTGATTTTATTGTTCTTGAGATAGCGAAAGATGATAAAATACCTATCATTTTAGGGAAAAATTTCTTAGCTACTTTGGGAGATTTGATAGATGTAAAAGGAGGTCTTATTACTTTGAGAGTTGGTAACAATAAGGCTAGTTTTGAGCTTAAACCGATGCATGAATTTTTGTCTCTTGTGAATGGAATTATGTGCATGATTTCTTCTTCTACTAACAAAGTTCTTGAGGTTTGTGTTGATGTGCCTTTGATTGTTGAACACAAGAAGATTAGTGAAGAAAACAAGGAGCCTTCAAAGCTCGTGGATGGGGAGGTGATTGATATTCCTCCATGGTCTGAGCTCTACCCTAAAGAAGATGAGGTTGACTCCAAGGGTATTGATGGTAAGAAGTCTTCCACTAGAAGGAGTAAGAAGACAAAGAAGGAAAAGAGAGATTTTGTGAAGAAGGAGGCAAAGTTGAAGTAAAATAAGCTTGTTTCGCAAGTATCAACAAATGAGAGTACATCAAGCAAAGGTGTGAAGTTGCTAAGGAATGAGAAAGAGTTTTTCCCCTTTAACACTTTGAAAAAAGTGGTGTTCTTTGACCCTCCATGATTTGGAGGAAGGGTCAAGCTAAAGACCTTAAGCAAGCGCTTCCCGGGAGGCAACCCGATTTTCTAACTTTTTCTTTTGTATCTATTTTTCTTAGTTTTCTTTCAATTTGTTTTCTTTTTTCACTCGTTTTGCATTTGGATTTATAGGTTGAATTCTTGGAAATTCGACTACCTTAACGAGCATGAGCATAATGGGAAGGTGTTTCATGGTATTTGGTGAAAGTATGCTCGATATTATTGAATTTTAAGTTGAACGGGTAAGGTAAGTTAGGTTAAGTTGTACTAAAATGTGAAGCAAATTTGTGCTTGGTGGGTTCACTATGGCGCTTTCATTAATTTGGGATGTTGAACCCATCGAAAAGGGGTTTAGAAACTGATGTGTTTAGTGGGTTCAATAATCTCGGGATGATAAAGATCATTAGGCTCACGTATGAACGCACCAAGCACAAGAAGCAAGCAAGATGATGGAGGAGCAGGAAGGGCGCGGGCACGCACCCCTGCTGCGCGGTCACGCGACAGCCTTGCCGAGCCTACTTCTTTTTCTTTCTGTTTTCTTTTTCTCATTTCTACCCAAACCCATACTCGTCTGCACCCTTTCTCACTCTAAACACGAAACCCTAACCCCCTAACAATAAAAAATCATCCCTCAAATCATCAAAAAATCTCACAAATTCAACAATTTCCTACTCAAAATTCATCATTTTCATCAAAAAATTATACTACCTTCCTCAATTTCTTCTTCTCCAATCTATCTCCTTCATCAAAGAGCAAATTGGGTTTTTTAGTGCGGTGGATTTTGGTGCCTAATTCTTGATCATTCTTGCTTTTATTATGGTATAATCATATTCTTGACCTCTATTTTCCATTTTTTTATCAAGTTGTAGCAAGAATTTGATGATTGTGAATAGTAGTAGTATCATTTTTGTTAAATATGTTGATTGATTGATTACTTGGGTTGATTATATGTGTTGTTGTTGCTTAATTATGCCTTACATTGTGCTATTGTTGACTGTGTAGCTCATTTGTGCAATTTGCTTGCAATTTGTGGAAGGTTGATTTTTGGTAGTATTGGTAGTAAGTGGTGATTGGTATATTTGGTTGGTTGAACCAAGTCTTGTGGTAGAGTTAAGTTTGTGCTGATTTGTGGAGTTGTGATTGTGAATTTGGTGAAACAAAAATGTGTAAGATCATGAAAGCCCTCACTTCCAAAGAGAGAAAGACAAACATAACCATTGAAGAACCTTCTCCATCAAAAACACCCTCTTCCCAAACACAAAATGAAGAGCCTCTTCCTCTACCAAAACCCGATTTGCCAATCCAAACCATAAGCCGCTTTGGGCTAATTTCAAGAAAATAGCCATAAAGCCCTCACGACATTACCATCAATCAAGCATGATCAAATTAGGCATTGATGATGACTTATGGGTTCTATTCGAAACCTTCAGGTTGGGTAGCTTTGTCAACAAGCGCTACCGTACCTACCTTGAACTAACTAGGGAGTTTTTGGTCTCTTTGACTACTACTTCTATTGGTATCAAGGACTTCCAAATCACCTTCCAGCTTTTTAATGTTGAGCATGTCATGTCCTTGGCCGAGTTCAATGTCGCCCTTGACTTCAACTCGGGGGCCGATATTCTCTTCTCCAAGCAAGACTACTTGGATAAGTATTCTCAAAATGCTTGTTGGCAAGCAATCTCGGGGAAGAATGAGTTATGTGCTCGCTATTCCCTTGCAAGCGACATTTTCCAGCCACATCTACAAGTGCTTCATCGGTTGTTGGGGTACTCGATGTTCCCTAAGCAAGATTTGGGCAAGATATCGCAAGATGAATTGCGAGTTGTATGAATGGAAACCAGGGAAGAGTTATGTGGGAGGTTGAACTTTGGGCACATATTTTTGAGGAATTTTTTGGACATGAGAGACAGTAGGTCGGGAGACATCCCTTATGGTAGCATGATCACTAGGTTGGCTACTAGCCTTGGGTATGGGAGGTATCTTCTTTCTTGCACTCCGGTAGGGGATCTCAACACCCTTTACCTCAACATCGTTCAACTCAAACAAGTATAATTCATAGCAAAGAGCGATGATGAGGAGGTGTTTGCTTGGCTTATGAGGAATTCTCATCGGTGCTATCTTCCGAACCCCTCCTTGACCTCCCTTCACTTGCATGCCCCAAATGTATGGTTTGTTCCCGAGAGAAACCGCATCCAAAATGAGGATGAAGATATGGAAGATGTGCTCAATGAAGAGAAACCCATTCAAATAAATCTACAACTACAACAACAAAAACAATAACAACACAACAACTAGAGAAACAAGTTCCTCAACCTCAACCTCGACAACATAAATTCGCTAACCACGACATGGAGGCTTTGAGTGCTCAAATGGCGGGCATGCAAGTCCGAATGGAGGGGATGTATGACCAATATTTCAAGGCCAACTAAATGAGAGGCATCACCGAAATGCAACATGGTATGTTTCTCCAACAACAACAACTATATGATGCAAATATTAACTATGGGAAGATCACTCCCCCGGCTAACTACCCATACTTTCCTCCTCAACTCGGTCCCGTACATTCTTGGGGAGATTATGGGAGGGCTACCTACCCATATTGGCAAGGAAAAGGGTCCGACACCGAGACTAGGTCATTTCCGGATGAGCACGGTAGCTATGATTACCATGTGCCCAGTGGGAACGACTATCGGGGTGATCCTAATTACCCCTATGTCAATCCCACCCATCCATTGCCTCTAGAGTTTCCCTTGAAATATATCCCTTGTCCCCATGGTAATAAGATAATTCTTGATGATGTATGATTGCTTGTCTTGATTCATACTTGATGTTGTTGAGTGTTGTAGTTGTTTCCATGATCATATCATGTTATTTTGATTGAATATTTTTAGTTGATTAGTTTTTGATGATGATGGGTTTTCCATGATGTGTTGGTGGTTTTTGCTCCCATAAATCTAAATCCCAAAACCCAAAATCCTTGAATCCAAATCCCTCTAATCCAAATGATTTTTTCTTAGGTGTTAGTTGTTTCTATTATTTAAGTGTATAATTGATTTAGTTAGTTAGTTTGGTTTGTTTTGATTTGATTTTGTAGATTAGTTTATTTTTGTTTCTATGTTTTTCGTTTTTGGTTTTGTTTTCTTATTTTGTTTTAAAGTTAATAATTGTTTTCTTTGTATATTGCTCATTTTCTCTTTTTCATTCTCACTCAGTTTTGCAAATTCTTGCTATGCTTTTTGGAGCTTCACGGAGGTGGTACTTTCTTTACCACACTTTTCTTTGCTTAGCTTGGATTCCCAGTGAGATCTTTCTTAATTCCCTTTTTTTTATTTTCTTTCATTTTTTGCATAGAATAGGATTAGTTTAGAAATAGTTGAACGGTTCGAGGATGTTTGCTTTGTAACACCAAGGGTGTTTGCGGTCATTGACGATGTTGTCGAATGACCACTTGTTTGTCGATTAGGATTTATATGACATGCATGCATCTTTGCACTTTTCTTTCTTTTTTTCCTTTCTTTTCCTTTTCTTCTATTTTCTGTTTTTCTTTTTCATTTCATTCTTTTCATAAATGCAAAAATCCAAAAATATGATTTTAAGGCTTTCTCTTAGTTTTCTTTTCATGCAATGCTTTTGTTACGGACATAATATCATCCAATCTTTTGCTTTTGAATGAATAGTTTCCTATGTGGTATGGGTATTCACAGTTTGAGAGTATCTTTGGTTGACTTTAGGATAGAGTATGCTAAGGTAGTGTGTTTAGAACTTTTGGGACTTTAAGCCGGATTCTAATTGTTTTTGAAATTTTCACATTGCTCCCTTTTTGGTGAATTCGAAACTAATAGTCAGTTTTTTCTACAACCATGTGAGGTTTCATCATTTTCAAGGCTTCTACATATTTTACATGAGCGGCACATGAATCCTTGACTATTGTATGATTTATCTAGAATTTGACTCTTTTCTCCCGAGATTGCGACCGAGCCATTTAGGTAGGACAAAGGCATCTTTTCGAGGTTGTGTTTTTTATTTTTCTAGGATAGTTTTATATTTCTTTATCTTTTCTAGAGGTTTCTTCTCAGCAGGTTTCTTATGTGGAACCTTGAAGTCAATAAGTTTGACGTCAAGGAGCACGCCGTCAGTAGCAAGAGTAACAAAAGCAGCAGGCGTCAGTTCTCTTTTCTTCTTAGCTTTGCCCTCTCTACCATCTCCTCCGTGGACATGGAGCTAACTCTAGTTTAAGAAGAATGAGCCGCATTTGAGAAAAACCAAGGCGTCAGAAAATCAGAGAAGGCAAAGAAATAAAAAAACACTAAATAAGTAAGGCGTCACCTGAAGTCATGTTAAGAGTGTCATTAATAATGCTCACGTCCTCCACTCAATCAGAGTCAAACCGTACTGAGTTCTCGACAACAGTGCAAGGGAACGTCCTATCCTATAAATGAAACTTCAAGAAAGCCTTCACCTTTTCATCACGTTTGTTCCCATAAACAACGGTGTCAACTTTGATCACTGTAAAAGGAATCACATAAGAAAGGTGTCAAACCACAAACGCTTAAGACAACACAAAGAAGACGAAAAGTACCTCCACTGCGCCATCCCGTCCTTAACCATTTGGTGTTTTCTCCCAGAGTTTCTGTAACACCTCCGATTTGCTGAGTAACCATCAATAAGAATTAAAGGAAAAATAAATGACCAATGAATAAAATTGCGGAAGCATACACTTAAATCAGAGGTATTACCGCCACACTCAACAACTTGTCAAGTGTTAAGGTTTACAAAATCCTAATAATTACTGTATAGGATAGCTCCCGCTGAACTATCGCCCAGCCCCCAGGGTGCGCACTCACTGCCGAGAAAGCAATTAAAGGAGGGCTCAGTAGCCCGGCAGAGTCAGCCCGCAGGGCTGACCTGGCTGAACTCTCCACGAAGGAGATGGTACGCCTATAAATAGAGGGTAAAGTACAGCGGAAAAGGGGTGAGACACTCAAGTCATTATACTTTCTACATCTTTCTAAGTACACTTTCTCTCTCTAAACACTCTCTAACTTAAGCTTCGGAGGGGGGTTCCTCGAGCCACCCCCTAGGGCAGTTTACGTGTGCTACCTGGTGTAGGTAGTTGACGGGACCCACTTCACCCAACAGAACCCTTGGATCCACACCCGGAACAATTGGCGCTAGAAGGAGGGGTAGGATCATCTAACCTGAGGTTCAACAACTGAGCTAGGGACTAGTTAACTAACCACCATGGCCGGAGAAGAAACTGTACGGACACCCATGTCTAAAACTAATGAGACCAGCCAAACACCATAAAAAACACCCCCAGTAACCATCGATCCAAAAGGATCCACCGGAAACCCTAAATCGACCATCTCGTAGAAATCCAACCCCATCGGATAGACATCATCTGCTGCTAAAGCGGCATTGAAACCAGTAGATCCGGTGGGATCTAGTTCCATTTTCAAATACGGGATGCCGTTAAAAGGCGCGAACAATGAGCTCATTGTTTCAGCACCTGTAACCTAGAAACTGCAGCCCGTAAATCTGCCAGCCATTCTGCAGAACCTCTTTAAGTGCAGTAAAGAGCAGCTGGCTGCAATGACGGCGGTCCTCACCAATATGGGTAAGGGGGAAAGTCCGTCACCGACAGTGGCAGCTGCGGAGCTCGTAGCAAAAAAGCGGTGTCCTCGACTTTCACCCCTGAGCAGAAAGAGCTCATTGAAGAAGGTATTGGAGCTGGAAGCTCGTAACCTGAATCGAGAATGGAGCGTGGAGGAAATAACCCCTGCTCGAATCAGCCTAGAGAAGCGGGTCCCCAGCAGCAGGTCACCAGCCTCAGAGCGGGAACCTAGCCTAGAGAGAGACAAATGAGTGCGAATCTAGGTTGTTCTAGATGATTCCCCATTTTGCCGGGAGATTCTGGAGGAACCAATGGAGAAAGTACAGATGCCAAGCTGCAGATACAATGGAACCACAACACCTAAAAGCCACATATCAGCTTTTGAGAATCATATGGTACTTTACACTATTACAGACTCAGTCTGGTATAAGGCTTTCCCGCCGACCCTAGAGGGGCTTGCAGCGGAGTGGTATGGAGTCATTCCCAAATGTTCGATATACTCGTACCACCAGTTATTTCATGGAGCATTTCATAACCCAGGTAGACCGAACCAAGATGACAACCGAGCTGATGTCGTTGGTTCAAGGGAAAGATGAGCCCTTGAGAGAGTTCATCACCAGATTCAACAAGGAGGCAACAACCATCCTAAATATGAGCCAGGAGGTAATGCTACTAGCAATGCTGAGTGGCTTACTACCAGGATCACCGTTCAGAGCGTATATGGGGCGTAAGAGCCTCAAAACACTTGCTGAAGCGTTTGGCAAAGCGCACGAGTTCATCAAAGAAGACGAGAATTACAGAGCAATGCTGGGTAGGAAAGCACCTGGTGACTCAGTTAAGCGGGCAGAGGTCACCCGGGCAGAGAACACACCCAGGGTGGACCAGCCGAGCAGGCTGAGCAAAACCGCAGAGAAGCGGACAAGGCAGTGGGACTAAGAAGGTCAGACCCAAATAGAGGGCCAAGGCTTGGGAGGTTTGACAAATATACCCCATTAACCCATTCTAGGTCTCATATATTCAGCGTGAATCAAGCTGATGACAAGTGGCAGAGACCTCCGAGGATGGTTAACAGGAATCGTGATACCAGCAAGTGGTGTGACTTCCATAGGGACCATGGTCACACCACTGAAGAATGCACACACTTGAAGGACAACATAAAAGACTTAGTCAGGAGAGGGTACTTGAATCAGTTTAAGCAGCGCGATGACCCTCCCAGAAGGAGGGATGAGGATAGAGCAGGCCGCCCTGACCGCAGAGGAGGTCATAGGGGCCCAGCCGGAGACAGAGACATAGAAGGCAAGCCAAAAGGCAGGGTGTATGTGATCAGCGGGGGTCCAGTACATGGGGGAACAGTTAACAGAGCGCGAGCTGACCTGCGGGCGATGATACATCAAATAAATGACAATCATAAACGTAGATGGCGACCTCTTCCCCCGCAGCCGCGAGCGATGTTTGACGAGTATGACCAGAAGGGCATAATTTACCCTCATGATGACCCGCTGGTGGTGACAATGAGAATCGCAAACTGCGAGGTAGATAGAATATTGATACACGGAGGCAGCTCAGCCAACATCATATACATCAGTGCGTTCAATGAGCTGAAGTTGGACAGAAAAGTTCTGAAGAGGGTGAGCTACGAAGTTACCGGGTTTAATGGGTCAGGGCTTACCCCAGAAGGCATAATCGAACTCTCAGTCCGAGTAGGGGAAAGATCAAGAAGGCGTGATGTCCAGGCAGAGTTCCTCGTGATAAACTCCCCTTCACCCGATAATGTGATCATGGGAAGACCGCTCATCCACAAGATAGGCGGGGTGGTATCCACCTATCACCTTGCCATGGCCTACACAACTAATGAGGGATGGTCAGCAAAGCTCAGGGGAAGTCAGAAGACAGCCCAGCAATGTTACATAACTTTCCTAAAGCAGCCCGTAAAAACCAGACAACAGCCTGGTTCTGAGAGAAGGCCCACTGAGCAACCTGAGAGGAAGTCGAGGAAAAGAAAGCGTGAAGAGTATCATAGGGAAAAGGATAAACTGAAGTTAGCAATGGAAAACTTCAAGCCTGTAAAAGAAGAAATGGCCAGGCCACTTCATAGTGGGGAGCATGTCACAGTCGAGCTCACAGAAGGTGACCCCTCGTGGACGGTGAAAATTGGGAAAGACATTGATCCAGGAGTAGGGGTACACCTCATAGAGCTGCTGAGGAAGAACAAAGAAATTTTTTTCATTTTCCGCAAATGAGATGCCCGAAATTGACCCAGCAATCATGGTACACAGGTTGAATGTAAAGGAGGATATTTAGCCAGTTAGGTAGAAAAACCGAAGCTTCTCCACGGAGAAAAACTAAGCAATCCAGGTTGAGGTGGAGAAGATCCCGGAGGCAGGATTCATTGAACCTTGTGACTACCCAGAGTGGTTAGCCAACGTGGTCATGGTAAAGAAAGAAAATGGCCAGTGGAGAATGTGTGTTGATTTCACAGATCTTAAAAAGACCTGCCCGAAATACTGTTACCCGCTGCCACGGATAGATCAGCTGTTAGACTCAACTAGCGGGCACGCCCTGCGAAGCTTCATGGACGCCTTCTCAGGGTACCATCAGATCAGCCTGCATGAGCCTAACAGGGAGAAAATTGCATTCATCACTAAAGGGGGAGTGTATAATTACATAGCTATGCCCTTCGGGCTGAAGAATGCTGGGGCAACTTTTCAAAAGGCAATGGATACAGTATTCCTTCATCAGAAGGGTAGAAATGTTGAAGTATACGTTGACGACTCAATTGTTAAGATCAGCGTCACGTAGCATGGACATATCATGGATTTGGAGGAAACATTTGCCACCCTGAACAAGTATAAAATCAAACTCAACCCGAAGAAATGTGTCTTTGGAGTAAGCTTGGGCAAGTTCTTGTGTTTTCTGATCAGCAAGAGAGGGATAAATGCCAATCCAAAAAAGGTCGAAGCAGTCCTCAGCCTGCCTGAGCCTAAGTGCATCAAGGATATCATGCGATTAACAGGAAGAATGGCCGCGCTGACCAGGTTCATCAGCAAGTCAGCGGATAAGGCCTTGCCGTTCTATCAGCTATTGAAGGGGAACAAAGAATTTAAGTGGGGGGCTAAAGAGAAAGAAGCCTTTGAGGGTATTAAGGAGCATCTGACTAAGCTCCCAACAATGATCAGCCCGGAGCTGAGGGAAAAGCTGAAGCTGTACATCTCTGCGTCAATACAGACAATCGCAACTGTTTTGCTGGTAAAAAGACAGAAGCAACAAAGGCCAATATACTTCGTGAGCCACGTGCTGACCGAGGCATAGAAAAGGTACCCATTGGTAGAGAAGCTAGCATTCGCAGTGGTCACAGCAGCAAGGAAACTAAAGCCATAATTAGACGCGCATGTAATAGACGTCCTCACAAACCACCCGCTGGATAAAGCATTACAAAAAATGGATGCATCAGGCAGACTCTTAAAATGGCAATTGAGCTTTCTGAGTACGAATTCGAGGTCAAACCTAGAGCAGCCATCAAGGCACAAGCTTTAGCAGATTTCATAGTGGAAGCTTCCTAAGAGGAGAAAGAAGATGATATTGGGGTCTGGAAGGTGGAAGTGGATGGGTCCTTAGCCCACACGGGGAGTGGAGCAGGAGTCATAATGACATCTCCAGAAGGAAACGTATTTGAGTATGCCATAAAGTTCAACTTCAAAGCATCGAATAACGAAGCTGAGTACGAAGCGGCGCTGGCAGGCCTGCGTATGAGCCTCGTAGCCGGAGCCCGCAAAGTACACCTGCAAACTGATTCTTAGCTCGTTGCAAGCCAGCTGCAGGGGGCGTATGAGATAAGGGAAGCCACCATGCTGAAGTACGTAACAAGGTAAAGGAACTAGCAGCCTAGCTAGTCCACTTCCAGATAGACTTGGTCCCCATAGCAGGAAACTCTCAGGCCGACACCTTGTCCAAGTTAGCCAACTCCACCTTACAAAGCCTCACAAGGACAATGATGGTTGAAGTGCTAGAAGAAAGCAACATTGCCGAAAAAGAGCAGGTAAACTGCATTGGAAGGCGGAGAGACTGGTTCTCAGACATCTTAGCATACAAAGTCAACGGCTCACTGCCCGATGATGAAGTATAGGCTAAGAAGGTGAAGAAAGATGCCAACTGGTATGTAGTGATGAACAGGGAACTCAACAAAAAAGGCTTCTCAAAACCACTGCTGAGGTGTATTCTAGAGTGGGAGCATGAGGGCATTATGGAAGAAGCCCACTCCGGAATATGCGCCAACCACATTGGTGGAAAAGCATTGGGAGTAGAGGTCCTCAAAAGGGGGGCATATTGGCCAACTCTCACACAAGACACACTAGCATATGTGAAAAAATGCGGCAAGTGTCAAAAGTATTCACCAGTCATAAATCAGCCAGCAAACGATCTAACTCCAATCCTCAGCCCGATCCCGTTTGCTCAGTGGGGAATGGACATATTGGGACCTTTCACCACTAGGTCAGCGGGCAGGAAGTATCTCATTGTGGCGATATATTACTTTACAAAGTGGATATAAGCCGAACCCACTAAGTACATAAAGGCAGCCCAAGTCAGGACATTCATATGGAAAAACATCATCACAAGATTCGGGGTGCCACATTGCATAGTCATTGATCATAGGTGTCAATTTGGTTGTGACACAATAAAGGACTACCTGGGGGACATGGGCACCAAGTATGCAAGTGCCTCAGTCTACCACCCATAGAGCAGAAGCAACTGGAGGTCTTGTGGGCAAACAGGACCACTAAGAAGCTGGAGGAGTACAAAGGCCTGTGGGCAGACCTAGTCCCAGAGGTCTTGTGGGCAAACAAGACCACTAAGAAGGAGTAAACCGATAAGAGCCCCTTCATCCTGGCCTACGGGGCTGACGCAGTTGTCCTAGTGAAAGTACAAATCCCTAGCCTGAGGATACAACACTATGAGCAGCAAGGAAATGAAAAGCGTATGTTGGAAGAGCTAGACTTCCTGCCAGAAGTAAGGCTGAAAGCAGCTCTCAAGTTAGCAGCCCAGAAGAGTAGGATTTCAAAAGCTTTCAACAAGAGGGTCAAGCATAGGGAGCTCCTGCCCGGAGACTTGGTCCTTAGAAGGACAGCAGATGTGGGAAAAGGAAATCAGCATGGAAAGCTATCAGCAAACTAGGAAGGCCCTTTTATCATTCACGAGCAAGTTGGACCAGGAACGTTTCACCTTGCAGATCAAGAAGGTCAGGTCTTGAGAAACAGTTTCAATGATGATGTGTTAAAGAAGTATTTTGTTTAAACAGTCTGAAAAAACAAACATAGTTGTTTCAAGTATGATAAAATTTTATTCAGTCCATGTTGTTAATTAAGGCATTTGAGCCATTTTTATTAAATGAAATACAAGCCTCTACGTGAGGAGTATGTTGCGTAAATTTGTTTAATATTTTATTCCCAAGCATCATATGCTACCATGCAGAAGTCAAATAAAGACAATGACAAAGTGTTAGAGGAGAGATGCACTCTAGCGCAAAGTGGCAAAGTAAACACATCCCTCCCTAAAACCTCACCTCACCTGCTCACAGAAAACAAGGCACCACCTCGGGGACGCCTGAGGGGGAAGCCTGGCACGTTTAGCTTGAGCAGGAGAGAAAAGGGGAAAAGAAGAAGATGAGCTATGTGGGCAACACTAAGGCTCTCTTAGTCCCACTTAGCCCATCTCTTTGAGGGGGAGAGGAAAGAAGAAGACAACCAGACAATAAGCCCTTACGAAAAGAAGTAAGTAGGAACAAAATGAAAAAGTCGCATCATAAACAAGCCGAACGACATAAATAAGTCACAGCAAAACAAGCTGAATGACAACTCACAAAATGACAAGTCGCAGCATAAGTAAGCTGAACGACACGAATAAGTCACAGCTAAACAAGCTGAATGACATAAAAGGAATAGGCAAAAAGCTGATCGACACAAATAAGTCTCAGCATGGGTAGATTAAACAATGCGCAATCGAATAAACCAGCTAGCACACAGGCAAAACCTCTGGTCAGAGCCAAGTAGAGTGTGCAATGCATAAGAACTTAAAGCAAATAGAGCAGGAAGGATAAAATGCGACAAAGTTCCTGCTAAAGTACAACAGAGTACAAAGAAGCAGGAAAGCGCTAAGCAGCTAAATCAAGAAGACAGGGAGGCCCAACTTACGAGGCCCCACCAAATGCAATAATGATGCTACAGCGCTAAAAGATCTGGATACTGCTAAGAAATGCATAGTTCCATGCAAATGTGTAAACAATAAAATAAACAGCAGGCAAAGCAGCAGAAGAAGATCATAAAGAGCATATATTATAAAGCTGAACCCCTGCCCTTTAGGGCAGAGTAAACATTCAGCAAGTCAGTCGCGGGACAAATAAAGCCGAGCCCTCGTCCACCAGGACAAGGAAACACTCAGAAAGTAAAGTTAGGAGAACACAAATTCAAGTTAAGTTGGTCAGACCCAGCAACAAAAGACAAAGTATTCAGGAATTACACACAGAAACATAATCTTTGGCAGCTATAAACCCCAAAGATAGTAACAAAAACTACCAAGTTACAACAGATCTGGGTGACGGAAACTTAGAGGAACCACTAGAGTAGGAGGGTGACAGCCGCCATAACCTTTATTGATCACCAGTCAAGGACTCCACTCCAATAGCTGCAGCAACGTCAGGGCAGAGAGACACCTCCAAGTTCAGCACAGCCTGGTTGGGAATCTTGCAGCCAGCAGCACGAGGATGATCAGCAGGGAGGTAAAACAAACCAGTTTCACCTGCAGCTTCAACCTTAGCCAAAAAGCGTTGAAGCGAGCCTGCTGATCCTCACCTTCACCATATAAGCTGCTAACGCACCGAGCCACATCTTCCCATCCACCATCATAGCGATCAGCCAACAGCTTAGCAAAAGTAGGAGATAGAGCAAAATATCTGAGAGCCTCTTTCCTAGCAGCTTCCAGCTCAACAGTATGAGCAGCCCGCAGATCTGCCATTTCCGCCTTCAACGTCTTCACCCTGGCCTGAGAGGCCCCCAACTGTTCCTCGCAGCTCTTCAACTTGGTCTAAGTGAGCTGAAATTATCCCAACTGCAGCTGCAGGGCGTCCGCCCTCTCCCTTAGCGGAGTCACCTCACTAGCCATGGCATCCCTCCCAGCCTGAGCTCGCTGGACCTCCAAATTCCTCTGAGAGAGAATTATGCCCTGATTCTGATACTCCTTCTCCACTGACAGCAGAGCGTTGGAAAAATCTCCCACATACATAACAAGTTGCAAGAAAAGCAAAGGAAGAAAAGGGTGAGCCAAAGCGGGAGTTAACAAAAGATATTAACAAAAAATAAAAGTAAAATAGAACAGTTGCAACAAAATAAGCAGAGAAGTAAAGAAAGGCTGAAACGAGAAAAAGAAAGACCGAAAGCAGAAACTAACCTTCTGCAGGTCATGGCAGGCCGTAGCAGCTAGGAGGCTGACTGAGCTACGCGTAGAATCCGCAGGAAGACGAACCCCTGAGTCAAACGGTACCCTAAGGTACCACCCTTCTGAGGGTCATCCACAAACAAAGATTTTTCATCCCTCACATTTATTAAGGGCCGAAAGGGAGCGTTCTTAGCTCCAACATGACAGAGTATTGGGCGGAGATGAACATCAATAGGAACCTCATCAAACTCAATAGCCCCACTGGGGCGGAAAGTCCCTCCATCAGAGAGTGAGGTCGTAGACAAAGGATTCTCAAAGGCATCACTCAAGAACTAGTGAACACAGCGGTTAAGTTCACTAGAATTCTGAGTGTCTTCCCCACCAGCGTTCCCACCTGGAAGACCAGTGTTGGCAGATGTGGAAGAAAGAGGGTCTGGACCATAAGAAGTACGAGCCTTTTTCGCTTCTGGCTCATCTAGAGCAGGGGTAGAAGACATCGAATCGTCCTCCAAATCAATCACTGGACGATCTTGCAGGTGAGAACCGCCTGCTCGGGAGAGCCAACCCCGTGAAGCGCTTCGGAGCCGCCCTCTCAGCCCGTAGGGACGCGGCGGAATTCTTGAAATCTCCATGATAAACTCATCAGGAAGCTGAACATCAGTGGCTGCAGCAGAAGGAGCAGTAGTGTCCTTCGCAGCGGTAGTATCATCAACAGAACTGTCAGCAAAGTCATCGGCAGTAGCCTTTGGGTTCATCAAAAGCTTGATCACGTTGCCTTTTGGCAACAGAGGTCTGTGGTGCCACCCGGCCGGAAGCCGCGACAGACTGCTTCTTACGAGAAGCAGTAGGCGCCACTAACGCCTCAGTATCTGAGGCCACCTTTCGAGGAGCAGGGAGAGTCTCACGCCTACTCCCCACAGTAGAAGACGAAGGCTCAAGCTCAGCACGGCTTGACCTAGCGCGCTCACCAATAGCTGTTGTGCCAGCAACAGCCCCAGCTTAGTAGGAGCCAGGCGCACCTCACCCTTTACAGAGCCAGCAAACACCTCCAGCGTATCAAAAAACTGAGGGATTCTCAAGAGTTGCGGTCAAAGGGTCCTTCCAATTATCAGCCAGCCCGAGCATACGTTTGTCCAACTTGTCATATCTTGAAAAACAAAACGGCAGAAAAGTCAAATAAGACGAGGAAGGAAAAGAAAAGGCCGAAAGCTGAAAAACTTACTAGACTCATGCGTACGGCACAAGCGCATGGCTGAAAGCTGTTCATTGCCCACAATGTAGATGGAGTTGGGCAGCCAGACCTTGGGAAACTTGGAGTCACCAGTCCCCGCTCCCTACAGAGCCTCAAAAGCTTATGTCTCACGGTTTGGCTCAGAGGGGGAAACTGTGACCCCGACCATCTTGGTACGAATCTTTCTAAAGTTGCACAGGGCAGCAAAGTTGGAAGACACCCTCACCTAGAAGAACTTGCTAGTCCAGTCCCTGAAACGTCCAAGTTTTGGGTAGGACAAGACCCTACTCTCCTTGGGAGCAACATAGTACCACCCCGACTCAGTCCTAGAAGCAGATCTCTTCAGGCTCATGAGAGACTTGAACAAGTGCAGGGACTCAGGATACCTTCGAAACCTTAGAAACCACAATAGGCAAATCAGGATGTGAAGGGAAGCAGGGTGCACCAGAGATATACAGATATTGAAAGCACGAAGCAACTTCTCTAAGGTGGGGTCCAAAGGAAACCTCAAACCCAAATCTAGCTGCGAGGCAAACACAACAATATGACCTGCAGGAGGAGCAGATAACTTCGCACCATCAACGGGGAGAACCAACTTGTAACCCTCCCCAACACCATAGAACTTCTGCCCAACAGCAGCTAGACCCAACCTTTCAGCATCCTTGCGCCAACTGGACTCCAACACACAGTTCTTAGGCCCATAACATTTGTCGTCCAGAAAAAATTCAGTTTTGCCCTCCTCTACGGGCTCCACAACATAAGTTGGCTGACAATCGTAATATGAGCGGTCACCAGGAGACTCAGCCATCCTGCTTGATTGAACTCCTGGGGAAGGAGATGGTGATGGAGTCATAGCATTTCCACCTCGCACTACATAATGATCAAATCGATGCATGTCAGCCATGTCATCAAGCCTAGCAAAACTGTTTAAAGGCTGAACATGGGGAATGGGGCTAACAAGAGACACGTCAGGGGGATTAGCCTTGACAGCATCAGCTAACATTTAATGGCGCATTGCACGCAGCCTCAAGCGAGTAAGATGGGATAAGGGAATCCTATCCAGCGTGAGCACTCACTTGCAATAAGGATCAAAGAAATCAGGGCGGGACCTGCTGACAAGCGCACATTAGGGCGCGCTTTAAGGCATATAAATGGGTGATTTTGGATGTATTTAGGCCCGTTTTGGTCGTTTATTGCCTTGTTACACTCGTTTCCTTCATATTACGTGCTTCACGGGTTTCGGTCTGTTTTGGGTGTGATAACAGGTATAGTTGACCAAGTTATGTCGAGTCCCGAACCATTGGTGCATAATCAGGCTATTATCGATCCTAGTCCACCAAGCTAAGGCTTTGCTGCGGTTCTCAAGGCCTTGAAAGGCAAGTTAAGTAGCAGGCAAGGCAGAACAGTTCACAAATATGACACCTGTTCACTATTTTGCTCACAACGTTCGGTATAAAAATGATAATGGAGTGATTCCAATTGCATTGGAAAGTAGACTTGAAGAGCTTTCCAACGATATATTGCACGCCTTAAACGGAGCTCTGGATAAGAAGTTGTGACTGTTTTAAGAAGACCAAAGTGCCTGCAACCTTCCTGCCTATGCTGCACGGCCGTGCCAGATTCAGCACGGCCATGCCAGGCATTAGCACGGCCATGCCAGATTCAGCACGGCCGTGCCAGGCATTAGCACGGCCGTGCCAAGCCAATTTCCATGCCCGTGCCAGTGCCAGATTCAGCACGGCCGTGCCAGATTCAGCATGGCCGTGCCAGGCATTAGCACGGCCGTGCCAAATTCAGCACGGCCGTGCCAGGAAGCTGCACGGCCGTGCCATATATAGCACGGCTGTGCCAATTTGAAGAAGAAACCCGGTTTACTTACTGACAAGCTAGCACGGCCGTGCCAAATACAGCACGGTCGTGCTGATCCAGGGTTAACTGCGCGCTTGACTTCTCCGAATTAGAAGACGTATATAAGGCCCAACTTTAAGAGGATTCCAGAGAGAGTTTTAGAGATAGTTTGGAGAGCCTTTGTAGAGAGTTATTGGAGAACGTTCTTAGTATTAGAGATTCATTAGTTTTCTTAGAGAATTTCCTAGAGATTTTAGTTTTCTTGGATTGATTTGAAGCAAGATTTGCGAAGGTTCTTTGTATTATTCATTGACGACGGATATCAAAGTTCTGAACTTTTCCATTGATTCGCATCAATACAATTGGTATTATTCATTCTTGTTTATTAATCAAGCTTTATTATTCCTTAATCAGAATTCATGTTTATATCTATTATGCTTTTGGAATTCATTATTGCTTTGATTATGAATATGTGTGAGTAGTCTCCTAGCTAGGGTTTCGGGATGAAACCCGGCCTAGGTAATCTATGTAATTGAGGATTGATTTTGATAAACGGATTGTGATTAAATTGATTATATGCGATTGCATGTTAATTCATTATAATAGGAGTAGCTAACCTAGAATCTTGAATTTGATTGCATGATATCCTTGATTTGAACAAGAGATTGTGAATTGAGTATTTCATTATTGAATGTGGTTTGATTATGTATCGAGTAATGTTAAGTGCATGAGAAATCCAAGCTTAGTATTGCCCGTTGTCTTCCTATCACATGATATTGATCAGACTTATAGTCTTTGCATATCCTGTTTGTCTCTGTGATTCCTTGTTACGTAGTTACCGATGGTTTGGTGAATTCCCGTTCTCCCTAGTGTCTTAGTTTATTGATTTATTCCATCTTATTAGTATTATTTTAGAACACCATTTTCCATTGATTTCGAACTAGCTTAGGTTTAAGATTGATTTGCAATTACTCTCGTTCCTCGTGGACCGAACCTTTATTTGCCATTGTACTTGGTTATAGGGTGTTCGTATAAGTATTGTTTGATTGAGAGTTAGATTGTAGCGACCAATTTAACCCTTGTCAAAATGGCGCCGTTGCCGGGGAACGGTGTTTGTTAATTGCTTTTTGATTTCTTGAGTCTAGTTCATCATAAAAAAAAAGCACAAAAAGATTTTTCCCTTTTGGCTACACTTGTAGCCCTGCTATTTTATTGGTTTGGTTAGTGTGTATGCGCAGGTCTAAACATAGAGAATTAATACCCTTCGATCCAGAAATCGAAAGAACTTTGAAGAGCAATCGTAAATCTCGATTGACATCATCAAACTCTCAAGGAAAGGAACACAACACACAACAGGTTCCAATGGCAGATATACCGCGCCAACCCAATCGGCCAGCACCACGACCCCTTAAGGAGTTGGGAACTCCTGGGGCGTATAGAGCTTCAAGTGGGATTGCTCCACCCACTACTGAGGCCAATGATTTCGAGATCTGGCCGGCTATGATCACCCTCATTGAGAGAAGGCAGTTTAGTGGTGCCAAGCATGAGAGCCCTTTGGCTCATTTGAACGAATTTGAGAAGTACTGCAATACCATCAAGGTTAATGGGGTGAATCAAGAGTTCGTGAGATTGAAGCTTTTCCCCTTTTCACTTATTGGGAGAGCTCTCAAATGGTTAGAGAAGGAGGTGAAGCCGAACTCTCTACACACTTGGGATGATGTCACGACAACATTTTTGGGAAGATTCTATTCTCAAAAGAAGACGGCCGATGCTAGAGCCTTGATTCAAGGGTTTCGGCAAAGGAGTTGGCAGTCGATCTATGAAGCATGGGAAAGGTACAAGGAGTACCAAAGAGAGTGCCCACACCACGGAATCCCAACATATCAAGTTTTACAGATTTTCTATGGAGGATTGAGTCCTCAAGGGAAGACCAGTTTGGATGCGGGAGCAGGTGGCCCAATAATGAACAAAACTGAAGAGCAAGTCATAGACATTATCAAAGATGTGGTACGACACCACATGGATTGGCAAGACGGCGAGCGAGATGCTGTGAACAAGAGTGGAGGAGCGGTCTATTCAGTGGACCACCTCAATGCCGTTAGCAACCTGACATCACAAATTACGAACCTCGGGAAGGAGATTTCAGTGATTAAAGCCAAGCTCGATTCCGTGCCATTGCAAGATCTTCCCTCCCAATCTAAGGGGAGAGGTATAAATCCTAATCCTTCCGTTTCTAATATGCCTGTAGGATGTATTTTCTGTGAAAACTGTGGGTCTTATGATCATTATACTAATGCTTGTAATTTTGATCCCTCATATGATCCTAATAATAATGATGGTAATAGATATAATAATGAACAGGTCAATGCTATGTCTTATGATAACGGACCTAAGAATGACAATAATAGATATCTGCCACCTAATCAAAGAGGGAACAATTATAATCAGGGAGGTAATGATTTTGATTATCAAAACCAGTGGGGAAATAGGGGCCAAAGGGACCAAAATTCCCAAGGACCCTATAATCAACATGGTGGTTTTGGAAATCAAAACCAATACCAACAGGGTAATCAAATGAATCATAATTCCCAAGGGCAATTCAATCAAGGGGGAAACGGCATTAATAACAGGGGAAACTGGAATAATAATAAGGGGTACTCTAATCAAAATCCCCAACAATCTAATGTGCATGGTTCCCGAGCTACAAATGATAATTATTATGCTCATGGACCACCACAGAGATCTAGCTTGGAGGAAATGATGGAGTCCCAGGCCAAAATGTTCAACACTTTTATGTCCACCACTGATAAAAAGTTTAGTGAAGTGATGACACATAATAAGATGCTTGAAACCCAGATTTCTCAGTTGGCTAGTGCTATAAATGATGGGGTTGGAGTTTCAAAACTACCGCCTCAAGGTATTGACCCTAAAAACTCTGTAAATGCTATCACCACTAGGAGTGGAAAGACATTGAGGGGGAGCGATGAAGTAGTACCCCCTAAGAGTCAACCTGTGACTCCACCTATCACTGATAATGTTGTAGGAAGTGAGCATGAGAGGACCAGAGGAAAAGATAAAATTAATGAGGTCCCAAAGGAACAGGTGGGAGCACAAACCAATGAACCCGACCTATTACATAGACTCCCCTACCCCCAAAAATATGTGAGACATAAGCTAGATGCCCAATTCGGGAAGTTTTTAGAGACCTTGAGAGAAGTCCACCTTTCTATACCATTCACTGATGCTATCAAGCAAATGCCTAACTATGCTAGGTTTTTAAAAGATATATTGAGTGGTAGAAAAACTGTGAAGGGGTAGAAACTGTTAACCTCAATGAACACTGTAGTGCTATAATAATGAACAAAATGCCTCCTAAGTTAGGAGATCCGGGTAGCTTTTCAATCCCTTGTGCTATAAACAAAATGAATATTGATAATGCTTTGTGTGATCTTGGAGCTAGTGTTAGTCTCATGCCATATTCTGTTTATCAACGATTAAATATAGGAGAACTTCTTCCCACTAACTTATCCCTTCAATTAGCCGATCGATCGATCAAATTTCCAAAGGGTAAAGTGGAAGATGTTCCCCTAAGGGTGGGGAAGTTTGTCATACCTGTTGACTTTGTGGTCCTAGATATGGATGAGGATGTTCATATACCTATAATTCTAGGACTTCTTTCCTAGCTACTTCGGGGGCCCTTATTGATGTAAAGGGTGCCAAGATTTCATTGAAAGTAGGAAAGGAGGTTTTAGATTTTGATTTAAATAAAACTATGAAATATCCTTGTTCTAATTCTGATAATTGCATGATGGTTGACACTGTTGATTCCATTGTCTCTGATATGCGTAACGAATTATTCTATACTAATCATGATTTTGAGTTGAATGAGAACAAGGAAAACAGGGACATGGAGGAGCAATTTCTAGATGCATTAGATGTGGCCACTGCAAAGGAGGCTAATGAAGCAACAAAGGTAAAGCTTAAACCCCTTCCAACACATCAAGGAAGGGTTTCCCCTGTGTTTGTAGTACCTAAGAAAGGGGCGGTGACTATTGTCAAGAATAAGAATGGTGAGCTTATCTCCACTGCAATGGCAAGTATTGATTATGGGTAACCTGTAATCCATGTGTTGCGTCAAGCTAATGACGTTAAAGAAGCGCTTCCGGGAGGCAACCCGAGACCCAGTCAATGAGGTACTTTTCTCTTTCCCTTTTTGCCTTCTAGGTAGTCTCTCGATGCCTGACATTGAGGACAATGTCTATACTAGCTTGGGGGGGGGGGGGGGGTGAATGGTTTCCTTGTTGATTTTCCCTTGTTTTTCTTCATATTCCTATAAAAAATAAGAAAAAAACGAGTTTCTTTTGGTTTCTTTTTGGTTTGTTTCTATCTAACCTGTGCAGATATGAAGACTCATGGAGGTAGCATTAGGATCTTCGCCGCATCTCATGTTGTCTTAGTGTGTTTTCAAGAAGCATTTGGTGAAATCTTTCCCTTTTTCCTTTAGTTTTTTTTTTCGTTTTTGTGTGCAATATAGGAAAAGCTTCTGTTATGAGAATGTGTAGTCTAGTTTATATGATTTGCCTCATAGTCTTTTCCTATATTTTTGGATCGTGATAAACTTGTCTAATTGCATAAACTTTTGGAATAATGCTCATATTTGGATTCGAAACGTGAATGAATGTGTGTGGAATATCTATTTCTACTTAAGCCAGTGATGAATACACAGTTTGAGTCTATTGTTGATCAATGTAGACGAGTCTAGGCGAAGGTAGTTGGTTAGAACACTTTTGTCATGTGAAACTCTATGCCTTTGGGCTGTGGTAAGATGGAGTCGCTTCCCATTTGTGGATTTGATCCCCTTAATTGGTAGTTGCTTTGTTTTTGAATCCCGTGAGGTTTTATTGTTCTAGCCTTCATCATTCTTCTTGAGTGGCATATTTGGATCCTTGATTACGCATGTTTCGATCTTTGTGTTGACTTGTAGCTCCCAAGATCGACTTGACACTTTTAAGGGAGGAAGAGGGCACCTTTTTCATTTTTCTTATTCTTGTTCCTTTTGTTTTGTTACAAATTAATTTTCTTTTTACATCATCTTACTTGCTAACCATGTTGAGCCTTTAATTCCATTCTTGGTTACCCATGTTACAAACCCGATGGCCGATGTTTTACCAACCCTTAGTTGTGAAGCGTTTACCTCGCAAGGTTTGTTTGAGCTTATTGTGTATAAATCAAGAATAATGATCGATAGTTGGTTTGAGCAAGTTTGAAAGTGAGCTTAATTGTAAAGATGTAATATGAAAATTTGTTTTTGAAAAAAAAAAAGAAAAAAAAATAAAAGAAAATCAAAAAAAAAAAAAAAAGGGAGAAAAGCCGTCCGAATTGTGAAAAAGGCGAGGACATATGAATAAAATCTTTGAAGTTTGAAAAAGGTGATTTGAGTGTGTATAACATAGAGAGTTTGGGATGTGTAAAAGTGTGATCTTTTGAACTATTGTGAATTGCATCTTTTGAACTATTGTTTTTGAGAATTGTGATTCTTGCGCTTCATTTAGGAATTAACCCCATTTTTTAAATTGTTTTCACCTACCTTACCCATTTCCAATACATTACAACCCTTTAAGACCCTTAGACTTTAGAGGTGTTCGGTTCTCAAACGGTTGAGGGAGATACCTTTCAACCCTATGGAAAGATTATGCGTAATCGAGATGTCGGGATACCTTTGTTATTTCCTCAAAATATCACTTTTTCTGGTTCCTTCGAGGAATCACGAGGGGCCAATTAGGGTGGTGATTTGAAGCAAAAGGGGAGGACGTGGCCGGTTTGGTTGGGTTTAGAGGGAAGCATGACTTCTTTGTTCTCTATGCTGGGTTTAGGTTTTGTTTGCATTTTGATCAACGATACCTTGGATTGTGTGTCTCGTTGCTTGTTTGAGTGAGTTTTCATTCCGTGCATGGTTGTTCTAAGTAGGATCCATTGACTTCATTCCGTGCTAAATTGGATTTATATGTAATGGCAATAGTTTATTTGATCATGTGTGTGTGTGTATCCCTTAGTTTTGCTCGAGGACTAGCAAAAGTGTAGCTTGGGGGATTTTGACAAGCGAACATTAGGGCGCGCTTTAAGGCATATAAATGGGTGATTTTGGATGTATTTAGGCCCGTTTTGGTCGTTTATTGCCTTGTTACACTCGTTTCCTTCATATTGGTGCGTAATCAAGCTATTATCGATCCTAGTCCACCAAGCTAAGGCTTTGCTGCGGTTCTCAAGGCCTTGAAAGGCAAGTTAAGTAGCAGGCAAGGCAGAACAGTTCACAAATATGACACCTGTTCACTATTTTGCTCACAACTTTCGGTATACAAATGATAATGGAGTGATTCTAATTGAATTGGAAAGTAGACTTGAAGAGCTTTCCAACGATATATTGCACGCCTTAAACGGAGCTCTGGATAAGAAGTTGTGACTGTTTTAAGAAGACCAAAGTGCCTGCAACCTTCCTGCCTATGCTGCACGGCCGTGCCAGATTCAGCACGGCCGTGCCAGGCATTAGCACGGCCGTGCCAGATTCAGCACGGCCGTGCCAGGCATTAGCACGGCCGTGCCAGATTCAGCACGGCCGTGCCAGGCATTAGCACGGCCGTGCCAGGCATTAGCACGGCCGTGCCAAGCCAATTTCCATGCCCGTTCCAGTGCCAGATTCAGCACGGCCGTACCAGGCATTAGCACGGTCGTGCCAAATTCAGCACGGCCGTGCCAGGAAGCTGCACGGCCGTGCCAATTTGAGGAAAAAACCCGGTTTACTTACTGACAAGCTAGCACGGCCGTGCCAAATACAGCACGGCCGTGCTGATCCAGGGTTAACTGCGCGCTTGACTTCTCCGAATTAGAAGACGTATATAAGGCCCAACTTTAAGAGGATTCCAGAGAGAGTTTTAGAGATAGTTTGGAGAGCCTTTGTGGAGAGTTATTGGAGAACGTTCTTAGTATTAGAGATTCATTAGTTTTCTTAGAGAATTTCCTAGAGATTTTAGTTTTCTTGGATTGATTTGAAGCAAGATTTGCGAAGGTTCTTTGTATTATTCATTGACGACGGATATCAAAGTTCTGAACTTTTCCATTGATTCGCATCAATACAATTGGTATTATTCATTCTTGTTTATTAATCAAGCTTTATTATTCCTTAATCAGAATTCATGTTTATATCTATTATGCTTTTGGAATTCATTATTGCTTTGATTATGAATATGTGTGAGTAGTCTCCTAGCTAGGGTTTCGGGATGAAACCCGGCCTAGGTAATCTATGTAATTGAGGATTGGTTTTGATAAACGGATTGTGATTAAATTGATTATATGCGATTGCATGTTAATTCATTATAATAGGAGTAGCTAACCTAGAATCTTGAATTTGATTGCATGATATCCTTGATTTGAACAAGAGATTGTGAATTGAGTATTTCATTATTGAATGTGGTTTGATTATGTATCGAGTAATGTTAAGTGCATGAGAAATCCAAGCTTAGTATTGCCCGTTGTCTTCCTATCACATGATATTGATCAGACTTATAGTCTTTGCATATCCCGTTTGTCTCTGTGATTCCTTGTTGCGTAGTTACCGATGGTTTGGTGAATTCCCGTTCTCCCTAGTGTCTTAGTTTATTGATTTATTTCCATCTTATTAGTATTATTTTAGAACACCATTTTCCATTGATTTCGAACTAGCTTAGGTTTAAGATTGATTTGCAATTACTCTCGTTCCTCGTGGACCGAACCTTTATTTGCCATTGTACTTGGTTATAGGGTGTTCGTATAAGTATTGTTTGATTGAGAGTTAGATTGTAGCGACCGATTTAACCCTTGTCACCTGCGCTGGAAAGGGCGAAATGCACTACCCTCAGCGGGACGACTACTACCCGACCTAGACGCAGCAGCAAGAGTCGCAGCAGTACCCATCCTGCTCGCAGTGGGGGGAAAGTCAGGAGGCATAACAGTTTTTATAGGGGTAGGAGAAGAAGAAGGAGAAATAGGAGAAGTGTGCACAAGGCGCTCACCTGAAAGAGAAGATTGTGAAGAGGAATCCGATAAAGTGGTTGTTTGAGGCTCACTCATGTTCTGACTATCAGAAGCGTCAGACATTATGATATCTACAAGGAAATACAGGCCCGCAAAGGAAAGAAAAAGCAATGGGGCACCAGAAAATTAAAGAATCAGTTTAGGAACAATGAAGGAATAAGAAGAAAAAAGCCAAGAATGCAAATACAACAACAAAGAGAAGAAATGGGAACAACGACAATGGAGAAGATTCAAAAGGCACAATCTAGCGAAGAAAAAAACAAAAAGAAGCAAAATTGGGAAAGTACAAACAACAAAAGGTACAAACTTTAAGGAAAAAAGTTGTAGAAGCAACATAGTACAACAACAATGGCGAAAATAAAAGCCCAGCAAGACGAAAGTTCGAACCTGCAATTTAGAAGAACAAAGAAGAAACAAGTCAGTGAAGGAGTAAGAATTAAGGAGGGAAAAGCAAATAAAGTGAAAATTAAGACAAACACAAAGACGAAGAAACAAGAACTTACCACAACAATGGAAGATCACGAACGCTTGAAAGAGGAAAAGCAAAGAGTGAAAGTTTGAAATGACAGAATAATGAAGAGGGAAGATGAAAAAGTAAGAGGAATAAAAGAAATAAGTGAAAAGAGGGGATAGTGAAATGAATGCGAAGTAAATGGGAAGTTAGACACAAGGCAAAGCAAAACCGCCATGTCACTTCAGTAAATTCAAACTGACAGCCCGGATCGTCAACACGTGTCCCACTCATGCAAATACGATTCCCGCCCCCACAAAAAAAAAAAAAAAAAAAAAAAAAAAGAGAAGAGAGCACTTCAGCGGGAGTGATCGAAAATCCTCTCTTCAAGATCGTCATTTTTAGACTTCAGCGGGAGTGATCGAAACTCTTCTCTTCAAGATCGTCATTTCTCAGACTTAAGCGGGAGTGATCGAAAATCCTCTCTACAAGATCGTCATTTCTCAGACTTCAGCGGGAGTGATCGAAAATCCTCTCTTCAAGATCGTCATTTCTTAGACTTCAGCAGGAGTGATCGAAAATCCTCTCTGCAAGATCGTCATTTCTCAGAATTCAGCGGGATTGATCGAAAATCCTCTCTGCAAGCTCGTCATTTCTCAGACTTCAGCGGGAGTGATTGAAATTCCTCCCCGCGAGCTCGTCATTTCTTAAGACTAGAACCAACGTCACCATACAAACAATACGACAACAAACTCAACAATAACAGCACCTGACCCCCAAGTCTCCAGGGCGCATCAACACCCTAGAGACTTGAGGGGCTAGGAGTGTGCAGGTTAATTTAGCCAGACGACCCGATGATTCATGGCCGATAAGGCTACACACTCAGAACAGCTGGCATGAAAAGAACCTCACGCCATCTCTTGAGGGGTTAGTTGTAGGGGATAGCTCCTGCTGAGCTATTCCTTCCAGCTGGGCTCAGTTAAGAAGAATGATCCTACAAGAAAAGAGTCGGCATGAGTGACCTCATACTACCTCTTGAGGGGCTAGTTGTATAGGATATCTCCCGATGAACTATCGCCCAGCCCCCAAGGTGCGCACTCAATGTCGAGAAAGCAATTAAAGCAGGGATCACTAGCCCGGCAGAGTCAGCCCGCAAGGCTGACCAAGATGAACTCTCCACGAAGGAGATGGTACATCTATAAATAGAGGGTAAAGTATAACGGAAAAGGGGTGAGACACTCAAGTCATTATACTTTATACATCTTTCTAAGTACACTTTCTCTCTCTAAACACTCTCTAACTTAAGCTTCGCAGGGGGGTTCCTCGAGCCACCCCCGAGGGCAGTTTACGTGTGCTGCCTTGTGTAGGTAGTTGACGGGACCTACTTCACCAAGCAGAACCCTTGGATCCACACCCAGAACAATTACAACCAAATAATCTAAGAAAGCTATTTTTACAACTTTATAAACCATGATAACAAACTAATCGAAACACTTGAGCTCCTCATTTGTTAAACCTGCTTAGAAAATCTTGACTGCTCATCATTAAGGACAAATTCCAAAATAGATCGTTGCAGGCCACCATAAGAAAAAGACATGGCCGCAAACACAAATAGCATAACAAACAAACACACATGTCAGGAAAAGCTAAGTAGTCACTTCATATCAGAGTACAAAGAATAATAGGATAATCAATATTACTATCTCCATTAAATAATATCGTTTAAAACTACATTACACATTGTACTATGGAAACCAACCTTTATCAAATCGAACCTTAAATAATGATACAATCCTGCACTCAATTAACTCATAACCAATAAGTGTGCCACACTCTTTGTTTTAAACCTAACCTTGGACATGGGTAATTCGAATAACGAACCAACAAGTATAAAAACTGAATACTCTCAATAATCAGAAAAAAACCTTGAACCAAACCACATACGTGTCAAATCCCACAGTAGGGGAACATAGAAAAATGTAAATAAAGATTGTTCCTCATTCTTAACTCATGATCATTATCTCATTACCAACATGCCAAGGACTAAGGTCTATAACATCGAGCCTCAAACCAATAACCAAATAATAATGTTCACACTTTTGATCTCATAATTTGATCAAATAACCATTCACCAACTAATAATTTATATCTCAACAATGTCACATGTACCCAAATAACATAACCATTTAATATTGATTTCATCATAGTATATCTTTACTCTTATACGACAATTAAACTAATATCCAAATATAATTAACTCACAACCTAAAAATTATAGTCTCTATTATTAACCCTAAAACCTCAAGAACAATACTCCCTAGAGCAACAACATTAATAACCCTAGCATAGATAACACAATTAATCAATACGACAATAATAACAAGACAATTTAATCAGATCATATCATAAAATTATGTACATCAATCATATATATAAACTTAAGCATATAAATATCAAATCATACAATAATAATGTAAAGCAATAATTATACAAACAATTTCAAAGTAAATCCGTGTGATTACATATAATAATAAAAAAAAATCACAAACATCTCCAAATTTATATAATGTGATTACGTATAAGAGTCTGCAAACAACTCCAAGACAACGAGTGTGACTACCTTGTGAGATGTGGTTACGATCCGCGCATAGAACTCCGCATTACTTAGCAATTATCAAAAAATTGATCACCATAATAATAATTAATAATTAATGTGCGCATAATATGAGTGGTGGAGGTGTTGATAAATGATTATGAAAGAAATCTATATATAATTTGTACAAAGATCATTGAACGAACATCATGACGACATAAAAAAATAGATACGAAGGTTTACATAATAAAAGTTTGATGGAGAATCATGATAATAGTAAAAGGGCTAAAAGGCTTATTGAGAGAATTATGTTGCTTACATGATAATAGGGCTTAAGGTTTGCTTGTTCCAACGCAGAGGAACAAAAGAGAAAAAGGGATGAAAAGTAATGAAGCAATAGAACATTTATAATAGTTAGGGTTTAAAAATATATTAGGTATAAAAATAAACAATAATGATTATTAATATAATTAGTAACTAGAAATATAAATTGTTTATTTAAAAGTTATATTTTATAAAATCAGAAAATATTCGGGTATTACAGTTTTCTTGTCAACGAAGACGTAGCGTGCCTTCCACCCACGATCGTTGCCATTCACTTTTCCAACTACGGCAGAGCGGCCACGTTGTACGTGAAGAGTGCATCTATTGTAAGCTTTGACATGGATCTTGTATACTTGAGCCAAATCAAAAGGATCGAAGGGATCTTCCCAGCCTTTAGTAACTTTTTCAATTACCTGGGCAACCCGCCAGACTCAGGGCATCACTTGCCCTGGGCTCAAGTCAAGCAACACCATGAAAGAGCGCCTCACCGCATTAAACCTAAAATTGAAACCCATCTTGAAAGGATACTCATAAAAGACAATGTGTCCATCAGGACAGTCTTTAAGATGCATGTCCTTGGATGGAATTACCATTAGAGCACTGTTAGGAAAGCTCGCCATGGAAGCAAAGGACAGAAGATCTTCCTCAGTATTTGCGCTCGCCGGATTTTCATACGTCGCCATAGTTTGAACAGCTTAATCCCTAGTTTTCTGTAAAATTCTAAGTGAAAACCTAGATCTAGAACTACTCCATTTCATTTCAAAAGACAAAAAAAGGAAAATGAAAAATAAGAAAATTAAAAGAAGTTAAAGTATGAGTAATTACCTGGTAAAGAAGCAAGTACTTGAAATTCGCCTAGAATAAAGCTCTCAAATAAGCTTCGAAATTCTCCGAATTTGAAGTTGAAAATGTTATGAAGTAAATTAGAAGATTAATTTCTTAAGCACTAGACATTTATAGAGAGTAATTGGGAAGTATTTCTTCTAAAGAGAGTGGGGAGACGTGAGCAACATGGAAGTTGAACAAATTAGACTAGCTCAAAGTAACGGTCATAAAATTTAGGGATTCATGCGCTGAGTTAGTAGTTTTAGATTGTCACTTGGAATCTCGAGGAATCCAAAGCAAAAATCAGGGACAAGTTGTTAGTAGTATATGTGTTACTCTCGCGCCCGGCCGGGCGCGAACTCATCTTCCCCGCCCGGCCAGCCGCGCCTTCACGCGGTAGCTTACTTGGCCTGGCCGAACACTTGGGCTAGCTTGGACTCTTTAATTGGGCTTCGGTTCTTCTTTCCAATCCAGATTTCCTCTTCGGGTATTGAATACTTGGTCCAAATGCCTCGGAATCTCAAATGCTAATCCCTTAATCACCGGTTCGATGACTCTAACCGACCCTGGGCTATAAAAATTGGTCGTGCTCCTCCAATGCTCGTAGTCACTCCATAATATCTCAAGAAAATGCTCCCAAAGTGCAAATCCCTACAAAAGTCAACCAGAACTTCGAAAACACTAGAAAAACCAATTAGTAATAAAAGTGGCTCTAAAGAGCCAAAAACACTACTAATTATGACCAAGGGATGGGGTAAAACACTATATGAAATGGACATATCAAACACCCCCAAGCCAAAACTTTGCTTGTCCCTAAACAAAGATCTCATCGATAAATAAATAAATACATGCCTCACCCCCAAAAGTAAAAATCAAGCACAAACAATTCAAGGAAAATTTAATAAACATGTTTCAACATCAACCAATCTCATCCATCCAATCACTAATCCTCCTTAACAATTGTCAAATAGAGAAAACCACAAGAACATCTAGAATTCAAGACTAGTGCTCACATAATCAACTCTTATTTATGTGGCGAATAAAAGATGTACTCGATCGGTCTCCATCCCAACCCCTTTATGTGAACAATGCCCTCCCAAACTCATAACTCTCGTGTGTTTAAAAAGACAAGCACTCAACCTACTAGTCGACTCGAAATATTTCAAATTTTAACTTGCATTGATAAACAAAACTTTCACATCCATACAACTCGATGCACAAGGTCAGAAGGTTTTTAAATCTTTTAATGTAAGGCCAGGGTAAAGGGTAGGAAATATTTAGGCAAAAGTGAGAGTAAAGCCATGCTTAAGGAAGCAAATCCTAATAAAACCAAGGTCAAAAATAAATAATGACCAATCATCACTAACATACTCAACTCCAACAAAAGTTCACCAAATACAACTCCAAACATAAACACCAATCCTAACACTTACAAATTTCACTTAAAAAGATATAATAATGTAACACTTGAGCGAATAACAAACTTTAACTCTTCAAACTTGATTTTTTTTTTCATTGAAACTCAATTTTTTTTTCTTTCTTTCTTTTGATCAACCTTCACCTAGAACACTTGAACATTAAACTTTTTTTTTTTTTTGTTCTATTGAAGTTCACTTATCTTTTTCACTTTTTTTTTTCTTGAACTTCTTTTTTTTTTCCCCTAACATCATACTTTATTTTTTCTCAAGAGGATTAAATAATCAAGCTCATTAAAAATAAACTACGATCAAGAACAAAATACCTTCTCAAAACCTATCCAAATTTTGCAAATAATAAGCACACTACAAACTCCCTCATCTCACTCACTAATAGCTCCCCCAAGCCAAGCTTGGGACTAGTAACCAATGGGGCCAAATAAGCTTGTAATGTGGCTAATAAACAACAAAAAGTCAAGGCAACAACATGAGTAGCAAGAAGGGAACAAATGTATCTAAACCATCTAAAGGCTACCTAGAAGAATGAACGTCTTCGTCCTCTTAAATGTGCATAATAGTGAGCCATACCAACATTACTCATAGTTGCAAACCAATACTCAAATTCATTAATATAACAGGAACTACCACACATTCCTAACCAAATCAACTAGTCAAGCACTATATTCACAAGCAGTTAGGCAAAATTAATGCATGCTAAGGCATCTAAGCAATCAAACTTCAAATCATGATCAACAATTCCACAATGCTTATCATCATACACCAAGAATCAAAACAATAATTTTCAAGTATGGGGCACAGGGAAGCATGATTTACATTTCATTGGAACGTATTTTTGGATTTTTATATTTTTTAATGTTTTTGTATTTTTTCATATAAGAAAGCAATAAAACAATACTAGAAAACAATAATCTAATTTGAGAAAACACACCAAAAATAAAATAAAAGGAAAAAAGAAAGATACCAAATCCAAAATCTCCCCTAAGCCAGAATCAGACAATGTCCTCATTGGCTCGAGAACTAGCCCGACTGGCTAATCCTCATCATCCTCATCCATGGAGCCGAATCCTCCACCGCTACCACCTGCAACACCTGCACCAGAAGAGCTACCACAAAAATAAATAGGCTGAAAACAACCCCCTAAGCCGGTCCCCCAAAAGCTATGTCCTGGCCGTACCCGTGAAAAGATGAATAGTCAGTATAAATACCATGGGCGGTGGGAACTCTATCGTATCCCTGGGGTAGGGGCTGAAACAAATCAAGGTAAATAGCATCATCGGGAATATTGCCCCGATGAGCATAATAATCATACATAAGATATAAGGCTCTACCCTGGTTCCTCTCAAGGTACCCTAATCGCTGGTCAAGGGATCTTACCATCCTCCTAAGGTCGCTGTGTGAATACTCTATGCGCCTTATGGTTTGACCTATAATCTGAAGATCCCAGACTGTCTCAGAGTGGCTATGGGGAGGAGGTGCGGCTGTATGAGACATGCAAGGTGGTGAAAGCACTACCTCGGACTCAGGCTGGGGTGGTGAAATTGGTGGTGGAACTGGTGGTTCTTGCCCCCTAGCGTTGGAAACTAATAGGTCATATGTGTAAGACTCTTGCCTAGGGGGAAAAGATGTCAACTCGAGAATAAGCAGGGGAAAGATAGGCAATGGTTGTTCCGACCCTGTCCTAATGCACCAAGGGGGGACTCTCTGGCTATCCAAACGTACCCTACCCAAGTCTTCTAGGTACCTAGCAATCATATAAGTTTCTGGTCTATAGTTAGTGAGACAGTGAGTTCCACTCTCTAGAAACCCGACCTTCTTAACTGATATCCTAGGGATGAGGCCTCCTAGACGAATCAGGGTGGTAACATGGTCACTAGCCGAGGCATGTCTACTGAGGTGAAAGATAACGTATCTAGAAATGTTTAGCTTACTGTACCCAAACATATAGTGTCCAATTACAGCTAATTCAATGGTTTGGGCATTGTGCGGCTCATTCCTACCTAAAAAACAAACACCTGCAAATCTTTGCCAGATTTTAGGTACAAGGTGATGGATGGGTCTAGCACTAGCATGTTGGGCGTTAGGCGCCGGTAAACAAGTCAAAACATGATAAATATCTTTCATTTTATAATTCTCATTCCATTGGTTGGGTAATTAAGAATTTAAATAAAAAATCTTACAAAAATCAACAAAGGTTAAAACAATATTTCTATTAATTATTTAACCTAAACATTAATCTCGGACCATTTTTTCTATTTACAACAGACAAAAAAGACAGGAATTCACATGTTAATTCAAGATAAGTAAGGTAGTGCATATCTACGAATTTTCTCATCCCTATATTGTTCAAAAAACGTTTAACATAATCATATAAACCAAACGATTTAAGAGTAGGGCGGTGTAACCACCGTGAAGGGATTACCTCACGCCCGGAGAGTTGCTCAAGCCGTTCTCTTTGCTCCGGGGTAGCAATTTTGATGGACAGCCATTGCTGAAGTTGCATTTCCGGATCGTATTGTTGACTTGAGCTAGAACTCTTCCCTAGAATTTTCCTCGACCTCTTTGATGCCATATTTCAAAAATGGGTAAAAAACTTTTCTGATTGGAATTTGGGGATTTTGGTGTGGGAATATAGAGGATTAAGATAGGGTTAAAAATATTTTAAAATTATTGAATTTAGATGAGAAATGGAGAAGAGATCTTAGAGAGAAGTTAGAGAGTTTAAGGTTTTAGAGAGAGAAAAAAATCGTAGAAAAAGAAAGAAGTGAGAAAAGAACGAAGGAAGAAGAAAATACGGGTGGAGGTATCCGCGCCCGGTTGGGCGGGCGATCTAAATTCTAGAAACTAAACTCCTCTCACGCCCGGTCGGACGCCGTTCGCTAAGTAAATTCGCTCGATTTTTTTTCGACTCTCGCGCCTGGTTGGGGGCCCTTCGCCCAATAGAGCCATCCAAATCTCCGTATTTCTTCAATTTTCGTGCCCGGTTGGGCGCCCTTCACCCGGTCGGGCGAAAATTCTTCAATAATTGCCCTTAGTCTCGCGCCCGGTCAGGCAGTGCTTTGCACGACCGGGCCTGAGACAACATTAGTACGGGGGTATTTTTTTCTTCTTTTCTTCAAATTTTAACCAACTCTTTTCCTTAAAACCTGTACAAAAACTCAATAAACTCATTAAACTCCCTCATCTCTCCTCTCACAAGAAAAACAAAGAAAAACTAGTCTAAAAAGCAAGAAAATACGGGTTGCCTCCTACAAAGCGCTGGTTTATCTAGGACTCGCACGACCCTCTTACCAAGTATAAAAACTAGGACCCTTGGCCTACCTCTTGGTCGGGTGGTTTCTCACCCGGTCGAGCGGTGTTTAGACCACGACGCAGCTTCCTGACATATCCTGTGGGATGCCAATTCACCTAGAGACCCCTTTTCGACCGATGGTTGCTTAAAATTATCACTAGATTGAGCAATTGCAACTCGATTTCCACAACTTGCTTGTTTATTTCCACCTTCTCATCTTCAAAGCCAAGACTGACAGTGTAGAGGGCTCTTTCTATTGCATCAACTTCCTTTTGCCATTTGTTTATTTCATTTGTAGAAGATGCAACACAAGATATCGCCTCCAAGGGATCTTTTACAAGAGCTTGGGGCTTATTAGAACAATTATGAACCACATTAACACTAAAACACTACTCCTCCGTCATGGGGCTTTTAGGGGTATTATTCAAATTGAAAGTAATTTTATCATCCCCTACTGATAGGGTCAATTTGACACATTTCACATCTATAATTGCTCCTGTAGTGTTAAGGAATGGTCTACCAAAAATAATTGGGGTTCGCTTATCCTTAGGCATATCAAGAACAACAAAATCAACAGGTATATAAAATTTACCTACTCTAATAGGAACATCCTCTAAAACACCTAAGGGGTATTTAAAAGAACGGTCGGCCATTTGTAGAGTAATATTATTAGCTTTTAATTCACCCATATTTAACTTGGAACACACAAACAATGGCATGACACTAACGCTAGCACCCAAATCACATAATGCATTATCAATCATTAGATTGCCAATACGACAAGGGATAGAAAAACTACCAGGATTTTACAGTTTAGGTGGAGATTTATTTGAAGTACGGCTGATCACGGGTTAAATAGGTGGTTAAGCTACTACCCTAATCAAATTAATCATTTATAATACCTAAACTTACACCAAACTAATTAGTGGCAAGTAAAGGGTCAAACCTCTAGGGAAGCACACTAATTCAACATCAATGATCACTAATGTAAGAGTGAAAAGAGGATTGTTATTGTTGGTTTTGTTGAGCAAGAACACTAAAACTACAAATAAGCAAGAAAATGATGATTAAAATAAAGGGAAAATGACGCTAGGGATACGGGGGTGTCAAATATGATTAAAGAGAGGGGAATTATAATGATTATCATGAAACACATGCCAAAGAACACAATATTCTACCTAAACTATTCATTCTCATGCAATAGTCTAGGAAAATCAATGAAACAGGTCTACACTAATAAGGATCATTCTCATGCATGCTATTAGTTACAATCAATTAAATAGAATAAAGAAACACAATCCATAAAAACTCCAATTTAATAACTCATTCTCATGCAATCATTAAAATAGAGATGATCTTAATCTAGTTTAAATCACTTTCATGCATTTAATATAGAAAACATCAAATAGAGTGCAAAAATAATCTCTAGCTATCAAAAATCATGTCTTTCATCAATTTATGGCATGATTTCAATCCAACCATCATCATTCATCCAATATCAACTCATTTTTTTCACCCCCTTCCCCTAGCTAAAAGATTAGCCTAAATAAGGAAGATTAAACATAATATCAAAACTAGAGACAAACTCAAGAAACTCATAACAAAACATGATTAAAAACAATGAAATTAATAACAACTAGATGAACAAATAAGATTGACAAAAATAAGCAACAATAAAGCAAATAAATAAAGCTAAAGGAAAGGATTAGAGATTACTAAAGACAGCATTAATGAAAGATAAAAACTTGAAGTCTTGCTTAATTGAAGATTAAACTTGAGCAAAGTTGAATACAATAAGGAAAGTTGAGTAACAATCTACTTTCTCTCTCTAGATTAGGCTAATATTCTATGGAATTAGAACTAAGTAAAACTCATTACATTCAAAGGTTCTAAAACGGGACTTATATAGTCCGTACACATCTGGCTGAAGTCGGCAAAAGGTTCGACCGAACCATGGGTAAGTTCGGTCGAACATCAGGGTAGGTTCGGCCGGACCATGTGTAGGTTCGGTCGAACCTCTCTGCTCCTGGTTTGGTCAAACTTATGGGGTTCGAGCGCTTCTGCAAAATACTGAAATTTGAAAATTTCCTACCTCCAAAGTTCGGTCGAACCTTGTGCAGGTTTGGTCACACCTAAGGTTCGACCGAACCTTTCATGAGTTCGACCATACCTCCTCTAGAACTTGCTTTCCTCGGCTCCAATTCGACTTAAGCTTTCTCCTCTTTGAAGACCCCGGTTCCTACAAAACACGAGCATGGAAATCAAAGTAAAGAGTAGGCAAAAATCTAGGAAAAAGGAAGATAAAAGAGAAGGGAAAGGAGAAAACAAAACTAAGGTAAAAATGCTTAGAAAAGGGCCAAACAAGTGCAAATGAGGGGAGAATTCTTAGAGAAAAAAGGATAAAAGAGTGGCATAGATGCCACTCATCAAAATCCCCCACACTTTCCTCTTCCTTGTCCTCAAGCAAGGAAAACTAGAACAAAGAGACAAACACAACAAACATAACATGACAAGGTTTTAGAGAAACCAATCAAGCCTCAAGGAAGGAAATGCTCCACTTGGACTCACACGAAAATAGATGCACCAAAGAATATTACCTTTCTTAATTCAAAGGGGGAAAACACGTTCTAAGATGCTCAAGGCTGAAAAAGACAAACCTTAGCTAAGCATAGAGAACTAATGATTTCATTCTCCGCCCAAGCCCCAACCTAGACAGTCCGCGTTCTCTCCACTAGCTTCCATTCATCCCTTTGTTAGCTCTTCATGATTCCTCAGGGAACCGGAAAAAGAAATTTTATGTGAAATCATAATGTTATCCCGACATCTCAATTATGCATACTCTCTCCATAGGGTTCATACCTATCTCTCTCCATCAGTCTTTGACCTCGCTCCTCCAAAGTCCAAGGGACTTAACTAGGGTTGTAATGTCATGGCTAAGTGTTAAGGTTGGGAATCAATTTGAAAATTTTTGTGGCAAATCCTAAGTGAAGCAAAAGAGTGGCCATCCCTCATGAACAACCTAAGAATTGAACCTAAACTAAAACTACAACCTTCAATACAATCCTCACTACATTACTTCATCGCTTTTCATCATTTATTAATTTTTTTTATTTGTTTTTTTTTTTTTTGAAAACTTCACTTGGTCTTCTTGAATTTCATCTTTCTTCTCAAGCTTATTTGCATATTCTTTTCATGTTCAACTTTCAAAACTATACTTGAACCAATTTACATATTTTTCTTGCTCATATCCAACAATCTCAAAACTCAAACCTCACAAGTCAATGCTTCACTAACTAAAAGGATCAGTAAGACATAGGCCGATAGGGTTTGTAATATAGTTAAGTCAAGAAATGGAAGTAAGGCACAAATTGGTTAGCAAGTAAGTTGATGCAAAAATGAAAACCAAATTTGTAACAAAACACAAGGAAAACAAAGAAAAATGAAAAACGCCCTTTTCCTCCTCTAGAGTTGCTTGGTCACGATCTCGGGAGATAGAGGCCAACACAAGGATTAAGATACGCATAGTCAAGGATCCTAAACTCCGCTCAAAAAGAATGATGAAGGCTTGAAAAATATTAGACCTCACAAGGGGTGGGAAGTAAGAAAATGCCAACTAAAGGGAATCCTATCCACTATAGAGAGCAACACCATCTTACCACTTTCCCGTGAGCTAGGGGTTCAAACATCCACAAAAGTTCTTAACCGTGCTACCTTAGCCTAAAATGTGTCTAACTCAACCCTAAGCATTCTCAAACCGTGTAAACCCTCATCAACTAGGAAGATAAGCATTCAAAGACACAACATCATTAGAGGCAAACCAATCCAAATGAATGAGCAAATTCCAAATCAAAAATCATTTCAACTTTTCATAGTCATGTTTTTAACACAAAAAGGGGAAAACAAAAAAAAAAGGAGGAAGAAATCAAAAAGGTTCACAAACAAGGCATATGATCCAAATAAATCCCAAACGTCATACAAGTGATCGTTCGATAACAACATCAACGATCCCAGGTTTCATAGAACCAAAAGCAAACATCCTCGGACCATTCAAATTCTTCCTAAGCTAAACCTAAACTAAACACCCAAAGAAAAAGAAAATATAAGAGAGGAAAGGTCTCACCAAACGCCGCTTGGAATGGAAGACAAGATAAATCATACAATCTCACCAAGGGAGCTCGAGTTGCCTCTTAACTTCCTTCATCTCCATTTTAAAGATTTAAAAGCGAGCCAAAACAAAAGAAACTACTAAGATAAAACAAGAATAAAAGAAAAAAGTTAATAAACAAAGGAGACTTATGTTATAAACAAAAGGAAGAAATAAATAAATAAATAAAAGGGCTATCTACAAAGTTTGGATTAAGGGAGTTTGGATTGTCGGGAATTTGGATTTTTTCATTGGGAGCATCTCCATCTACACAAAAACTCATCAAATAAACAATAAAAATCATCATAAAAACATCATCATCAACAACAAAAAATATCATCATCATCATCAACAAATCATCATAATCATCATCAATTACAACAAACCATTATCCTCAATGGTCCTCCTCAAGTACAAGCTACTATCTTAACACACTACCCTCTTATGCACACTTCAACCAACCAAAAGGAACATCCTCCCCCACACTACTCTTTTGCACGTCCCGAGCTAAAATTAAAAACGAGAAATTCCGGGGTGGGGGGGGGGGGAGATAGGGGAACCCTCATCTCGGGTTCCTAGTTCCTTGCTCCCTAGGGGGGTTATCAAAATCAAACCAGAGAGTATCCATGAATGGGTGGAAAGGTTGGTTGAAATTCTCATAGGGCCACCCCTTGTCACCCCAACCGCCATCAAAAGGGGTTTGGGTGGATGTAGATGTCGGGTCATAGGCCAGATTACATCCACCCAAGCGATATGGATCGTAAGGTGGGGTGCCAATACGTTGGGAAGGGTCGATGGGACCTTCCTAATAGGGGTAGATATTGGGGGTAAGGTTGTTGGGGTTATAGGGGTCCCAATGAGGAACCAGACCCTCTTGAGGTTGGTGGTAAGGATAGTTAACATAGGGCGCTTAAACGCCCGCTTGCACAAGATTGTCATAATTCATCCTTCCGTAGTACCCCTATTGTTCAATGGAAGTTTGGTTATCACGGCGGATATCCTCGAGGGTACTACGGAGGGCATCCATATCAAAAGGAGGTAGGGAAGAAAAAGAAGATGCCTCACCTCCCCCACTGAAGGGGGAGACGGATTGCTCCGGGTGGTGGACCGGTTGAGGATGTGGAATAACACCTCGGGTCCAGTTCCTCCACAACTCGTCCGGTATGAACCTCCGGGTGATCCTCCATCATAGAGGATCGGAATGGTCCATCGAAATGAGATCGAGATCTGGTAGGACACACCATTCTTCTTCTTTATTCACCAAGAGGATAAACTTGCGTTTGTTGGTTGTGTAGTTAATTAAGCGTTGTTGACTGAGAGCAATGATGGAAAGAGCATAAGGAGGACACCCTTCAGCTGCTTCCTATCTGTTTTGGAGCACGTAGGGGAGCAAATTGATTTAGTCCTTGTAGGCCTCATCCTTCAAGGAAAGGGCAATAAGAGTGATCATGCCCCCCATGTGAATGTCGTCACTTAGACGGTTATCACGAGTGTCCAAAAGCCGTTGGATGAAAGTGGAGGAGCGTTGGAACTTTGTGCACTGAGGGTTGTCGGCCAAAAAGAGGCAAGCCACCTCATCTTTTACCATAGAGCCGAGATGTTCCTTGAAGAATACGACATATTGAAGAAGCCGAGCGAAGTATCTCATGGCAATATGGATGATGTTGTTGACTTTGGCAGTGTTGGTGCGGAAATTGGCCTTGGTGGATATGCTCCTCCACCACTCTTGCTCGTTATATGGGATGCAATGAGTTGAGGTCATCTTATATGGGTGATCAAGCCCAGTTGCATGCCAATGGAAGATTTTATTTAGATCACTCTGAGTTAGAGAATGATCCTCATTGAACATGCGGAAATGAATGACAAGCTGAGGTTCATTTCCATCATCATCCTCTTCTATTACTTCCTTGCGGAGAGAAGCAAGGAACTGTAATGTAACTCGCTCATCAGTATGAGGGCAAAGGCTGATGAAGTCAACCCACCCAAAGTTTTTGGCAAGCCGGACCACTTCGTCCAAGATGCCGAGTTTTCTTAAGGTTGTAGCACAGAAAAACCATTTTGATCTAATTGGACAAGAGATGAGTGATTGGTAGACACTCCATTAATGCTAATTAGGAGCAATGATGCCGTGATCGTTGATTCCCGGCGGAGGAGGGAAAGAGGGTGTTGAAGGCTCACCCGCCCTCTTCCTCTTGGATTTGCTTTTGCCCTTGCCAAACATAATGACTCTAAAAAAATAATCAAGAATATCATTAGGAAGATGCAAGCCAATAGGCGCCATAAAAAAGGCTTTCCAAGTAATAGCCATGAATTGTTAAATTGATGTAGAGGATAAAAACAATACAATTCAAGGCATTAATAAACACTTATGAACCAAGGCAAGAATAAAAAGATCATTGGCATTCATATGCAAATCCTAAGAAATTCTAGGTGAAATTCGGCATGATGTCCCCTAAATTCATTATAATCACTCACAAACCATCAACTTCAAACAAAGAAAAATGAATAACAATCTCAAAACTACATCCACCTCATGAATTTCTCAATCAACAAGTAGTAGCATGAACAACCTAATGTGAAATTAACATATTCAAGTAAATACATTGAAACCAAATAAAATCAAGGTATACATGAATAATCATCGTAAAACAAGTTCTGCTATCGATAACCAATCAATTGCACAAGGAAATCCCTTGAACCACAAACATCAAACAAGTCATTACTAACAATCTCAATATTACCACAATTCATACTTAAACATATAAAACATGGTAAAACTATAAGAAATTGACATAATGAACTTGCAAAAGCTAGAAAAAACATACCCCAATTGATTGGAATCAAGTAGAAACCCAAAAATAACAACTAACTCAAACCCTAGAAATTAGGGAAAATTGAAAAGGTGGGGTTTTGTGAGGAATTTTGGGTGTAGATTGTAGAAATTGAGTGAAGGATGAAAAATAAGTGAGAAATAGAGGACATTGGAGTGATTTGCATGGAGGTTTGAGGTTGAAATTGGGTGTGGCATTAGAGTTTTAGAGTAAGAAGGAGAGGAGGATAGAGAGAGTGGGTTGAATGAGGGTAAGATAGAAGTAGATGATGTGCGGCCCTTTCCCTCATTTTACAAAAATAACCCCGAAAAAAGTTCGGTCGAACCCTGGGTAGGTTTGGTCGAACTTTACCAAGAGTTCAGTCGAACTTGCTCAAGGTTCGGTCGAACCTGCTCTCTAATGCTGAAATCACAAAATGGGCAGAAAGTTTCCAGTTTTTTTAATCTAGAGGAGGTGTGACCATACTCATGTATGTTCGGTCGAACCCCCCATGTGTTTGGTCGAACCTACTCTGAATCCTTAATTTCTGCAATTCTGGCAGAAAGTTTTTAGATTTAGCTTCCAGAGTAGGTGCGACCGAACTCAAAAATGTTCGGTCAAACCTTTCACAAATTTCGACCAAACCTTCAGGGAGTTCAGTCGAACCACCTAATTTTTCAAAGATGCTCATTTTGCAGCAAAAAATACACAAAAACCCCTCTTCAAAACACACTAAAACACCATACAATCGTGCTAAAGGCAAGGCATACCAACGATTGCAACTCAACCAAATCCTAAAAACACGTAAATCCATCAATCCAAAATTGTAGATAGAAAAATTAAAGCATTAAGAAAAAAGAAAAGAGTAGAAAAGGGTTAGACATTCGAGTTCCCTCCCGAGAAGGGCTTCTTTATGAGGTCACTAGCTTTACCATGAGAAAAATTCATCAAGGGGGAGGCTTAGGATCCAAAGTATCAAGCATTAGACATTTAATGAGACCAACTTCTTCCTTGCAAAAGTAGTGCTTCAAACGATGACCATTGACCATAAACTTGATACCATCCGCATCTAATTCAAAAGAACCATAAGGAGTAGTCTTCCATATGACAAAAGAACCCGACCACTTGGACTTGAGTTTTTCCGGAAACAAACGAAGCCTAGAGTTGAAAAGCAAAACCTTATCTCCAACCTTAAAGCTCTTGTTTTGTATATGTTAGTCATGCCACTTTTTGGTCTTCTCCTTATATAATCTTGTGCTCTCATAAGCATCATCTCTAAGCTCTTCAAGTTCATTAAGCTTAAGCAATCTCTTCTCACCGGCCAAAGATAAATTCATATTGAGCTCCTTGATGGCCCACCAAGCCTTGTATTCTAACTCAACCGGCAAGTGACAAGCCTTTCCGTATACCAACCTATAGGGGGGTCGTGTCGATCGGAGTCTTGTACGCCGTCCTAAGAGCCCATAGTGTGTCATCGAGGTTGAGAGACCAATCTTTCCTTGATTTGTTCATCATCCTTTCAAGTAGATTCTTGATTTCACGATTCGAGACCTCCACCTGTCCTTGAGTTTGAGGGTGGAAAGGTAATCAAACCTTGTGATGAATGCCATATCTCTTGAGAAGAGCTTCAAATTGCTTTTTGGCGAAATGGGAGCCTCCATCACTAATTAACACCCTCGGAACCCCAAACCTAGGAAAAATGATCTTCTTAAGAAGCTTAAGCACAACCTTGTGATCATTGGTAGGTGAGGGTATGGCTTCAATCCATTTTGTCACATAATCAACCGCTACCAATATATATAGATTTCCACAAGAAGAAATGAAAGGCCCCATAAAGTCCACCCCGCAAATATCAAAGGGCTCAACTTCTAAGACATTTTGTTGAGGCATTTCATCTCTTTTGGTTATGCCACCACTCCTTTGACACCTATCACATTATGAAACAAACTTGTGGGCATCCTTATGCATAGTTGGCCACCATAATAAATATTGAGAGATTTTTGCCACCGTCTTATCAACAACCCCATGTCCTCCACATGGTAGTGAATGACAATGCTCAAGAACTCCTTCGATTTCATGATCCGGAAAACATTTTCGAAAAAGGCCATCTCCGCATTGTTTAAACAAGTATGGGTCATTCTAAAAGTACCTCCTCACTTCCTTGAAAACCTCTTCTTTTGTTGAGTACAAAACTCCGGGGGAATGACTCCACAAGCAAGATAATTAGCAATGTCCGCATACCAAGGGCTAGATGTTGAAGCCATAGCCAAGAGAGTTTCAAATCCTATCTCATTATTGATTGGTACATCACTTTTGTTCTCAAAAGATAGCCTAGACAAATGATCCGCAATGTAGTTCTCTACTCCCTTTTTGTCCCTCATTTCCATGTGAAAATCTTGAAGAGAGATAACCCAATGGATTAGCTGAGGCTTTGCTTCCTTCTTAGTCATGAGATATCGCACCGCAATATGATCCGTGTACACAATCACCTTAGAGAAAATAAGATAGGACCTAAACTTATCAAAGGCAAAAACAACCGCTAGCATTTCCTTCTCAGTTGTTGTATAGTTCTTTTGAGCTTCATCAAGAGTCCTACTTGCATAGTTGATGACACATGATTTTCCTTCTTTCTTTTGTCCAAGCACGGCACCCATTGCAAAATCACTCGCATCGCACATTAGCTCAAAAGGCAAGCTTCAATCCGAAGCTTGCACAACGGGAGAGGAGATGAGAGCTTCCTTGAGCTTACGAAATGCCTCAAGGCAAGCCTCATTGAACTTAAAAGCAACATCCTTTTTGTGTAATTCGGTCAAAGGTTTGGCGATTGACGAAAAATCTTTGATAAATCTCCGGTAGAAACCGGCATGCCCAAGAAAAGCATGTACTCCCGTGATAGAAGTAGGAGGGGGCAATTTCTCAATCACCGAAACTTTGGACGGATCAACCTCAATGCCATTTTTTGAAACTTTATGGCCGAGGAAAATGCCCTCCTCTGAAGTAGCATTTTTCCCAATTCAAAACCAAAATCGTCTCTTGACACCTATTCAAAACTTTTTCAAGGTTAAAAAGACAAGTGTCAAAAGACGAGCCACCAACACTAAAATCATCCACGAAAACTTCAATTTCTTTTTCAAGCATCTAGGAGAAAATAGAGGTCATGCATATTTGAAAGGTAGAAGGAGGATTGCATAAACCGAATGACATTCTTCGGTATGCAAATGTCCCATATGGACATGTGAAAGTAGTTTTCTCTTGATCGCTTGGATGGATACGATATTTGGAAGAATACAGATTACCCATCCAAGAAACAAAAGAAAGCATGGTGAGAGAGCCTCTCAAGCATTTGGTCCATGAATGGGAGAGGGAAATGATCTTTCTTGGTGTTTTTGTTCAACCTCCTATAATCAATACACATCCTTTTTTGGAACTACATGAACCGGGCTAACCCACTTGCTATCGAAGATAACATAGATGATGCCCGCCTCACGTAGTTTCAAAATTTTTTCTTGACAACCTCTTGAAGGTTGGGGTTCAACCTTCTTTGAGGTTCAATGGAGGTGGAATGATCATCTTCAAGATGAATACGATGCATGCATAATGAAGGGCTAATACCTTTGATATCATCAATGCTACACCCTATCACATCCTTATATTTTCTCAAAACATCAAGTAGTTTTTCCAAATTAAGACCATCTAGGGTAGCATTGACAATAATAGGGTATTTTCCCTCTTTATCAAGATAAGCATATTTTAAAGAAGGGGGAAGGGGCTTGAGTTCTACCTTGGGAGGAGGATTAGAACTCTCCTCCAATTTCTCCTCCTTGGACTCAAGCTCGTTCTCAACTTGTTGTTCAACCTCTTCCTTTGAGGATTCCTTCATTGCCATGACAAACTCTTTTGCCTCTTGAGAGTGGAACTCTTCTTTTCATGTTAGAGCTTCTATCATTGGATCTTGAGGCCTCATCACGACCCTCCCCAAGCGATCTAGCTCCTCATTAACAACATCAACTATATAGAATTTTTCAACCATGGGGGTCTTAAGCAACTTAGAAAACTCAAAGACAATCTTCTCATCAGCCACCTCACATGTGATGGTTTTGTTCTTGCAATTGATGACCGACCCCAAAGTTTTAAGAACTTCACGTCCCAAAATCAAAGGAGTGTTAACATCTTCCTCCATATCCATCACTAAAAAGTCACAAGGCACGTAGATGTGTCCCACTTGAATTGGAACATCCTCAAGCTCTCCACAAGGTAATTTCACCGACCGATCGGCCAATTGAATTGTCTTCCTTGTAGAGATCATCTCCATATTAAGTTTTTGAGCAATGGATAGAGGGATTACACTTACACTTGCTCCAAGATCGGCTAACGCGCCCCTAACTTCCATGTTCCCAATTTTCACCGACAAAGTGAAACTTCCCGGGTCTTTTTCCTTCTTAGGCATCTTATGTTGGCCAAGAGCACTCACTTGATGATGAAGGGTGATAAGATCATAATTGAGCTTCCTCTTGTTGGTGAGAATATCTTTGAGGAACTTGGAGTAAGATGGCTTTTGTGTCACAACTTCAAGGAAAGGGAGGCTGATGTGCAAATTCTTCATGACACTAAGGAATTTTGCAAACTTGTCATTCAACTTCCTCTCCGCAAGCCGACCGGGAAAAGGAACCGGTCCATCAAGATTCCTAGCCTCACTAGGAATTGAAGTTGTCTTCTCATTGTCAAGCTTCTTCTTCTCTGAACCTCCTTCTATCTCATCAACTTTTTCTTTCTCACCTCCCTTGTTTTCATTTACACTCTCCTCTCCTCCATTCTTTTCCTCACTATCCCCCTCATTTAGTCCTTCATAGGAAGTTCCCGACCTCAATGTTATCGCGTTGCATGTATCGGGTTTAGAGTTGTGAGAAGGGTTAGGTTGTGGTTGTCCAGGTAGAGTAGATGGTGAATTGAAAGGAGTTCTCTTAGCCAATTGAGCTAGTTGTGAATCAACCATCTTGTTGTGAGCTCTTATCTCTTGCATTTTTTCCCAAAATTTTGCATTTGCGCATGCATGGCTTGAAGGAGTTGAGTTTGTGTTAGCTCTGCTTGAGGTGCTTATTCTTGATTTCTTTGAGGTGCTTGGGTTTGATTGTTGTATTGGTTGTTCCTTGGATAGCTTCCTATTGGGTTTTGGGGTTGAGATGGAGGTGGATTTTGATCTTGAGGGTTCCAGTTGTAGGTAGGTTGAGCTTGTTGGTTCCATTGTTCAGGTTAAGGTGCAAACCTGGGTGGTGGTTGTCTCTAAGCTACTCCACCGCCGCTTCCTCTAAATCCCTCTTGCCTTATGTTGTATGCCGCTACATGCTCGGGGCTCAAACCTCCACAATAAGATGTATCATGGTTCGTTCCTCCACAATTTTGACAAGAGAAAGAATTAACTTGAGAGGAGCTTGCTCCACCACTTGAACTTGCACTCACACTCATGTTCAACTTGGAAAGCCCGTTTGTTAGTTGATCAATTTGATGTTGTAATTTATTAACTTTCTCTAATTCGTAAATACCACCTTTCTTTGGAGCATTTCTTCCTCACCCCCCCCCCCTGAGGAGTAATTCTTTTCTACCTCTTCTATTGTGGCTTCAACTTGATTTTGAGGGATTTTGATTAATTGACCACCTGCCCTCACATCCAAATTAGCCTTGACATGGGCTCCAATCTTTCGTAGAAAAACCGCATGAGCAACCCTTGAGTGTAATCATGGTAGGGCCACTCTTGCACCAACTCTTTGAATCTCTCCCAAGCTTCACCAATACTTTCATCGGCTTCTTGCTCAAATGATGCAATTTTCCTTATCATTTCGGAGGTCTTCTCATCGGAGATAAATCGCTTTAAGAACGCCTTTACCACCACCCTCCATGTTTTGAGAGTGTTAGGCTTTACATGCTTTAGCCATTTCTTTGCTCGTCTAGTGTGAGATTACCGAAAAAGGTGCATACGAATGAAGTCTTGACTCACTTCATTGGTTTGCATCATCGCACACAACTCTAGGAATCGGTCCAAATGTTCAATAGGGTCCTCACTTTCACTTTCGGAAAATTGCTCCGATTGTACCATTCTAGTATATTGAGGATGGATTGAGAAGTTGGTTTCCGTGATGGGTAGCAAGATCCCTCCCGTGAGCTCATAATCCTTCGGATTTCCAAACTCACAAAACAAAACATCATCTTCTTGTCCCGCCATTGATCCTCTTTGTGAAATTGAAGAGTAAGAATCACTCTCACTATCAATTATATCACCAAAACCTCTTCCCTCGTCTTGATAAAGCCTACGGACCTGTCTTAAGGTTCGGTTGATCTCGTGGTCAATTTGATATGAGGGTGCTCCTTGAAACCCCCTAATAAGCATTCAGAAAATCTAAGAAAACAATTATCAATGACAAGGATGATAAAACAAACAAAACAAAAAGAAAAGCAAGTAAAATGACTCTAACAAAAGCAATAGTAGACGCTAATCAAGCCGCTTCCCCGGCAACGGCGCCAAAATTTGATCACGGGTTAAATAGGTCGTTAAGCTACTACCCTAATCAAATTAATCATTTATAATACCTAAACTAACACCAAACTAGTTAGTGGCAAGTAAAGGGTAAAACCACTAAGGAAGCACACTAACTCAACATCAATGATCACTAATGCAAGAGAGAAAAGGGGATTATTTTTGTTGGTTTTGTTGAACAAGAACACTAAAACTACAAATAAGAAAGAAAATGATGATTAAAATCAAGGGAAAATATGATTAGAAAGAGGGGAATAATAACGATTATCATGAAACACTCGCCAAAGAACACAAGATTCTACCTAAACAATTCATTCTCATGCAATAGTCTACGCAAATCAATTTCTACACTAATAATGCTGGTTCGATCGAACCTTTCTTGAGTTCAACCACACCTCCTCTAGAACTTGCTTTCCTCATCTCCAATTCGACTTAAACTTTCTCCACTTTGAAGACCTAGGTTCATACAAAACACGGGCATGGAAATCAAAGTAAAGAGTAGGCAAAAATATAGGAAAAAGGAAGATAAAAGAGAAGGGAAAGAAGAAAACTAAACTGAGGTAAAAATTCTTAGAAAAGGGCCAAACAAGTGCAGATGAGGGGAAAGAGAAAAAAGGATAAAAGAGTGGCATAAATGCCACTCATCAACGGCACTACGTTTTGCAGTAAAAGTGATTGTCTCTACCTCACTAATAGACCTCGTTCTAGTCAATATTTCCTTCATCAATTTTGCATATGCAGGAATTTGTGTAATTAATCCAGTGAAGGGAACTGTTACCTGCAAATCTTTAACCATCTCCAGAAACTTACCAAACTACTTATCCAAATTTATTTTTAAGTGACAATTGGGGAATGGAAGTTTGATAACTGGCTTTGGAGCATTACTGCTCTTATCTAGAGCTGCTACCTTCCCTGGAGTCTTACCCTCCAATGTATTATCAAAAATATTAGTACTACTCTTTAGCCCTACAAGGCTATTAGCTACATTGTCAGGTTTAATAGAATCAATATTAGCATTATTCATTAAAACAGGTTCATCATCTCTAGGCAGAGGGGGGCCTTCATACTGTGAACCACTCCTTAGAGTAATTGCAAAAGCTTGATCCATAGGCCTAATTGGCTGTGCTGGCAGGGCTCCCTGTTCACAGGCTTGTAGAGTAGCAGAAATCTGCGCAACTTGAGTATCTACATTTTTTTATGTGCTATGATCGAATCAATTTGGGCATATCTACTCTTCATGTGCTTCTGCATACTAGCCAGCAACGCTATAATTTCTGCCAAAGCAAGAACGGAAGATGAGGGGGGTTGTTGTGGTTGGTTCTTCTGGCCAGCATTGGGGTGGTAATATTTCTTTTGTGGTTTTTGTGGCGCCTGTGATTATTGTGGAGGTGGCGGATTTTGAACATTGGTGCTCCGGTAGGAAATATATGGATGATTCCGGAACCCAGGATTGTAGGTGTTGGAGTATGGTCATTCTGCCTACAAGCTTGAAAGGCATTGACTTGCTCCACAGAACTCCTGCAATCCTGCTCCCAATGACCTACAATTCCACAATTTTCACAGAAAGCTTTATTAGCATTATTATTAATTGCAGAAACATTAGCTATATTTGCAGTATTAAGATTATCTAATTTTTGGCAAATAGAGGTTAATTGAGCTTGTAAAAATGATACAAAGTCGACACTATGTTTCCCTTTGTTAGTAAAGCCTCTGGAATTCCCATATTGGGAATTATGTATTGACATATCTTCAATAAGTTGACCTGCATCATCAACATTAAGGTTAATAAAACTCCCACTAGCTGTAGAATCCAATATTATTCTAGATGAATTTCCAATCCCACTGTAAAAGGCTTGGATTAACTGCCATTGTGCCAGATTATGGTGGGGGCATTCTCTTTGTAGATCCTTGAACCTCTCCCAAGCCTCATATAGAGTTTCATTTGGCTCTTGGGCAAAGTTCTGAAGGGCACTCCTTAGTACTGCTATTCTCTCTGTAGGGTAATATTTTATATAAGAATTTAAAACCAGAGTCTTCTAGTCAGTTATACCAAGTGCAGTTCTATTTAATCCATTATACCATAATTTGGCTTTTCCACATAAAGAGAAAGGAATGATAATCTCCCAAATTAGGTCCTGTGTGACCCTAGCTTGCATGATGGTATTACAATACTGACAGTAGTCTGTAATATGAAGATTTGGGTCTTCACCCTTAGTTCCACTAAATTGCTTCCTTTCTATCATCGTGATAAATTGGGTTTAATCTCAAATTATACCCCATCAAGAGCCGGAGTGGGAGTAAGGAGTGAAAAAGCTGTAAGCTTTTGCTGCGAATAATCACTAAGCTTCTTATGTACCACCATCTCTGATTCTGGATCTGAAGAAACCACTGAATCTCTAGAATTAGTTGGAGGGTCTCATCGATTATTGTTATCACCAGAACCCACCAGGATTTGCCTGTAAAGATTCTTTTGTCTATGGAAAGATCAGTCGATCTCAGGATCGAATGGGATATAACCTGATCTGGAACACCTGGGCATAAACTAAGAACTAAAAATCAAATATGAGACTTGCCTTAAAGAACTAACGTTCTCTGAGACAAGAAGAAATAACTAGACTACAGAAAACAATCAAAAATAAAAATAAAACCGTTTCCCCGGCAAGGTGCCAAATTTTGACAGGCTGAAGTCGTATCACCGAATCAAAAGTAATTTCTAAGTCCTCTAACTAATGCAGATAAGGAAGTAGGGTTGAATCCACAAGGAAACTGTTCTTTCTATTCCTAATTAATTAAAGCAATCTAAATTATTACGTAACTAATTTGTTATTAAAAACTAGAAGTAAACTACTAGGAGTAAAAGTGGGAAGGAATAAAAGTAGGAAGAAAATCAAGGGATAAAAGACCTAGGGTTTAGGTTCACCAATAAGTAATATTCCAGGGTAAAACATAACAATCAATCATCAATGCATCAATTAATCAAATCATAAAGGGCTCTTTCTACTTATTACAATCACGAATTAATTTACCATATTAAATCTCATCTCTCGAATCTCGACTTAACCATTTATAAATTAACCTGCCTATTGAAACTAGACCTAAACATCAATTCTCATCTCTCGAATCTCGAATCAATATTGTCAAACTCATGCATAAAAGATTAGGCCTAATCTAGTCACAGAGCATTAAATCAATCAATAGGAAACTAATTTAGCATTGATAATCAACAACAATAAATTACCCCTTCATATTATATATGGATCCCCAAAAACCGTAGGAATAAAACTACTCACACATAATTGAACATAAACTAAACAAAGAAATTAAAGGAGACATGATAAACGAAATAAAGTAAATAAATGAGATTAAAGTAGAAGAAATCGTTACCAAAATAATCAGAATTAAGGAGTTGAATTAAGAACAAAGTTGTAGAGAGAGAAACTAATCTAAAGCTAAGTAGAGGGAGAAATTATAAGATAAGAGATACTAATCAAAATCATTAAAGTCTTATTTATATCTAAAACAAATACTCCTAATTAAAACAAAAATAAATCGCCGAATCAACACTCTACAATTCTCGCGCCCAATCGGGCCCGCCTTTTCTCCTTTATCTGCTTCTCTCGCACGGGCGCGGGCGCAAACTCATCTTCCCCGCCCAGTCGGGCGCGCCTTCGGGCGATAGCTTACTTGGTCGGGCTTGGACACTTGGGCTAGCTTGGACTTATTGATTAGGCTCCGATTCTTCGGCCCAATCCGGATTTCCTCTTCGGGTCTTGAATACTCGGTCCAAATGCCTCGGAATCTCAAATGCTAAGCTCTTAATCACCTGTTCGATTACTGTAATAGTCCATGGGCTATAAAATCTAGTCGTGCTCCTCCAATGCTCGTAGTCACTCCTAATATCTCGGGAAAATGCTCCAAAAGTGCAAATCCCTACAAAAGTCAACCAAAAATACGAAAACACTAGAAAAATCAATTAGTAATAAAAGTGGCTCTAAAGAGCAAAAAAAAACTACTAATTATGACTAAGGGACGGGGGTAAAACACTACATAAAATGGACATATCAAAGGGTGAAAGACCCATCGATTGCAAATAAGTTTTGAAGGAGAAAACTAATAAATGTGGAAATGTATATGCATAAATAGCTAGATTGGTTGAAAATGATATAATTAAATTCACGGAGTTGATTTTAATTAAAAACTACTCACCAATCGGAATGTTCAAGTCTTTTCGTGATTGTTCTATCAAAATTACACATATGAACTATGGCAAAATAGATACAAAAACCGCCTTCCTAAAATAGGATTTTGGAAGTGACTTTAAAATGGTCTAAGGGTTTTGAAAATCTAAAGTAATGCTAGATTTGAAAGCAAGCTCAAGGAATCCATTATGGGATTAATGGAAGCATTGCATATAGGAATTCGAACATGTGTTCTCATGAAGTTAATAAGAGGATTGAATTATGGAAAAACATAGAAATTCTTATGAATAAGAAGTTTAGTGGGAGCAAAATTAATTATATAAAGGTCCAACGAAAAGTTTATGAACTCTATTGTGAAATAACTATCAAATGCTAAATGCTTAGATTTAAAAGTATTTTCGACAATGGACCAAGAAAAAGACGATACTTAGTACATATTGGTATTAATATATATTGTATAGACTTAATAAAATGTTTGAACATGTAAAGGATTTTACCGTGTTAAACATTAATTGAAGTACTCTAATAGAGAATTTCAACCATATCACATAGCAAACAGTTTAGCAAGACTCAGTGAAACTGAATAAGCTAAAATGTCACATGGATGGAATAAGATTGAGAACTACTCTGCAATTTAATCCATCATGTACGCTGTGATATGGAATCGTCGCACGACTTACTTGCTTAGATCATGTGAAGTATGTATGTAGTACCAACCAACCAGAATCTATGTAGTAGATCGTTAGATTATGGCCAAAAACATCCAAAGTACTTGGATAAGTAACAGGATGAGTTCTTGACTTGTGGAAAAATACAATTTGAGAATTGATGTTGCAAGCACAAACCTTAACAAGGATTAGATCATTAACAAGGATGTCGTTTACAAGCACAAGCTAACAATTAGTCGTGGCTTGAGAATGGTAACATGGACGTGCATCCATGTGTAATGTTTAGGAATTTAAGGAAAATTTCCATGATCACAAGTGATTAGGGTATCCCAAATCATTGTGAGCCGTTTAGAGTGAAACCCAAGCAAAGCATCATCAGGAAGTCTACTAATATATATGTTGAGAATATTGTTGCCTTAATGGCGATACTAAAGAAGATATTCTATGGAAAGTTCGTTGTTGAACGTTAATGATTGTAGGTTGTTAAGTTAAAGGTCTCAATCATGAAAATGAGTGGGAGCCATCACTTGGACATTAAATCCTAAATCACATATAATCCATGACACTCTCAAATTTTATCATCTTATTATAAAAGTAATCGGTAATGAAGATGCTAAGATTAGCAAAGTAGTTATAACAAAACCTATGCAATAAGTGAACGACAACATTCAGAATTGCATGAAAGAAATCAAGCATATTAGATATGGGTGTGATTTCTATAGATTTTTTATACAAAGTAATACTCTTAAAACATTCGGAAAAACCATTTATCATAAGATGAACCATTCAGGTTTTGGAGTAATTTAAAATTTCATGCAATTTTTCTAACTTTGTTTGCTATTTAATTGTGGTTTAGAATTAAATAATGAGTCCATTCGATTTTTGGAATATTCAAAATAGGATATCAAGACCAATCTTGGTAAGGAAACACCTATTAGGTGAACGTTGAATATTATAATCGAAAATTATCCCGAATTGAGGTCATTTAAACGATGGACAACTAATGACCAGTTGAGATTAGTGTGTAGTTTGATTTATAGCACCGTTTCATGTGCTACAAGGACATGATTGTCATGAATCATTTGCACAGATATTGGTTTAGAACCATACTAGATCAACTTATGAGAATACTTTAAGATATTAAAAATCATCATAAGTATATTTCTCGTTATTGCTATCGAAACCTTTTTTTCTTGACAATGAGTATTGTGAGTTTTCTTGTTTGAGTACTAGTCCGCTTTGATGATTGTCAAACGTCTTCCGTAACAGGGGATTATAACGGCATCACTCAGGAGGCTAGGTCCTCTTAGTAAGAGAAGCTACATTACAAGACTGGGAATGTCTCCCTATTAACAATAGGGAGCATGTCTTGTTGTTTACAAGGCCTCTCGAAGAGCGAGACTGTGAAAATGCATGGTCGTGCTCAGATGGATATTAGAAATCATCTGCTTATTGACAGTCAAACTCGGATTTTGACAAAATACTTCTGGGCGTAATAGGGATGACGAATAATCTTACTCTATTGTTTATGAAGAGACATAAAGAGACATAGGAAAGGGGCTATACACTGAAAGCTCACTTGTTCGGAAGCACAAGTAGGAGATTGAAAGGAATGGTGTCCTTTAAACAAGTGTATTATTCTTATAGTGGGTTCAGAATTATTAGAAAGCTAATATATTCATTAGGATCAAATGATCCGAATGCCTAGGTGGAGGTCGCTTTCGATTAGTAATATTAATGTATAATTAATATTACAGCTTAATCTTGACTGAACCCTTCTTTTCAGGGATGTTCCTTAATCACCCCTATGTAATATAAATCTTGTCTCTTTAATTTAAAAAAAAAATTGTTTACTACATCCTACATCATCCTTTGTTCCTATTGTTATTATAGTCAATTTCAACATCCTAGATTGCGAAGCATATTCAAGTATGCTGAAGTAGATGCACTTCATACGCCACCTACAACAAGCTTGGCGGAGGAAAGGTGGGTAGGTTAAGGTATTGTTGCTCTGACGTCTTGTTTTGGCAGCCTTAAGAAGAGTGAGAGCATGGTGGTCTCTAGATTTTGCAAAAGAAAATATTATTGTGATGGAAGTCAAGCTTGTGAAGAAGTATGGATTCAAGAATGTCATACTTTAATCTGATTGTCATATTCTAATCAATCGATGACAATCTAAGGCCGCAATCTAATTCTCTAACTTGAATGGTGTAATTGAGGATATTTTGTTTTTGAGTAGTGCTTTTAATTTCTTTTCTTGGTCTCATTTTAAGATAGATGACAGCTCCATTGCCATGTTTGTAAATCTTTAAAGCTACTATCAACTTTTAGGCTTTATTTGGTTCAATATTAATAAAGGAAGAGAAAGGAAGGGAAGAGAAGGGAAAATAAGGGAAAGGAAGGTGTTTTTATTTCCCAATACATTTTGGTTAATTAAAGGAAAAGAAGGGAATAGAAAGAAATTCTTTCAATAAAAAATAGAGGAATAAAAAGAAATTTATACGTATAACTTATATCTTCCCTTTCCAGTCGAATTCCTCCAATTTTGGAAGGAAAGAAAAGCTAAAAATTTGTAAAGGAATTTTCCTTCCACTTCCTTTCCTTTCCTTTAAATTCTCCATTTCATTCTTCAATCAAACATGGGTACATGATTAAAACCCTTTGCTTTCTTTTCTTTTTCAATCAAAAAGGGACTTTGAAAGATAGAGATGTATTTTTACTTTACAAATATAACTATAAAACAATAATTAACTCAGAAACAATAGATCGATATAATATAAATATCATTTTATACGTAGATGTACAATAAATACACCATATATATATATACTATTAAAAGGTGTTCCTAAAAGCATCTATGTGTCACCTAAAACCCTTTTAATCATGCCACATCACCTACTAAACCTCTCATTACGCCACATCACCACTAAATCAACCATAATAATTATGTCACGTCACCCAATCAACCAACATTACTCCGTATAAAAATATAAATAATGTTATATGTAGATCTTAGGACTATGAATAAGAAATAAAAACCTTTCTTTAATTATTTGGTACTAATTTAGGAATGCATGAATCATGCGTACGACATTTTAATTAATGCTACATTTTCATTATTATTTTTTTCATTTTAGCTCTTAATATATAGCCTAAAGAGCAACGTATAGCATTTTCCTAAAAATATAAGGATATAATTATTCAAACACCCAATCCCTTATAAGAAAGAAAGTTAATTAATTGTTTAAGTCAATCATTAATCATATTATGAACATTAAAATAAACATATATAATTGCTAACATTAAGGTTTTAATTAAAACAATAAAAACCATTAGCATATATATATATATATATTGATTAAATTTCCGCCATTAATATTTATACATAAAATATATAAATATTCATTCAAAAAGTCAGACGACATCTACAACAATAATCAAATTTAACAAATACATAATTTGAATTGAATAAAAATTTCCTTCATAGAAACTATGATCGTTAAACAGATCTTACAATGTGGAACATTTTTCGCTCATATCGCTAGAAAATACAACCTTAATGGAGAGACAATTTAATGATCCCATGTAGTCGTGAGGATGATTTCAATTCGTTGATTGTATTCGAAACATTGATAACCTTTGAAACCACACACAATTTTTCACCAACGAAACAATTTCACCGCAATCCATCACATATATTATCCTTGATTTTAACTTAAAGAAAATCCTCCTTGAAAAGAGGAGTAAAAACCCTATCTTCGAAGGAGATAAAAAAACCTCGTCTTTTGAAGGAGATCGAAAAAACTTTATCTTTTTAATGAGACCAAAAACCCTTTTTTCAAGGGATAAATCATAATTATAAACCTTAAAATGTACAAGGAAATAAAGGTTGGGGATTTTCACTAATAAAATTGATGATAACCCTTCAAAAATAAACAATAGAGGCTACGGTTTTTTTAAGAGAGCATATAGGAAAGAGAGGAAAGTTTTCAATTTAGCTATACTACGCATTTTATAAACATAGTTCTGAAAACAAAAAGTGAAAAATATACTAATCACAAGGTTTTATTAAATTAGTAACCCGATGTAACGTCCGGGCTATACACTAGGTTTTTTTTTTTTTTTGTATACAGTGTATTTTCATTATTGATTATATTCCTACATAAATCAATGATATCAAATGTTTGAAAATTTTACATCAAAAGGTTAAGCCACTTAAATATGATTTGTATAAATGATATGCATTAAGATTCACATGGGCACGGGCACAAAACTAGTTTATCCTTGGGTGACTGAAAAAAGTGTTTTTTTTTTCTATAGCATAAGGAGATGTTAAGAGTAAGGTTGACTGAAAAAAGTGTTTTTTTTTTCTTTTATCTCCTAAACCTAACTAAAAAGATGTGAGAATTGTATTGGGTGTTTTCTGGTCACTCAGGAGAGTTAAATCACCAAGACTAGTCTGGTGCGGTCTGTACGAGAAAAACATGAAGACTCTGGTTGGTAGGAGCTCCGCCTCAGACGATCAAGTTAGTATTGGTCGTAGAAGATGAAAAGGTGTGGAAAAGGCAAAAATGAGATCTTCTCGGATTTTGAGATCTGGTGTTTTCTTTGATGTAAGAAAATGTAGGCATGTTGTAATAAATGAACTTGTCCTAAACATGGGAGAAATCTCCCTACTTATAGGGTGATTGGAAAAAGTGCCCTTTCTTAAGTCATTCTTACCTAAGTTTGGTGGGTTGCGCCGTATTACTGCTTTTTGGGATTTGGGCTAGGAAGGCAGCCTTTTCTCCCAATTGTTTGGAGAGACACGTGTCATGAAGTAATTGATCCATTTGGTCCTTTCATGGGCTGACTCATATCACCTTCTGATAGGGCCACGCGTCTTAGGTAATTTTACCCAAAACATTTGCCCCTTACAGATGTGACATGGCGTGCCACGGGGCATCTATGACATTTATCACTCATGCATTAGGGTATCAGTTTTACTGTTCACCCATCTAGGAAAACTACGGGATTGCCCCAAAATTTACCCTCTATAAATATAACTTTGCTCCTCATATTTGGCAGGTTCAAGAAAAACTTTGAGAGAATCTTTGAGAATCTTTGATTTTTCTAAGAGAATTTGTCATTTGTCTTTTGCTTTCTGTAGAGACCTTATTGTGTCTCCCCAAAAGCCAAACCCAGTGATGAATATCTTTCACATCATTGATTATCGAACAAAGTAAAATGTGAAAGAGTCTCGTAAATTGCTCTATTTTTAATAAAAAAAATACATCTTTCTGCTTTTGAAAATCTTTCTTCTCGTACCCTGTTTATGAAAAACATCTAGTCTTATTTGGTTGTTTCCATAATATGGGTCCAATAATTGTGTAGTTGGATGGGGCTTGAAAAGATCTTTCCAACGATATATTCCAATTCAGATGAATGATGAGGAAGTTATGGCCTAAATACTAAACTAAGCTTAAACCGGAATTTACTTACGGCCCAATGATCATGTGGAGTTTCCAAAGGTTTAATCCCATTCTTGAACCAATTAGGATTAATTAGAAGCTTCCATAATTTCTAAAAGATCTTAATTATCCTTTTTTGAAAGATAAAGATCAAAGAGTTTTAATTGAATAAAACTTTCCTTTTTTAAGTCCTTATTCTATTCGAATTTAAAGATATTCAAAGACATTCAGATATTATTTTCGTGCCTAAATTTTTTTATACTAATTTTATATGGTTAGATAGATCTTTAAATTATCTTTCCAATTATATATTATAATATAAATATTGAGTTATAATAAAAAAAGATATGGAAGAAATACGAAACTCTATCCAAAACTTATACCATCCCACTATTTCGACCATATCTTTTATTCTAAAAAGATTTTAATCTGATTCTAATTGGTTTGGAAAGTACACTTCAAGATCTTTCCAACGAAATATTATATGCCTTTTTTGGACATCTGGATCAAAAGTTATGATAAAAACAAAATCCGCCAAAAAAATTGTTTTTATCGCGCCATAATAGTCCTATCGCGACACGATAGTCCTTATCTTGTCGCATCAAAAGGAATTCTATTCCGATTTGAATTCTAACTCTTTTTTAATCGTTTACGGTCTTTTTTCTCTATAAGTAGGGTCGTATTTCCCCGTTTTCAATCACCAACGATCATCAACAATCATCTAATTCTATTCTCTTCTCTCTTCAAGCTAGAAGCTTATTTTTTTCCCTCTTTCTAAGCCATGCCTTATCAAATGCAATATTCCTCCTTCACGAGACTTAGACACATATAACCAAGCTCGAAGTTGCCTTCGCCCTTGTAGACACTCAAATGTGTCTCCTCAAAACCAAACCCATTGATGAATACCTTTCATGTCATTTGGTTATCGAACGAGGCAAAAGTGTGAAAAGTCTAGTGGTGAGGATGTTTTTATTAAAATATCTCTTCTTTCTGTTTTTGAAAATATTTCTTTTCTTACCCTATTTATGAATTAAATGAATTCCATTTTATTATGATCCATGATATAGTTCCAATAATAGTGTAGTTGTATTGGGCTCGAAAAGAGCTTCCCAACAATATATTATAAGCTCAATTCCGATGAATAATGAGGAAGTTATGGCCAAATTACTAAACTGGGCCCGGTTTGGTTTTTATATTGACAGGGTAAAGTCGTATCCCCTAATCAAAAGTAATTACCTAAGTCCTCTAACTAAAGTAGATAGGGAAGTAGGGTCGAATTCCACAGGGAAACAAGTCTTTCTACTCCTAATTAATTATTATAATCTAAATTATCGAGGTAACCAATATTGTTGTAAATAAAGTCTATACTATGAAGATTAAGATCGATTGAAATAAAGTAGGGAGAAATTGAATATTAAAAGACCTAGGGCATAGGTTCATTGATAAACAATAATCCAGGGCAAAACATAATAAGCAATCATCAAGCATTGATCAATCAGATTATAAAGGGCTTTCGCTACGTATTATAATCACAGAGTTAATTTACCGGTATTAAATTTCATCTGTCGAATCTCGACTTAACCATTTATAAATTAGTCCGCCTATTGAAAATAAGCCTTAACATCAATTCTCATCTCTCGAATCTCGAATTAATATTGCTAAACTCATACAATTAAATCTGGCCAAACCTAATTCCATAGCATTAAATCAATCAATAGGAAATTAACCATGCATTGATATTCAACAATCACAAATTTACCCCTTCATAATATTTATTAGATCCTCATAAACCCTAGAAATAAAACTACTCATGCATCAACATATCTAAATTAATCAAATAAATAAAGCAAGACATAATCAACAAAGTAAATAAAATAACTGAAATAAAAAGAGAAGAAATTGTCAGCAAAAGAAATCTGGATTAATGAAAGTAATTAAGAACAAAGTTGAGAGAGAATTTAAGAGAGAGAAAATATCCTAAGTAAAGATAGAAAATCTAAAAGAGAAGGTTATTAAAAATTACGTACATAATTCATACTTAAACACTCCTAAAACAAAATCTAAAACTAAACTAATCAGCTACTTAGAAAAACACGCGCCTGATCGGGCCTGCCTTTTTACTATGCCCTTTTCTGGTATGCTGCGTCCGATCGAGCCTATGCTCACCCGATCGGGCGCGACTCCTTCCTTGGGGCTGCATTGCGCGCACTCGCCCGATCGGGCGTATTCTTGCCCGATTGGGCCCGGCTTCTTCTTTGAGGCTTTGATTTCGATTGGGCCCGGTTCCTCGGCCCAATCCGGATTTCCTCATCGGGTCTTGATTACATGATCCAATAGCCCCGGTATCACATATCGAGCCCTTAATCACCAGCTCTCACCGATTATGGGCTTCAAGAATGGTTGTGTCCTTCTAGCTTCCGTAGTTGATCCATGAAAACCCGGGAAAAATGCTCTGAAAGTGCAATTTCCTGTAAAACTCAACTAAAACTACGAAAACACTAGAAAACACAAATTAGTAATAAAAATGGCCCTAAAGAGCCAAAAACACTACTAATTATGACCACGGGACAAGGGGTAAAACACTATATAAATTGGACATATCAAACTCCCCCAAGCCAAACCTTTGCTTGTCCCTGAGCAAAGAGCTCATCAATGAACATATAAAAGATGCCTCATCCCAATAAACAAAATCAAGCACAAACGATTCAAGATAAATCTAATGAACATGCTTCAATGTCAATCAATCTCATTCATCTAATCATCCTTCATCCCAAACATTTGTCATGTAAAGCAAACCACATGAACATATAGAATTCAAGACTAGTGCTAACGCACTCAACTCTCATTTATGTGGCGAGTATATGATGTACTCGATCGCTCTCCAACCAACCCCTTTATTTGTGAACAATGCCCTCCCATCTCACACTCTCGTGTGTTTAAAACAATGAACGCTCAACCTACTAGTCGACTCAAAATATGTCAAATCATAACTTGCATTGATAAACAACACTTTCACATTCATACAACTCTATGCACAAAGGTCGGAAGGTCTTTAAAGCTTGTAATGTAAGGCTAGGGTAAAGGGTAAGATAAATTTAGGAAAATGTGAGTGTAAAGCCATGCTTAAAGGAGCCATATCCTAATAAAACTCAAGGTCACAACAAGTGATGACCTAAACATCTCCAATCACAACTCAACTCCACAAAAGTTCACCAAACAATCATATATACAACACAATCCTAACACTTACATATTCACTCACAAAATACGATAATATGAAATAGAGTGAATTAAAACAAACTTTGAACCACTTATTCTTTTTTTCTTTCTTTTTTTTTTCTTTTGAATTTTTTTTTTACCTTGAACAACCTTCAAATAGAACATTTGAACATATGAAACAACTTTTTTCTTCTTTGCTCTTTTTTTCCTTTTTTTACCTCTTATTGGAAATTTTCAACTTTGTAACACAAAACATCAATATTTTCCAATCATAATATCAAAGAACAATCATTCTTCTTTTATTCCCACATTGTGCAAATGATATGCACACCACAACTCCCTCACCTCACCAACTAATAGCTCCCCCTAGCCAAGCTTGGGACTAGTAACCAATAGGGCTCATATAGGCTTGTAATGTGGCTAAATAAACAATAAAAGGGCACAAGCAACAACATGGGTAACAAGAAGGGAAAAAATGTATCTAATATCGTCTGAAGGCTTCCAAAAAGAACAAATGCCTTCGTCCTCCCCAATGTGCATAATATTGAGCTATATAAACATTACTAATAGTTGCAAACCAATACTCAAATTCATTGACATACCAGGAACTAACACACATTCCTAACCAAATCATTTAGTCAAGCACTATATTCACAAATAGTTGGAAAAATTGACGCATGTTTAGGAATCCAAACAATTAGACTTCAAATCATGATCAACAAATTAACAAAGCTCATTATCATATACCGAGAATCAAAACAATAATTTCTAAGTATGGGACACAGGGAAGCATGATTTACAATTCATAAGAACGTATTTTTTGAATTTTTTTTTTGTTTTTTCAATTTTTTTTTTGTAATTTTTCATAAAGGAAAGCAATAAAAACTACACTAGGAAAGCAATAAATAAAGAAGAGATAAAGAGAGTTACCATATATACAAGAAATCTCCCCCCAAGCCAAATGAATCAATGCCTTTATTGACTTGGGAAGGTAGCTAGGAGAAGCTACTCCTCATCATCATCCATCCTCTTATACCCTCCTCCATGGCTCGAGCCGGAACCACCCTGGCTCGTTCCAGCACCACCATAACCCAAACCACCTGCAAGTACTTAGGGTTCACATTTCCCCTCATACCCCCAAAAGGAGCATCACTTCTATATCCATGGACTGAAGAGTAGTCCACATAAGTACCAAATGCTCCGGGGGTGGAATACCCTCCTTAGGGGTATTGGAACCCTTCGGGAACTAATGCCTCGGAAGGAATATCCCCTCGGCGTGCATAGTCATTGTACATGTGGTATAGACCCCACCCAAGGTTCCTCTCTATATAACCCACTCGACAATCCAAGGTGCTTAACCTAGAATCTAGGTTTTGCACCATGCCCTCTACTCTCCCTTGTCCCATCTCTATACGATCCAGTTGGCTCATAAAAGCCGAAAAGTCATAAAGGGCATTAGGGTCAACGTTATAATCGACCGAGGAGGTGTGTATGCCATAGGTGAAGGGTGGAGGTGGGGGGTAGTGTGGTGAATGGTGTTGGGGGGAATGGTCTTGGGGTTGTGGTGAAAGGTGAGGTTCTTTAACCTCACCTTGACCGTTTATCTCAAATGTGTAAGAAGGCTCCCCCTTCTCAAATTTGGTCAGGGGGGTTGGGTAGGGTAAAGGATTGGTCTCTCCTACCCGATTGCCGGTGGACTATCCACCAAGTCTCACCTCCCATTAGTTGCACCCAGTTTAGGCTCCCTAAATAAGCTAGGTCCATGAGGGTTGAGCCCACTACTTTCCTATGCCCATCTGGTTTCCAACCTAGGTGTTTGATGGCAATATGGGTCACTAACCCCCCAAAATAGATAAGTGCCCTAGACCTACCCGTTTCGGCCGCATTGGCCGCCCTTTGAAAGTGATTGGCAATCCTATGGGATATGTTTAATTTTTCAACATTAGGGATTACATCCCTCCTCACGTTTGCCGGTTCATGCCTCCCAAAAATCGTGAGGCAGGCAAACCTTTGCCAAAACTTTGGGACGGGAAGTTGAATCCAAGTCCCTTTGGCGTGTTGGAGGTTAGCCAAACCCTCCCCAGTGAGTCTCTTGTAGACTACGGCAATGTGGTCTTGGGAGGGTTCGATAGGTTTATCTGATTTTAATTCAAACAACTTCCCAAATTCTTTTAGAGTTAATCGCACATCGTTGTTTAATAATCAGAATTGCACAAGAGTGATTATAGCATTCATTTTAATAACATTTAAACTAGAGATAAATTCTAATGTTAAATATTCATAAGTATCATGATGCATTTGGAAGAAACCACTCATGCCTATACCCTTAAATAATTTTTCTACATATTTATCAAGACCTAATCTAGATAATGTAGGATGATGAACAAAACGGTTGAGATTACCTGCCTCTCGATGAGATTGAGCATCCCTGCCCGTTGTTCCGCCGAGGTGATAACAACCTCCTCCCATCCCGGTACTTGAAGCTCCAGGTCGACCATTGGTTGTTGTTGCCTCGAACTTTCGCCCCTTTGTTGTCTAGAACATTTGGAAGCCATATGTAGGTGGAAAATTGGGTTAGAAGAAATTATGAGAGAAAGTGGGCGGAAAATGTAGAGGAAGGCGTGAGGATTAAGAATATGTAAAAATTTTAAGGTTTTGATGGGTGAATTTGAGGAGATCTTGGAAAGAAAGTGAAGTTGAAGGTTTGAAAATGGAGGTTTTAGAGAGAGAAAGTGTGAAAGAGAAAGAAGAAGTGAGTAAGAAAAAGAAAAGAGAAAGGGAGAAGGAGGATTAAATCCTCCGGATAAATAGGCGCGCCCGATCAGGCAAGCCTCGCCCGATCGGGCGAAGGTGGTTCTTGCTGAAATGTAAAGTGTGCGCCCGATCAGGCGACCTCCACCCGATCGGGCGCGAACACGAACTTGAAAATCGTCAATTTGCTCGCCCGATATATCTATTTGTGGCACTCGATTTTTCAAATATTCCGCCCGATCGGGCGAAGATTCTCTTGATTTTCTTCCTCACTTGCGCTCCCGATCGGGACACCTTGCCTGATCGGGCGAAATATTGCTCCGATAAAAATATTCTTCAGTTATGACCCTTAGGTGGGCGTCCGTACCCAATCCTTTAGCTTCTCTTTTCTTCGCCTTTTTCTCTTGAAACCTTCGTACTTTGTGATCGAAAACCTATACAAAACACTCATGAAAGGTAAAATTTCACTCTCCTCACCTCTGTAAAAAGAAATAAAAATAAAAATAACGAAAAAATTAGTTTAGAAAGAAAGAAATACGGGTTGACTCCCGCAAAGCGCTGGTTTATCTAGGTCCTGCACGACTATCTTACCACATTGAAGCTCAAAGTGAATCGGAACCGCTTAGGTGAAGTAATTAAACTGCACTAATCGTAGCCCCCTCATGATATAGCTTGAGTCTTTGGCCATTAACCTTGAACTCTTTACCATGTTCATCAAAAACCTCCACAAAACCGAATTTATTGGCCCTTTTTACAATAAAAGGACCCGACCACCTTTACCTTAACTTTTCTGAGAATAGTTTAAGTCGAGAGTTGAACAGTAATACTTTATCACCCTCTTTGAATTCTCTCGGAAGGATCATCTTGTCGTGCCACCTCTTTGTCTTCTCCTTGTAAACTCGAGCACTATCATAGACCGTCAACCTAAACTCATCGAGTTGGTTAAGTTGAAGTAACCTTTTTTCTCCCGCTAGTTTAGCATCCAAATTGATCTCCTTAATAGCCTAATATGCCTCATATTCCAATTCGACCGGGAGATGACATGCTTTACCGTACACGAGCCTATACGGAGTAGTACCTATAGGGGTCTTGAATGCAGTTTTGTACGCTCAAAGGGTGTCATCCAACTTGTCGCTCCAATCTTTCCTTGACTTTGCCACCACCTTCTCTAGAATGGCCTTGATCTCACGGTTAGAAAATTCAACTTGGCCACTACTTTGGGGGTGGTAGGCTAAACCTGTCCTATGGTAAATACCATACTTTTTGAGGAGGGTGTCTAACTTTCTCTCATGAAAGTGAGAACCTCCATCACTTATTATTGCTCTAGGCATGCCAAATCTTGGAAAGATGATCTTCTTGAAAAGTCTGTGTACCACCTTGGCATCATTGGTAGGAGTAGCGATGGCCTCAACCCACTTGGATACATAGTCGACGGCGACATGAATATAGCGGTTCCCTTTTGAAGAAGGGAACGGTCCCATGTAATCAACACCCCAAACATCAAAAATTTCGACTTCTAAACTTTCGGTTTGAGGCATCTCATGCCGCCGGGAGATGTTGCCAGTCCTCTGGCAAGAGTCACAAGACTGGACAAAATTTTTAGCATCCTTAAACATTGCAGGCCAATAAAAACCCGACTCATTAATCTTGGCCACCATTTTAGTGGGGCCATGATGTCCTCCATATGGTGAGGTGTGGCAACTAGTGAGCACACCGTGGACTTCCCATTCAGGAATACACCTACGAAATAATCCATCTGCACACTCACGAAACAAAAAAGGGTCATCCCAAAAATAATGTTTAACATCAGAAAGGAATTTCTTTTTTTTGTTTTTAGGACAAGTCAGGGGGTAGAGTACCACCCACTAAATAATTATTAAAATCTGCATACCATGGGTGTTGCTCTACAACTGCATATAAGTTGTTATCAGGGAAAGAGTCATCTATAGGAATAGAATCCTTACCCTCATCATACCTGATACGTGACAAGTGGTTTGCCACTAAGTTCTCTGCTCCCTTCTTAGCTTTTATTTATATATTGAAATCTTAGAGCAAGAGAACCCATCGGAGTAGCCTTGTCTTTGATTCCGCCTTAGCTATCAAGTACTTCAACGCTGCATGGTCAGTAAAAATAATGACTTTAGAACCAACAAGATATGATCTAAATTTTTCTAAAGCATATATAACATCAAGAAACTCCTTCTCCGTAGTGGTGTAGTTGACTTGGGCCTCATCCAAAGTTTTGCTTGCATAATAAATAGCATGCAAGACCTTGTTCTTCTTTGTCCGAGCACAGCTCCTAGCGCAAAGTCACTTGCATCACACATGATCTCGAAAGGAAGATTCCAATCGGGGGCACATATGATGGGTGCCGATATCAAAGCCTGCTTAATCCTGTTGAAAGCCTCAAGACACTCGTCAGTAAAAATAAAAGGAGCATCCTTGAGCAAAAGCTGAGTCAGTGGTTTGTGTACTTGTGACACATGATCTCGAAAGAAAAATCTTTGATAAAGCGACGATAAAACCCCGCGTGACCCAATAAACTTCTAACTCCCTTAACATTAACTGGGGGAGGTAATTGCTCAATCACTGAAATCTTAGCTTTGTGTACTTGTATGCCCTTATCAGATACAATGTGACCTAGAACTACTCCCTTTTTCACCATAAAGTGACATTTCTCCCAATTTAGAACTAAATTGCATTCTTCACATTGTTTTAGAATTTTAGCGAGATTAATTAGACATGAATCAAATGAAGACCCATACACGCTAAAATCATCCATAAAGACTTCCATAATAGACTCTATGAAATCAGAAAAGATGCTCATCATACAACGTTGAAAGGTAGCGGGTGCATTACATAAACCGAAAGGCATTCTACGATAAGAAAAAGTGCCATAAGGGCATGTAAAAGATGTATTTTCCTGATCTTCAGGGTGAATCAGAATTTGGAAAAATCCCGAATACCCATCCAAATAGTAAAATAACTTATGGTTGGCTAACCATCAAGCATTTGATCTATAAAGGGAAGAGGGAAGTGGTCCTTTTTAGTGGCGATATTTAGTCTACGATAATCAATACACATACGCCACCCTGTTACAGTTCTAGTGGGAATTAATTCATTTTTTTCATTAGTGATCACAGTCATCCCACCTTTTTTAGGCACTACCTGCACATGACTTACCCATTTGGAGTAAGAAATAGGATAGATATTTCATAACCTCTTTCTTGACTACTTCCTGCATGTTGGGATTTAATCTTCTTTGGGGTTGAATGTAGGGCTTATAGTTGTCCTCTAGATGTATCTTGTGCATACAAAAAGCAGGGCTAATACCCTTGAGATCATCAATACTGTACCCAATAGATTTCTTATTGGTTTGAAGAACCCTTAGAAGTTGGGAAGTTTGTAGGTCATTAAGTGCAGTACTGATGATCACGGGGTATAGTTCCTGTTCATCTAGAAAAATATATTTTAAATGAGAAGGGAGAGGTTTTAGTTCAGGTTTCTTGACCTCTACAGGTTTCGATTCTTGAACTAAATTTACTACCTTCCTGGTTTCCTTGGGGCTTAAAACTTTTAAGGAAAGAGCTCTTTCAATATCTTGTACCTTATTACCCCAAACGCTTGCATTGTATTTAGATAAATTCCCGTAGAGAACTTCCTCTAGGGGATCCCTTGCAAGAACATGTGGCAAGCTAACATCACAAATAACATCCATTATATCAATTATATCAATATAACAATTTTCCTCTAGCATAGGCCCTTTCAAAACTTTCCCTAAATTAAAAGTAACATTATCGTCACCTACATAAAGGGTTAGTTTGCCATTTTTCACATTAATATGGCTCCTGCAGTATGGAGAAAAGGCCTACCTAATATAATGGGTATTTGCGTATCGTCTGCCATGTCTAACACAACAAAATCAACAGGAATAAAAAATTTACCAACTCTGACAGGGACGTCTAAAATACCTAAGGGGTATTTTCCAAAACAATCTGTCATTTGCAAAGTTATATTAGTAACTTTTAATTCTCCCATATTAAGTTTAGCACAGACAGACGATGACATAACACTGACACTAGCACCCAAATCACACAAAGCTTTATCAATAAAAACATTCCCTATATGACAAGGGATAGAAAAACTACCGGGATCCTTTAATTTAGGAGGGGATTTGTTTTGCAATAAAGCGCTACACTCCTCTGTGAAAGCTACAGTTTCTACTTCATTAAAGGCCCTTTTCCTAGTCAGAATGTCTTTCATAAATTTAGCATAAGCAGGAACTTGAGTGATTAAATTATTGAAATGAACTGTTACCTGCAGGTTTTTCACAACCTCTAAGAACTTACCAAATTGTTTATCAAACTTACTCTTCAGTTGTCTATTAGGGAATGGAAGTTTGATAACCGGGCTCTGCACATCTCCTCCCTTATCTTAAGATTTACCCTGCACAGAAACATTAGTAGAGTTAGTATCTATTTGTAGCCCTGCAGGGTTAGCAGGATTAGCATTTGGTATAGAGGAATCTAGATCAGCAACTGGTCCATCTTCCTTTGGCATAGGAGGTCCATCATAATGTGAACCACTCCTTAGAGTGATTGCATTGGCATGATCTGTAGGATGGATACACTAGTAGAAAAAAAAAAGCATTAGGCACCCCCCATAGGGCACCGATTCAGGCTAAACCGGTGGCCAAAACCGGTCTAGAAATGGGCAGGATTTTGCCAAAAGAGAAAAGGCACCGGTTTGGCCTGAAATGGTGCTAAAAATTAAAAAGGCACCGGTTTGAACCGGTGCCATTTGAACCAATGCCAAATCAAAAAAAAAAAAAACCGCGGCTTTCCTTTTTTCTTCCTTTCTTTCTCTTTCATTCCCTTCATTCGTTCTATCCCTTAGCTTCACTAGAGCGAACTGAAGTGCCTCCCTCATTTCCCTCCACCACAGTCGCCACCTTCACCGGCCACCAGAGGTGTCGAAAACCACCGCCCCTCTCTGTCATTCCTCCCCTACCCTTATGTTTTCCCATTCTTTCTTTTTCAATCCCTTCATTGCATTGTTCGAAACTCAACACCCATTGCTGCTTGTTCCACCACCGTGCACCGCCTCCACCACTCCACCGCAGTGTTGCCTCCACCATTGCGCACCACCGCTGCTTCCTCCACTACTAGGATCGTCCTCCTAGCTGCTTCCCTCCTTGTCTCCTCCTAGCTGCTGCCCTCCTTGTCTCCTTCCATTCAAGGTTTCTTTTTAATTTTTTTTTACATTATTTTCCAATTATATAATTATATATATTAATTTGTTTTGCATTTTGAACCATTGTTAGTAAATAAAAATATAGGTTTGAATATTATTTTTCTCAATTTTAGGTTTGAATATAATCGGGAAATTGTGAAAATATTAGAGATTAGTAACCTTGTTACTCAATTAGTTGGATTTTATTATGTTTTAATGGTTAATTTTATGTGTTTTGGTGGATAATTTTGAAATAATTATAGAATATATATTAACCTTGGTACTTAAATAGGTGAAATTTGGTATTTTACTTTTAATGGTTAATTTGAATTTATTTTGATGGATTATTTTGAATAAGTTAGAGATTAGTTAAATTTGTTATTAAATTATTTGAATTTTGGAATGTTTAAATAGTTAATATTAAGTTGTTTTGATGGGTATATTTGAATTAATTTGAGATTAGTAACCTTGCTTGTTACTAAAGTAGATGAATTTTGGAATGGGTGAATGGTAACTTTTAAGTTGTTTTGATGGGTAATTTTGAAAAAAAATTGATATTAGTAACCTTGTTAGTTTAGCAATTGGCAGTTCAATGAATGATGTGTTTTAGCTTATAAATAAATTAGTGTATTGACATGTTATGAAAAAGAAATAGTACATACCTTATATTTAACCTAATTTTTGTTTATTGTTTTTTTAATAGATTTGTGAATTGAAGCACGAGTTTAATTAGCTTGAGGACTACATATTGAGCTCAAGTGGGTAGTTGCTATATTGGTATGACTTATAAACTTTACTTAGCTATATTTCTTTCTATTTATCCATTTAATAAAAGTTTATTCATGAAATTGCAATTTGTGTATTGTTTAATTGCAAATACATACAACAATATATAGAATACTTGCATCATCATATGCATAGATACCCGTTCAAGGCTTTCTAATTAGGAGAAAGTCTTGAATAGTCCCCGGTTGGGACTGTTCTTGAATGTGTACTCTCACTTAGGTGGTGAATGTATGTTTTCTTTTCGATTTTAAGGAACATCTTGGCTTACCATTTCCTCACTATGTTCTCTGGGTACATATGTGGGTAATTAATTATCTACATCGTGTACTTGGAGAACTAGGGGGAAATGCTGCCAGATTTTCCTTAAAATTGGAAAGTTGACATACATTCACTAGTGAGAGTAGACATTCAAGGATGGGTTAGGTTGGAGTGATAAGGACCCTTTGGAAACATGCATTTTTTCACTATATGAATGGTATATTCACGTTTTGTACTTGAATTTGATTTACATAAAATATGTAGCACTTACACATTATAAATTATATGTTGCTATATATTTTTAGAAACAATTTACTAAATGGAGAAGGATCATGGTTGGATGTATGGTAGACGCGATACATTGGAATTTTGGAATGGGGTTCAAGAGTTTTTCGAGAGGGCTTTAGCTTATCAACGCAAACTGGGTGGCAAAGGCCTTTATTGTCCTTGTGTTGATTGTAATAATGTGAATGTGGTTGATAGTGTTGAAATCATTAGAGATCATGTATTATGTCGTGGGTTTAGGAAATTATACCATGTGTGGATTTAGCACGGAGAAAGTGGAGAGTACAGTGGGGATCTTGATCGGAATGATGTGCGTGTTAGAAGCAATGAGATTCATGTGGACGAGGAATACGAGAATGATGAATATATTGTTGATAATGGTGAGGATGGAGCCGATAATGATCAGGCGGATGAGGTTGAGGATGAACAAGTGGATGAGATGTTGCATGGTGTTGAAGGTGAAGTGTTTAAGTTATTATTGGAGGCTTCCAAAAAGCCTTTGTATCCCGGGTGCAAAAAATACTCCAAACTATCGGTCGTGCTAACACTTTTCAACATTAAGTCGAACCATGGGTGGATGTACATCATTTTTACTTCTTTGTTGACCGCATTAAGTGATATGTTGCCTAATGGGAATGAAATTCCTAAGTCTTACTATTACGCAAAGAAGCTCATGTGTCCCTTTGGTTTGGAGTATAAGAAGATACATGCATGCCCTAATGACTGTATTTTGTATCGAAATGAGTATGAACAACTGCAGGAGTGTCCACGATGCAAGTGGTTGCGGTACAAGCGCATGAGTTGCAATCCTGGCACAGAGGGACCTCCTGCTAAGGTGTTGTGGTATCTTCCCATTATTCCAAGGTTTAAGCGTCTGTTCTCAATACCAAAAGAAGCTAAAAACTTGAGGTGGCATGCAGAGGGAAGAAAGAAAAATAGAATGCTGAAGCATCCAGTTGACTCTCCACAGTGGAAGAACATTGATTTGAAGTTTGAGGAATTTGGTAATGAAGTCAGAAATTTAAGGCTTGGGTTGTGTACGGACGGGATGAATCCATTTGGCACTCTTAGTACCCAACACAGCACATGGCCGGTACTTTTAGTGATTTATAATTTGCCTCCTTGGTTGTGCATGAAACGTAAGTATGTAATGCTTTCATTACTAATAATTGGTCCTAAGCAACCTGGAAATGACATAGATGTTTACCTTGCGCCGCTTATTCACGACTTGAGAAAGATGTGGGACGAAGGGTTTTCCATTTTCGATGCTATCAAAACGAGATGTTCACATTGCGTGCAGCCTTTATGTGGACCATGAATGACTTCCCTGCATATGGCAACTTGTGTGGGTACAAGGTCAAAGGGAAAAAAGCATGCCCCATATGTATTCATGACACATCAAGCGTATACCTGACTCATTCTCACAAAGATGTCTACCTACGGACTCAAAGGTTCCTTAGGCGTGATCACCCGTACCGTAGGCAGAAAAAGGCTTTCGATGGAACCATGGAAGAGGATACTGCACCTAGACCATTGACTGGTGCTAAGATTAGTGCTCGGGTGAAAGGGATACGAACGATGTTTGGAAAATCAGAAAAAATTATGGTCTCAGCTGCTCAGTTTAAGAAAGAATCAATCTTTTGGAAGCTTCCGTACTGGAGAGAACATGAAATTAGGCATTATCTTGATGTGATGCATATAGAGAAGAATGTGTGTGATGCTCTTTTGGGGACGCTTATGAATATCCCAGGCAAAACAAAGGACGGAAAGGGTGCATGGTTAGATTTGAAAGAGATGGGGATTCGTCCAGAATTGTAGCCTTAAGAAAAGGTTAGAAAGGGGAAGGAGTCGAGAATAGAAGATGAAAATGTTTCGAAAAAAGAAAAGGAGAATAGCAAGGGAAAGGGAAAGGTTAAAGATGCGTCAAAAAAGAAAGTTAAGGGTGAAGGGAAGGATGAAAAGAATTATTTACCCCCGGCTTGCTATACATTGTCAAGGGTAGAGAAACGTATGTTTTGTGCATGTTTGTACGGCATTAAGGTTCCATCAGGGTACTCATCTAACATGAAAAGATTTGTAACCTTAAATGGAGAATTGAAGCTGACAAGTATGAAATCCCATGATTGTCATATTATGATGCAAGTATTCCTACCGATTGCAATCCGTGGTATTCTACCAAAACACGTGAGGGAAGCGATTACAAGCCTTTGTTCGTTTTTCAATACAATTTGTAGAATAGTTCTTGATCCTTGTACACTAGATGCTTTGCAAGCAGATGTGGTTGTGACTTTGTGCAAATATGAGATGTATTTCCCACCCTTGTTTTTTGACGTAATGGTTCATCTGGTTCTTCATTTGGTGCGTGAGATTAAGTTATGCGGTCCATTGTTCATGAGGTGGTGCTATGATGAGTGACATTTATGTTACCCTTAGGGGTAGTGTATTGGTCTCTTTTCTCCTGTTTTTCTTAGGTTTTTCTACCTCTTTTCTCCTCTTATGGCTTCCTTTTTTTTATGGATGAAAAGTATGCTTATTTGCGCTTGTTTTGATAATCTTTATGCATAATTTTATCATCCTCATGCTCTCGTGATCTTTGCTATCTTTTGCAGGTTCCATGGCGGTCCTAAGCACGGTAGGAGGCCCCTTGGCCAAGTATGGAGGCATGGACAAAGACAAGAGGAGCAAAAGGGAAGGAGAGGAAGCAAGAAGAGGAAGTTCAAGAGGAGGTGTGGCCGAACCTCTAAGAGGTTCGGTCGAACCAAGGTGTGGTCAAACTTTTGAAAAGCTGACTTTTTGCGGAGCTTCCTAAGCAATTTTGTAAGGGGTATAAATAGATTTTTTTTGCTCATTAAAGAAAAAGATTTTTTTCAGTTTAGAATAGATTTTAGGTTAGTTTTAGGTTTTAGAGAGAGAAACTCTCAAAATTTTAGAGAGAGAAAGTGAGGAGCACAATGGTTTTCATGGATTTTGGATAATCAAATGAGGAATTTGAAGATCTCCATCTTATATCAATGAGAACTTCTTACTTTCTCTTCTCTTATTGCTTTATTTAGTTGCTTTCATTATGCTTGAGTAGTTTCCCTTCTACTAGGTGTTGAGTGAGGCTTTGTAATGATTATTTGACTTATTTGAGAAATATTTGATGATAATTGTGTGATTAAATTAATTGAATTGATGTTGGCATGTTGTTTGTTTTAGATTGGATTGATCTCCCATGATAGCACACTTAATTGCATATTGGTTTTAGTTTGACAAGGGATTGTGAATTAGAATTGATATATTTGATTCCATTTTGGGTAATTTTCTTCTATGCACCTAGTCAATGAGGGATCTAGGCTAGGAATTTGAGAGATTACTTTTGAGTGTAGTTAATTCTCATTATAATTCTTTCTTTGCATGATTGATTATCAAATGGATTCTCATTAGCTTATTAATTGTTCTAAGTGGATCTTTTCCCCTAGTAGACTTTATCATACCTTGTTCTTTATATGTGTTTTAGTGTAGTTGTAATGTCCTTTATCCGTAAATCGACTTCGGCATAGCTTAGGCATTAGATTAAGAACAATCTAGCATTACCGTTCCTTGTGGTTCGACTCCGAACTTACCACTAGACTTGTTTAGGGGTTAGTTTTAGGATTTATAAATTTATTTTATTGAGTGTGGAATGTGCGACCGTTCTAACACCCATCAAAATGGCGCCGTTGCCGGGGAACGATGTCAATGCTTGATTGTTTTTGATTGCTTGAGTCTAGGTCTTTGTGTACACTTTTTTTTATTTGTTTATTTATTTTTTTGTTTGTTTGATTGTTTTCGTTAAAAAAAATTAAAAAAATGGCATGTTTCTCATTTCCTCAATATGATAATGAGCCTTTTTGTGATTATTTCAATAGACTTTAGGGACTTGTAGATCGTAATTGTTATAGTCTTTGGGAGGCTTCTGAGATTTGTTATTTTGGTTTGAATAAGCAAACTAGGGATATTGTTGAAAGCATGTATAATGGTGAATTTAAAGCATTATCAACTGATGATGCTTGGGATTTTTATGTATGGTTTGCTAGGGATGTTTACAATAAGGGTAATCATGTTTCTAATATTGATGTGCAATGTGTCGATTCTTCTAATGTTAGCATGCATTCCCATGATTTGTCACATGATCTCATTAGTGAACCTAGAACAAATGATTTCAACTCTATTTCCCCTATTGTTCATGATGATGAGGTGCATTCCAATGTTGATGAGCATGGTGTGTTTCATTATTCTTCATTATTTAGCATGCCTTCTTGTGATGTACCTTTTTCTCCCAATAATGAATCTTATATGCTTGATTGTGCCCCCTCTCCCCGTGATGATGATTATACTCATCCTTCTAAAGTTGATGCTTACAATCTTGGTTGTGATCCTTCTCCCCTTGTTAACCCTCAATTTTCTTCATCCTGTGAGTGTCCGATTGATTATTTAGAATCCCTTATTAGGTGTGTTGAGCTTGATTCTACTTTTGGGCCAAGTAAGGAGTTGTTTTTAAATTCTATGAGAAGTCAATTGGAGATGATGAATAGGAGTGAAGAGCGTATTGAGGAGGTAATAAGGAGAAAGGAAGAGCTAGAAAGCCAATTGTCATCTTTGTTGCATGATCTTGAATCTTTCAAATCCCATGTGTGTATTGAAGATGATGATGATGATGTTTTTGTGCAGTCAAAAGATTGCGAGGAAGACAACAATGAGCTTTTGAGTGAAGGAAAGAGAGTTGAGAGTGAATTAAATGATGATTTTATGAATCAAAACCCTCTTTCTTATTTTGACCAAGTGCATGTTTGTGATTCCTCTATTCATGAGTATTTGGACTCATTTGAGATTATGTCCCATTTATTTTGTGAGGTTCAAATTAAAAATAATGACATTTTGAGTGAGTTCATTGAGAATGCTTCATGGGAAAGAGATGAATTTGAGATGAATTTGCATCCATTCATGCATGGTTTTGAGATCTTACGCTTTCAGATTTCTAAGGGAAATGTTGTTTATCGTCGTGATAGGGAATTGGAAGATGAGGTTGTTTCTCTTGGAGATTGGTTGTTTGAGGGAGATGTAGATCACGAGTGTTCTTCTTTTGAGAATTCAATGATTAATTTTCATTCCCTTATTAGTGATGAGAGGCAAGGTGGTGAAAATGAGATCATTTGTGAGACCATTTCTCCTATCCCCCCCACGTCATCATATTCCATTTTCAAGAAAATTTGATCATGTTCCCTCCTATCCCATGTCACTCCCTTCTTTTCTCAAAGAGCCTATTGGGGACCCTCTTTCTATTTGTGATCTTCAAGCTCCCCACTCATCGATTATTGAGGAAAAGGGTGATTTTGCCACAAAAAAACATTTTAAGGAGAGTTTGCCTTCCTTTTCGTTTTCTTCTTCTTCTTCTTTTGTTGAATTTTCTTTTGATTCTTCTTCTTCTTTTTCTTGGCATCTCTCTCCTCATTTGCGTGCACTATCCTTGTTGCACGTTATCTTCCCGTCATTTTCCTACCTTCTTTCTTATGAAATGTGTAGTAGTGCATTTGATAAGCTCTTACGATCCTTGCAATATTATTTACTAGAGCGGTCAAGCTTGGACCTTAAGCAAGCCTTTCTCGGGAAGTAACCCGTGTTTATTGCTTTCATTTTTTTTATTTTTAGAATAGTTTTCGGCCTCATGGAAATGTTTGTGTGCTTGGTGCTAGGTACATAACTTAATATACTCTTATGCATTGGTTTGGATCAAGAATCAAGGAAGTTTGACTCCACTTTTGCTAGCACATGGAAAACAAGATTCAATTTTAGAGGTAGTCGGCTTCAAGAAGGTTTAATTGGGTCATTTGCGGGTACTATACCCACCTAATATCCGGTAATATCCTTCCTTGCTCTTCCTCTAATGATTTGTGACTTGTTGGACATATGTTGGTTGGTTGGATGACTTTCTTTCTTTTCTCCTCCCATGGATTCTTTGGTTTAAAGTTTGAGCATGTTGCCTCATTCAAGCTTGGGGGAGGGTATTCTATCATGTTTGGTGGAATTTTGATTCATATATGCCATGCACATTTGTATATGCATTTCCATTTTCTTTATTTTGAAAATTCCAAAAAGATTTTGTTTTTATCAAGGCAAATTTGCAATGTGTTTTGTTTTGTTCTTACTTTTGACATAATAGATTTTGTTTCTATCAAGGCAAATTTCCCGTTTCAGCTGACTTTTTGCGGAGCTTCCTAAGCAATTTTGTAAGGGGTATAAATAGATTTTTTTTGCTCATTAAAGAAAAAGATTTTTTTTCAGTTTAGAATAGATTTTAGGTTAGTTTTAGGTTTTAGAGAGAGAAACTCTCAAAATTTTAGAGAGAGAAAGTGAGGAGCACAATGGTTTTCATGGATTTTGGATAATTAAATGAGGAATTTGAAGATTTCCATCTTATATCAATGAGCATTTCTTACTTTCTCTTCTCTTATTGCTTTATTTAGTTGCTTTCATTATGCTTGAGTAGTTTCCCTTCTACTAGGTGTTGAGTGAGGCTTTGTAATGATTATTTGAGTTATTTGAGATAAATTTGATGATAATTGTGTGATTAAATTGATTGAATTGATGTTGGCATGTTGTTTGTTATAGATTGGATTGATCTCCCATGATAGCACACTTAATTGCATATTGGTTTTAGTTTGACAAGGGATTGTGAATTAGAATTGATATATTTGATTGCATTTTGGATAATTTTCTTCTATGCACCTAGTCAATGAGGGATCTAGGGTAGGAATTTGAGAGATTACTTTTGAGTGTAGTTAATTCTCATTATAATTCTTTCTTTGCATGATTGATTATCAAATGGATTCTCATTAGCTTATTAATTGTTCTAAGTGGATCTTTTCCCCTAGTAGACTTTATCATACCTTGTTCTTTATATGTGTTTTAGTGTAGTTGTAGTGTCCTTTATCCGTAAATCGACTTCGGCATAGCTTAGGCATTAGATTAAGAACAATCTAGCATTACCGTTCCTTGTGGTTCGACTCCGAACTTACCACTAGACTTGTTTAGGGGTTAGTTTTAGGATTTATAAATTTATTTTATTGAGTGTGGAATGTGCGACCGTTCTAACGCCCATCATGCTACCCTTTTGAAAGACACATGGGTACATTACAAGATAAAGTACGGAACCGGGCTCACCCTGAAGGAAGTATGATGCAAGGGACCGTGGGTGAGGATATTGGTAACTTTGTGGCGGACTACATAGCCCTTGTTCAACCTATTGGTCTTCCTACTTCTCGACATGAAGATAGACCTGATGGTCATGGCACAATTGGGTCGAAACGAATGTCACCAGACCGAGATCAGTTCTTACAAGCACACCTTTATGTGTTGCACCATGTTTCAGATGTGCACCCATATTTAGACGAGCACATGGCTAGTTTGCCTGACGAATTTCCATCCAAAGGTGAAAGGGCAATTATGCAGTTGCATAATAAGAGGTTTGTTGATTGGTTTTGTGATAGAGTAATGAGTGGATTGAATGATACTAATGTGACCGATACAGTACGGTGGCTTGCGTACGGTCCTAGGGATGATGTCCGTTCATTTGAGGGATATGACATCAATGGGTACACTTTTTGGACCGAGGGTCGTGATTTGAAATCTTCCTCCACCCAAAACAGTGGTGTAACTATTGTGGCATCGTCAAGGGAGTTTTCAAGTTCTAAGGATAAATCATCTGTCGATGCAGAGTTGTCATACTATGGTCGAATTCAAGAAATATGGAGCTTGATTATTGTGACTTCACGGTTGCTCTTTTCAAGTGTAAGTGGGTTGATAATATCAAGCATAACGTCAAATATGAGGACTTTACTCTTGTAGATCTTGGCCACTTGAATGATAGTGCGGAACCATTTATCCTTGCATCTCAAGCTAAGCAAGTGTTCTACGTAACTGGCCCAATGGATTCAAAATGGTCTATAGTGCTAGCTGGAAAAAGAAGAATCCTAGGCATTGGAGATGTTGAGGATGAGGAAGAATATGATGTGTTTGATGATTCATCACCTCTCACTGTTCCTAGATCTTTTGTATTAAATGACATAGACAACGAAGCAGGTTATATGCGATCAGACCACAACGAAGGAATTTCAGATTGAGGTAGTTTGATTAAAAGTTAGTAATGGTTTCATTGCAAATATAGTTTAGTTATCATGTATATAGGAGCATAAGTAGGCGAAAATGACATATTTGTAGTTTGAAATTGCCCAAGTGTACTCATTATCATGAATATACAAGGTTATAGGACCATTAGTAGGTGAAAATGGCTTAAATAGCTTCTACTTAACCCAATTCTTTTGTTTTGTGTATGAACTAACATTTATTCATTCTAACAACCTATATTCAATATATTAAACATGTTTGTAGTTTGAAATTGCCTAAGTGTACTCATTATCATGCATATACAAGGTTATAGGACCATAAGTAGGTCAAAATGGCTTAAATAGCTTCTACTTAACCCAACTCCTTTGTTTTGTGTATGAACTGACATTTATTCATTCTAACAACCTATAATCATTATATTTAAAATGTTTGTAGTTTGAAATTGTCATTTTGTACTTATTATTATGCATATACAAGGTTATAGGACCATAATAAGTAGGTGAAAATGGCTTAAATAGCTTCTACTTAACCATAATAACTATCATGCATATACTTTACTATACACTAATATTATTTTATGATTGCTTTGACAGGTGCTTATATCTCATGGTGGATGATCATGATCCTCATTGTGTAGAGGACATTGACGATGATGAGTATGAGGACGAGTACGAGGATGAGGACAAGGACGATGATGATGAGCCTTATGATGTGAATAAGGAGGATGACTTGGGTGAGCCAGAGGATCAGGCTCAAGATGAGTTCGAGCGTAGGCTTGACGATTTTGAAATTTCAGCTGAACGTGCACCGCCTATTGTAAATACAGCACGTGAGATTGTTGGTGAGAACCCGACTCCTGAAAGTCATGGCCAAGGACAAGATGAAAACAACACAGGTGGTGGAGGGGGGGGGGGAAAGGCACCAGCTCAAAGAAAAAGAAGGGGTCCGACGAGAAGCTTTAAGAAACCGGACGGTCCCATGGTCTTGGAGTATGACAATAACGGCCAGCCCGCGCCCAAATGGCGTCGACAATATGCTAATCAAGTTGGCATATGTGCATGATAGAGGAATAAACTAGTCATTAATTGCCTATCCCAAAATCAAACACTATTTATAAAATCCTAAACCAACCTAAAACAAGTATAGGTAAGTATAGGATCGAACCCAAAGGAGTAAGTTGGTGTTATCTTTAGCCTAAATCAAGCTATTTCGGAGATTAAAGTGAGAAAATGTTGGTGTTATGATAGAAAAATTAGACAAATCAAGTAATTCAATAAGCTAAATGCTAGGGATATTGGTTCCACATGCTAATTCAATAATCGTGCTAATCGACAATTTCTTTGTTTGATTCAAGCATTGCAAAGGACAAACAATAGTAGCAATCAAGAGAGTTCAAGAACTATCTCCTAGAGGCCAAACTACGGGTCACTATGAATGGCTAATCAAGGAAATTTACAATCAAACTCAATCAATTAAAGCAATTCTCAAATTAATTGTTCATGTCATTAAGAAATGCAATGCAATCTAGATTAATCTTATAGGTTGATCATTCCTAATCTAATTAATCACATGCAAAACTATGTCAACCAATTTAATTGCAACAATTCAATCAATCAAAGATCATCAACTAGCACAAATTATCAATCAATCATGCTTCCCCTTCTCCCTAGCAACTAATCTACTCACTAATCATGGTGTAACTCAAGTAAATATCACTAGACTTAGCGTTGATCATCATTCTAAATCAAAATCAAGAGAAAGCAATATCAACTACAATATCCAATTCAAATCCAAGCAATACAAACAATCAAATATGAAACTAAATCAATCAAGTAAGAGATTAACTAGAAGAAGAAAATCTAACTAACATTAATGATTGAAAATGAAGAAATCCAAGCACAATTGATCCAATGTTGAAATACAAATCCAATACCAAGAACTTCTCTCTAATTTCTCTCTCTAGAATTAAGCTAATGAAAATTATCTAAAATTTATCTTCAAAAAAGGAATTACAAGTTTATTTATAGGCAAAGAAGAAAAACGGGATTCCCGCGCCCTCTCCAATAAACCCCGCGCCCGCGGAAAAATGGGTACGGAACCCATTCAAAATTCCGCGGGCTTCCAAGGCAACACCCGCGCCCGCGGGTCTTCTAGCCCGCGCCCGCGGCAAAAGCACCCGCGCCCGCGGCAAAAGTGGGCGAATCCCCTGCTCCGAAAGGGAGATCAGAGGGTCGCGGTCTCTCTGGTACGAGCGGGCTCTCCAATCTACCTGCGCCCGCGGCAAGCCCGCGGCCAGACCGCGGAGAGTTCCTGGTCGAAATCTGCGACTTTTGTGCATATGAGCCCGCGCCCACGGCCTTCATACCCGCGCCCGCGACAGACTGGCAGGGCTTGATGCCCTCTCCATGCCCTCTCTGAGCCCTCTCCGAGCCGTTTATTTCCTCCTTGCTTAGTCAATATAGCCCATCTTGATTCCCTTGCAGAGACAAATCCTATGTACCTACACAAACAAAGAACGAAAAGGAATAAAAGAGAAAAAGAACTAAATAAAAGGGAAACACGAGGAAAACACGAAAAACACAAGGAAAGAAAGAAAGAAAGGGATTACAGGAAAAAGGACCAAAAATAAGATAATAAAGCATAAAGAGGAAGATTAAATCATCCTAAAAGACTACCCTATGAGTGCCATAAATGACACTCATTAGTGCGCGGAAAATCCCTATTACACTTGTAATGCGGCAAGTACCTCCGGGTTTGATTCAAACATTTTGGGATGATACAAGGGTAAGTGTGTTTTTGGCACATTTAGACAATTTAATATACCTTAATCTTATGGTTGTTACTAAATAGAAACTAATAATCGGTTTTAATTTGTGCTTTTAGAGGTTGTTTTCTATTCCCAATGATCCCGAGAAGAGAAGGGTGTTTGAATCTTTATTAGCGGAAAGATTCAAAGGCTTTAAGACTAAGTTGACTAATGGGTGGATCTACAAGAATAAGAAGAAATCAAAGAAGAAGAATGATGATGAGGATGACCGTCTCCCGTGGCAAATATGGTCGACCGTATCAAAAGATGGTTGGGAAAAGTTCGTTATAATGAAGATTCAAAAGAAAGCCATTGTAAGTTTGTGTAAATCTGATCTCAATTGAATAATAGCTTGACACTTTTTCTAGCAATGATACTAACATTTTTAGTTTTGTAGGCTTCGAGAGCAAAATAAAAAGAATGCAAAAAAGAAGGAATACATCCATCGTATGGGTCCTAAGACTTTTGGTGAAAAGAAACCTGTGTGGGTCGATTCGGGTTTATACCCTAAATCGCTTCTAGTGGCATCGAAGGAACCCTCTAGTTCCACGATCACTACATTGGTGAGTCGTGTCGGTGATTTCTTTTGTTCTCTCCATACGTTTGATAAGGAAACCGGAAAATGGGTCATCAAGGGTCCGGAAGCCAAAAAAATTGGTAGATAAGCTTGTAAGTTACCTATGAATTGTTGAATTTAAGTCACTTTTGCATCTAAATTACTGTACAAACCATTAACTGTTTTACTGACCTCATTTTTCCTTATGTTGTAGCTTGAGCACACTCAAGAGATGGTGGAGGGAAAATTTGAACCAAGTGTGGAGAATGACCGTTTTACCATGGCTTTGGGAAGGCCATACCATCAAGGACGAGTAGTAGGTTCGGGAGGGTCATTGCTTGGATGGAAAAAGGTGATGGGTCCCGAATACACAAAATCGGGTAGATCTCGAGCTAGTGTTAACTCACCGGGGGAGTTGGATGCCAAGGTTGCATTAATTAAGGAACAAGTAAGCAACGAGTTAGTTGGTGAATTGAATGCTTGGGAAAAGCTGATGAACTTACCGACTTTGCCGTTCCTCACGAGTACCCCGGTCGACTCATGTTTTGAACCAAAAGGACAAGGAGAAGGTGATAAACATGGAGGAGATGAGAAACGTGGTGAAGATATGCCACCAATTTGGTTATTAAAAGTTTTTTTATACTTAGTTAATTAAGATTTGAGGTGCAATGATTGATGTACTTTTGCAGGTTCCTACTCCTACACATGCGGACTTGAGGGAGCTTGAAAATCCAACACCGCATGAATTTCCAGAGTTACAGGTGATTTGTAACCCTCTACCTTAATGAATTTTGTTATATATATTATCTATGCTGTTGTAAAAGTCCTATTTAACTATCTTCTTTTTATATATATACTTGTGTAGGAAGACACCCGGTGTGCACTTCTAGCCCCGAGGCATGCAAATAGTACGGCGTTGAGTTGGGTGGCGTATGGTAGTGCCCAACCGACGACGGGTGCTACGGCAGGGCCACATCATTACTCGGTTGGGATCGATTCAGTTGTTGCGGGGTTCGAAGACATCCCACTACCCGTACCGATAAGGAGGTTGAGATAACAAAGCTTTGGCAAGCTGTAGGTAGCTTCGTTGATTGGCCACGTGCATGGGTGAAGTTCATTAATAAGGAGGTAAATTATTTATTTCTCAATTTTTGTAACTGTTAAACCGTTAGGCACTCTAAAAAATAAAGCCGCCAAATATTTTTTTTTTACAATATGCAAGGTCTGCCAAGTTGATTAAAAATTGTTCAAATATTTTTTTTCCAATATGCAAGGTCCGCCAAACCGGGACACTAGAAGGAGCCGCCCCCGCTGCCAGAACATCGAAGGCAGCCCGCGCCGAGGCCACAGCAGCCCTAGCAGCCGCATGCCAAGGCTTTAGCAGCCACGGTAGGTGGCAACCATGTCTGCTGCAGCCTCGGCAGCAGCCTGCCTGGGCTGCTGCTGCCTCGACAGGCAGCTGCCATGGCTGCTGCAGCCTCGGCAGCACCTGCCTGGGCTGCTACAGCATGGCAGCCGCCTATCGAGGCTGCAACAGCCCAGGCAGGCTGCTGCCAATGCTGCAGCAGACATGGCAGCCACCTGCCGTGGTTGTTACAGCCTTGGCATGCGGCTGTCGGGGCTGCTGTAGCCTCGGCGCGGGCTGCCTTCGCTGTTCTGGAAGCGTGGGCGGCTCCCTCGGGTGTTCCGGTTTGGCAAAACTTGCATATTTTTTAAAAAAAAAAATTGAGCAATTTTATCACATATTTATAAGTGGTTGTCATTTGAAATTACATAAAAATCGCCAAGTTATAAGGTTTTGGGTCCAATTCATCAAAATAAAGCCATTTTGAGCCGAAATGGCTACTCACTTGCCTATTTTCTTCATTTCTCAACTAATAAACTTATACATTCTCAAACCATATCATAATTACATATTTATAAGTGATTGTGAGTTGAAATTGCATAAAAGAAGCAAAGTTCTAAGTTTTTTGGCGCATTTCATCAAAATAAAGCCATTTTGAGCCGAAATGGCTACTCACTTGCCTATTTTCTTCATTTCTCAACTTATAAATTCCTTGCATCTCAAAAAAACTCATGATCACATATTTATAAGTGGTTTTCATTTGAAATTACATAAAAATTGCCAAGTTCTAAGGTTCTGGGTACAATTCATCAAAATAAAGCCATTTTGAGCCGAAATGCCTACTCACTTGCCTATTTTCTTCATTTCACAACTAATAAACTTAATCATTCTCAAAACATATCATAATTACATATGTATAAGTTATTGTGAGTTGAATTTGCATAAAATAAGCAAAGTTCTAAGTTTTTTGGCGCATTTCATCAAAATAAAGCCATTTTGAGCCAAAATGGCTACTCACTTGCCTATTTTCTTCATTTCTCAACTTATAAACTCCTTGCATCTCAAAACAACTCATAATTACATATTTATAAGTTGTTTTCATTTTAAATTACATAAAATTTTCCAAGTTCTAAGGTTTTGGGTCGAATTCATCAAAATAAAGCCATTTTGAGCCGAAATGGCTACTCACTTGCCTATTTTCTTTATTTCTCAACTAATAAACTTATACATTCTCAAACCATATCATAATTACACACGTATAAGTGATTATGTGTTGAAATTGCATAAAAGAAGCAAAGTTCTAAGTTTTTTGGCGCATTTCATCAAAATAAAGCCATTTTGAGCGAAATGGCTACTCACTTGCCTATTTTCTTCATTTCTCAACTAATAAACTTATAGATTGTCAAATCATATCATAATTACATATTTATTAGTGATTGTGTGTTAAAATTACATAAAAATCGCCAAGTTCTAAGGTTTTGGGTCCAATTCATCAAAATAAAGCCATTTTGAGCCGAAATGGCTTCTCACTTGCCTATTTTCTTCATTTTTCAACTTGCAAACTTATTTATTCTCAAACCATATCATAATTACATATGTATAAGTGATTGTGAGTTGAAATTGCATAAAAGAAGCAAAGTTCTATGTTTTTTTGCGCATTTCATCAAAATAAAGCCATTTTGAGCCGAAATGGCTACTCACTTGCCTATTTACTTCATTTCTCAACTAATAAAATTATTCTTCCTCAAACTATTTCAGATTTCTCATGGAAGCAAAACTTCAAAGAGAAAGAGGGTGGAGAAGCCTAAAAGAATTGATTAACCTAAGAAGAAGCTAAGTGAACAACAGTCCAAGAGTGAACAAGCGTCGAAGTTGCACTCTTCGAAAGGTTCACCCATGCCACCTACTCCACTTGTTGAAGACATTTTTCTTCAATCGCTCTCTTCTGACATGACCTTTCTTCACAACCGTGCTTGTTATTTGGTCGATCCCATGGAAGTTGCACTTCCTAAGGCAATGTTCCACTATGATGAGGATGCAGTTGCATGGATCAGCAAAGAAGATGTGAAGGAATTTCTACGTGGTGAAAAGCTTAAAATTTACCTCATTCAAACATTCATGAGGTACTTCACTGCCCACATAATCTATACTTTTTTCAAGTTATTCAAATTGATGGTGATTATCCTACATCTAATTAATTATTCAATGTTCATGCACACTGAGCACTACAAGAGCACTTAACTGACACTGATTCTCCTTGTAAAGTTGGGTGGTTATGCCCCGAGCAGTTATCCACTACTAGAATCATAGGCAACCCTCATGATGTGTTGTACTATGCTGAACGGAGTATCAGGGAATCAGTGCGTGCGGGAGTCAAGTTCATATTCGCCCCATGTTATAGAGAGTAAGTCTAACCATGTCAAATTCAATCGATTTGGCCTCATTATATGTTGACTCCTAAATATTAATTTTCTTGTCTATTGTGAACTTATGTAGGAGCATTGGAGCCTCATGGTGATTTGTAATTCCACTAACATAATTTATCACCTTGATTCAGCTCGATCATCGGAGAAGTGGCTCGTGAAGTCTATATTGCAAAAGTAAATAAATATAGAAACCTAGTGATGATTATTTCTAATAATAACTAATTTATTCATCATACGACTAATCAAATTTGAATGTAATTTTTTTTTACTACAGTGTTATGAAGAAACTACATTGTCGTGCTCCAAAGGGTCCAACATGGAAGTCACCGTTGGTAATTTACATGATATTGTGATTATCTTGAAAATCTATGTTAGTAAATATTTGCTCATTTCCTTTGCATGTTTCACTGATAATGTGATTTTTTTGTCATATGCTAGTGCGCACAACAAGAGAATGGACTTGATTGTGCTTTGTATGTGATGAGATTCATGCTTGACATTGTGACTCATTGTACGGACACTCAACAGCTTGATGAGGTAAGTCCTAAAACTTATTGAAATGCTATATTGATGTGATTTCTAGCTTTAGACACCTAATATTACCCAACAATGGCATGTTATGAGAAACAAAAAGGCCATTTCACAAGAAAGGTAGAAAATTAGCTGAATAGAAGTCATATGGGCCATATTTGGGCCATTTTGTGTTAATATGCTCTTTTGATGTGATTTCTTTCCTTATACACCTATAACTAGATAATATTGACATTTTATGAGATAATTAAAGTTCATTTAATAAGAAATGTAGGAAATGGGCAAAGTAAAGTCATATAGGCCATTTTCGGGCCATTTTTAGTAAAAAGCGTCATAAACCTTAATAAAATGCTCTCCTATACAATTTTAGGGCTTACACACATACAAATACGCAACATTGACATGTTATGATAAAGAAATAGTTCATTTGATAAGTAATGTAGGAAATGGGCTACATAGAAGTCATATAGGCCCTATTTGGGCCATGTTGAGTAAAATGCGTTGTTAAACTTATTGAAATGCTATATTGATGTGATTTGTAGCCTTAGAAACCTAATATTACCCAACAATGACATGTTATAAGAAACAAAAAGGCCATTTCACAAGAAAGGTAGAAAATTGGGTGAATAGAAGTCATATGGGCCATATTAGGGTCATTTTGTGTTAATATGCTCTTTTGATGTGATTTCTTTCCTTATACACCTATAACTAGATAATATTGACATGTTATGAGATAAATAAAGTTCATTTAATAAGAAATGTAGGAAATGGGCAAAGTAAAGTCATATAGGCCATATTCGGGCCATTTTGAGTAAAAGCGTCATAAACCTTAATAAAATGCTCTCCTATACAATTTTAGGGCTTACACAAATACAACTACCCAACATTGACATGTTATGAGAAAGAAATAGTTCATTTGATAAGTAATGTAGGAAATGGGCTACATAGAATTCATATAGGTAATATTTGATAAAATACATATTGTTTTGCCTAATTAATTAATTTTAACATAATGTTTTTGTATTTCAAGTTTTGCAAGGTCCAAAAGGATGGTCCGTTGACAATTAAGGAGCTTAATGAAGTTCGTGACATGTTGGCGTCTTTTATCACCTTCAACATGTAAATGGCATTGTAATTGTAAATTATTTATGTTAACTTTTGAACTATATAACTTATTGTTCATTATATATTTACTTACTATTATTTGTATGTGTAAGCAACTTTTTTTTTGTATTGCGTTTGGGAATATTTATAACTATATATATAATTGAATTCTTGTTTTTAATATTATTTTTGTATCTTATTGTAATAATTAATAATATTATTATTATTATTATTATTATTAGTTATTATAATAATAATATTATTAATTATTATATTTAATATAATTGCTGGAATTACAGGTTTTTATTATTGCTGGAAACAAGTTTTTTTTTTAAATATTATTGCACGAAAATTGGAAAAAAAAAAATTATTTGGTGAATAGGCACCGGTTAGGCACCAAAAAAAAATGGTGGGAGAGCAGTTAAAGGCACCGGTTAACCAGTGCCTACTTGGGCATATGGCACCGGTTAACCGGTGCCTAATTGGGTATACGGCACCAGTTTTGAACCGGTGCTAAAAAGTGAGTTTTTGGCACCCCCACATAGGCAGCGGTTCAAACCGGTGCCTTAGACCGGGTTTGAACCGCTGCCAAAGCCCTTTTTTCACCTAGTGATAGGTTGTGAGGGTAGAGCTCCCTGCTGACGGGATTGTAGGGTAGATGAAAGTTGTGCAATTTGATTATCCATGATTTTATTGTGGGCTAAAATAGAATCAATTTGCGCATCCCTACTCTCCATATGCTTCTGCATATTGGCAAGCATTGCTCTAATTTCTGTCATGGCAAGGTCGGAAGATGATGAGGGTGATGCTTAGCTTTTCTGGCCGGAATTTGGGTGGTAATATTTTTGCTGGGGGTGGGGGTTGTTGTTGTGGTTGTTGTGGAGGTGGAGGGTTTTGTACATAGTACTCCGGTATGAAAGATATGGATGGTTCCGGTAACCGGCATTGTAAGAGTTGGAATATGGGTTATTCTGCCTATAGGTTTGAAAGGCATTAACTTGTTCCATGGAGCTCCTACAATCTTGTTCCCAATGCCCTTTAATTCCACAATTTTCACAAAAAGATTCATTGTTAGCAACAGCAAAAACATAAGCTACAGAGTTAGGAGTAGTAGTAAGATTATCTAATTTTTGACAAATAGACGTTAATTGAGCTTGCAAAAAGGATACGGAATCGACATTATGTTTTCCTTTATTTGCAAACCCTCTCGGATACCCGTATTGGGAATTGTGTATTGCCATGTCTTCGATAACCTGTCCTGCATCGTCCACAAATAAACTCATGAACCTCCCACTGGCTGCAGAATCTAGAACTGATCTAGAAGAACTTCCAAGTCCATTGTAGAAAGCTTGGATCAATTCCCATTATGCTAGATTGTGGTGGGGGCATTCTCTCTGTAGATCCTTGAACCTCTCCCAAGCCTCATATAGCGTTTCGTCGGCCTCTTGAGTGAAGTTCTGAATAACACTCCTAAATACCGTTGTTCTCTCTGTAGGATAATATTTATTATAGAAATTCAAAGCAAGAGTTTCCCAGTCAGTAATACCAAGCGCAGTTCTATTCAAACCATTATACCATAATTTAGCTTTGCCACATAATGAAAAGGGAAAAAGAATCACCCTGATTTGGTCCTGCGTGACCCCGGCTTATCTAATGGTGTTACAATACTGGCAGAAATATGTGATGTGAAGATTAGGATCTTCACCCTTAGCTCCACTGAATTGCTTCCTCTCTATCATAGTGATAAATTGGGGCTTGATTTCAAACTGAACTCCATCTAGCGCCGGAGTGGGAGTAAGGTGTGGGAAATCTGTGAGCTTCGACTGCAAGTAGTCACTGAGTTTCTTCTGGGCCGTCATCTCTGATTCTAAATCTGAAGGAATTTCTGTGTCACTAGAACCAGAGGGAGGATATCTTCGACTGTTGTCCTCCTCGGAACCCGCCAGAATTTGTCTATAGATTTTCCTTTGCCTATGAAACAAGCGCTCGATCTCAGGATCGAATGGGATGTAACATGATCTGGAACACCTGGGCATAAACAAGGAACTAAAAGACAAATATGAGAATTGCCTCAAAGAACTAACGTTCTCTTAGACAAAAGGGGATAATCTAAACTACAAAAAATAATCAGAAAATAAAAATAAAACCGTTTCCTCGGCAACGGGGCCAAATTTTGACAGGGTAAAGTCGTATCCCCTAATCAAAAGTAATTACCTAAGTCCTCTAACTAAAGTAGATAGGGAAGTAGGGTCGAATTCCACAGGGAAACAAGTCTTTCTACTCCTAATTAATTATTATAATCTAAATTATCGAAGTAACCAATATTATTGTAAACAAAGTCTATACTATGAGGAATAAGATCGAAGGAAATAAAGTAGGGAGAAATTAAATATTAAAAGACCTAGGGAATAGGTTCACTAATAAACAATAATCCATGGCAAATCATAATGAGCAATCATCAAGCATTGATCAATCAGATTATAAAGGGCTTTCGCTACGTATTATAATCACAGAGTTAATTTACCGGCATTAAATCTCATCTGTCGAATCTCGACTTACCATTTATAAATTAGTCCGCCTATTGAAACTAAGCCTAAACATCAATTCTCATCTCTCGAATCTTGAATTAATATTGCTAAACTCATACAATTAAATCTGGCCAAACCTAATTGCATAGCATAAAATCAATCAATAGGAAATTAACCAAGCATTGATAATCAACAATCACAAATTTACCCCTTCATAATATTTATTAGATCCCCATAAACCCTAGAAATAAAACTACTCAAGCATCAACATATCTAAACTAATCAAATAAATAAAGCAAGACATAATTAAAGAAGTAAATAAAATAACTGAAATTAAAAGAGAAGAAATTGTTAGTAAAAGAAATCTGGATTAATCAAAGTAATTAAGAAAAAAGTTGAGAGAGAATTTAAGAGAGAGAAAATATCCTAAGTAGAGAGAGAAAATCTAAAAGAGAAGGTAAACAAAAATTACGTACATAATTCGTACTTAAACACTGCTAAAACAAAAACTAAAACAAAACTAATGAGCTACTTAGAAAAACACGCGCCTGATCGGGCCCACCTTTTTACTATGCCTTTTTCTGGTATGCTGCGTCCGATTGAGCCTATGCTCACCCGATCGGGCGCGGCTCCTTCCTTGAGGATGCATTGCGCGCACTCGTCTGATCGGGCGTATGCTTGCCCGATCGGGCCCGGCTTCTTCTTCGAGGCTTGGATTTCGATTGGGCCCGATTCCTCGGCCAAATCCGGATTTCCTCATCGGGTCTTGATTACTTGATCCAATAGCCCCGATATCACATACCGAGCCCTTAATCACCGGCTCTCACCGATCCTGGGCTTCATGAATGGTCGTGTCCTTCTAGCTTCCGTAGTTGATCCATGAAAACCCGGGAAAATGCTCCGAAAGTGCAATTTCCTGTAAAACTCAATAAAACTACGAATACACTAGAAAACACAAATTAGTAATAAAAATAACCCTAAAGAGCCAAAAACACTCCCAATTATGACCACGTGACGGGGGTAAAACACTATATAAATTGGACATATCATATATACGGCCCAATGATCTAGAGGAGGGCCTATTATGAATTATCATTCCTAATGCAATTAGGATTGATTATTGTCTTCCCGAATTTTCTAGAAGGTTCTTTTGAATCCTAATAGGTTTAGGATTGATAATTATGTTTTATGGGTTTTATTTGGAATAAAAGAAGTGTTTTATGTGAAATTACGATTTTACCCTTCGTACGGACTTTAACGACTTTGATTTTATCAAAAAATAGAAAACGCGTGGAAAAACCTTCAGCAGCGCCAAACGTCAGAATGTCGCCCAGAGACAGACCCTGTCGCGCGGCGACAGGTGCTGTTGTTGGCGACAGAGGCGTGTTTTATTCTTTTTCGAACTCTGATTCTTTTTATCAATTCCGGACTATTTCATTACAAATAGCGTTTTTAGACCTCCGTTTTTAACCAGAATTCTCTAATTCTCTTCTCTCTCTCTAAGATAAAGCTTATTCTCTCTCTCCCTCTTTCTAGCATAACCTTTTACAAACTCAATTTCTCATACATTAGCACTAGACACACCTATTCAAGTTCAAAGTATCCTTCGCCCTAGACGTGCAAGGTTTGATATTTCTGAGGGTTTGGTCCCAAATCCCTATTTCAATTATTTAATTTAATTGTTTGCTTTTATAATTTCCTTGAACTTACTAACGTGTGTATTTTGTTATTAGAAAGAGGTACGAGGCATCCAAGTAAGTTCTTTAATTGTTCAATTGATATTATGATGTAGAAATCATGTTTAGGTTGTTATTTGGATTCCTAGTATCATGATAGGATGCTTTAGTATGATGTTTAAGGTAAAAATAAGTTCCTTATATCAATTATGATTTATGTGATGCTTCCTATTTTCTTTCTTAATATCATGTTAGTATCATATTAGGGCTAAAGCTTTGATTTTTATATATTTAGTGACATGCTAGGGTTTGTTATTAATCTTGTTAGTATCATGCCTAGGATCTTGCTATTATTATGCTTTACCATGATTATGATTATTTTTATGATTTATGATTATGACTGTTATAATTATTGTTATGATGATTATTTTAATTATGAATGTTATTTTAATTATTATGATGATTATTATGTTGCTTGGTGATATTTATTGTTATCGCTTGATCACGCCTTTTATGCATATCTAAAGGGAATTTGTACTTGTAATCACGCTTAATAAGATAATTTATAATCTTTTTTAAGATTAATTTGATTATAATTTAAGTGATCACAAATAATAGATTTATTTGTGCATTAATATTCAACTAACATAGATTAAACAGGTTTAGGGTTAACCTAATGATGGCATGTTAGTCAGAAAGCGCACATGAATATGAGAAGAATAAAGTAGAGACCTATTATTAGGGAAGATTCTTTCTCTTTTAGATTGGATATGTACCTTCATCCCCGAACTTCTAGTCTTGGTTCCTGACCTATTGGAGGTAAGGGGTGTAACCTTCACCCTGTGAATGGTTTACAAGTTCCTATAACTTGTTGGCGACTCTTTTGCTCTATCTTCCTTCCCTGTGGACGCCACCATGCTTAAGTGTATGATCACAGTGGGGTTCAAGTTTTGGGTAATGCTTGAAATATTCCCTACAGCCCCTAGACGTGAAAGGTTTATAATTTTTGAGGGTTTGGTCCCGAATCCTTATTTCAATTCTTCAAATTAATTGTTTGATTTAATTTTTTCATTGAGGTTACTAACGTGTGTATTGTTTTGATATAAAGATATATGAAGCAACAAAGTAAGTTGTTTTATTATTATATTTAGTAGACATCATGCTTAGATTATTTTGATTCTAAGTATAATGTTAGAATGTTATTTATTGCTTTCTAGTATCATGTTTAGGTTGCTTCCTATTTCTTCTATCTTGTTAGTAGCATATAAGGATTAAAGATTTGATTTTATTTGTTTAGTGATATGCTACGATTTGTTATTAAACTTGTTAGTATCATGCATAGGATCTTGCTAATATCATTATGCTTTATTGAGGATATTTTGATGATGATGATTTGTTGTATTAATAATTTTATGTTGCTTGATATATTGTTGTTATTGCTTGATCACGCCCTCTCTTGCAGGTTTAAAGGGAATTTGTACTATGGAGTTAGCGATCTCATGAATCGTGAAGGGGTGTATCCTTCACTTTGTGAACGATTTACAAGTTCCTCAAACTTGTTAGCGACTCTTTAGATACCACCATATTATTGTTCTATAGATATTATTGTCCTTTAGATACCACCATACTTAAGTGTATGATCACAGTGGGGCTCAAGTATGGGATGCTTGAAATATTCCCTGCACTTTCATTCTGTCTACTACAACCGGCCCAACAAGTATTCAATAGTACCTTCACATAAGGTAACCATTTGTTCTTTTTCTATCTTTACATTTTGTTTTCCGCCTGATTTACATAAACGTTTCACAAACACACAACACGACCTAGGATAGCTGTCAGCCGTCACCTAGGACGACTGAATATGGGATTAGGGGTGCTGCCTTCCCCTTTCTCCACACGTCCCCTAATCCGAGCGTCTCTATGTCTGTGCAAGACACTATAGCCAGAACTAAAAGGACAACCCTGAAGTCTAGTGATGAGGAGGATGATGGTCCAATTAGGGTGCCCCTAAACAAAGTCTATGACTATCCACCTGGCACCCAAAAAACACCGGTTACTCTATATTAGACGAATTAGAGGAGAGCTCTGATGATAGTGCGTTCGAATCTGAGCAAGGGTTATCCTAGACAAACGCTTCCTAAGATAACTTGAATGATGAAGAGAGCCGTCTGAGACGATTGAGGAATCTAGGGGTCAAGATTCTCCAATCAACTTTGAAGGAGAGACCTCCTCTACCAAAAGGGGTCAAGAAGATCGAGACATCCTCCTCCCTACAAGAAAAGTTCACACCCTACTTCACCCATATCTCCGCAGCTATGCAAAGGAACATGCGGAAGAAGTTAGAAGACTTCCGGTCCACCTACGTCATGGGGGCGACTATGAAGTACATAGTCGTCTGCCCGCCTAGCTAGAGTTATGGGGACTCAGGCTTCGGATCTTATGAGGCAGCCATACATGCAAGCCTGAGGTTCCCTTTAGATCTTACAGTTGAAAGGATCTTGGATAGGTATCGCTTGGGGTGTAACAACTATCCCCCAACTCTTGGGTGGACATATTGGGGTATGTGGCCACCTGTAGGTTGTAAAGGGGTTGGACCTGGCTTTGAGGCGTTTACCTCCATGCATTATTTAAGCAAAGCTTCTAAGTCAGTCGCTCTCGGTTGGTATACTCTAACAAGCAAAAGGGATTCATGATGACTCTTGGAAAAGAGTCTAATTGGAAAGATTGGAGGAATAAACTCTATATCGTCTCTTCTCCGGACACCTTCCGGAACAATAAGTTCAATTCTTGGAATCAGGATCCATATCTTCTAGGCTAAAAAGGCAGTCCTCTCGCATGTGCCTGATAAAGGCTGGGATCAAATTCTAACGCCTGACCTTTTCAAAGTGGAAATTAAGTCTGTGGAAGGAGGGACTGATGAGTCTATTTTATACATATTTTTATTCCCCGTCCCATGGTCATATTTGAGCTTATTTGAGCTCTACGAAAATATTTTTATTACTTATATACGTTTTCTAGTGTTTTGTAGAGTTGGTATTATTTTGTAGAAATTTGCAGAATTATGATAATTATCGAGTTTATTAAGCCACTACAAAAATATTAGAGACAGATCGTATTTTATGGCCGAGTATTTTATGTCTAAGATCGAGTTAAGAAATTTAGTTCGGTGGTTAAGGGCTTAATTGGTCCCATTTATAAGCTACTATTATAGACTAGGTAATGGGCCCACAAAACATAAGACAAACAACAAAGGTCCAAGAGTAAACAAAAAGGCTCAAGAAAGGAGCCAAGTTGGCTGCCAATTACATGGCCTGGTCGGGAGGTAGATGGCCCGGTCGGGCGAGTCTGTTGCCGCAAAATCATTCACGATCCACCTGTTATTCTGCTTCGTCAATGGGCTTGTTGATTAAGCCCATTAGATCTTTTGCAAAGGGCTAAAGGCGGTGGATTAGATTATTTAAGGAGGGAGTAGTACGTAGGATGAGTAGGTTAGATTATTACTTTTCTTTATTCTTAGTTTAGATTTCCGTAACTTTGCTTCAGCTAGGATTTTTGTGGAATCTTTTATGCTTTTTAGTTTTCTAAGTTGACTTTAGTTTTTAGTTTCTTTAATCCTTGAGTTTTTATTTACAGTACTTTTAGACTTCATTAGTATACCTTTTGTTTTCGTACTAATTCGTCACTTTGCAGTTTCTTCAGATATAGTGTTCTTGTAAGTATCCGACAACTCGGTTCCAAAGTCCGAAGCTCGAGTATGTAACCTGTTAAGCTCCTATCGGCCAGACGAGAACCTACACAAAGAGAAGAGATTAGCTTATCCCGGGGTGATCCGAGGATAACCACTCCGATGACAAAGTCAGAAAGTGTTTAACAAAGAGAAGTTAGAGAAATAAAAGAGAGAAAGAGAAAGAGAAAGAGAGAGAGAGAGAGTAATAAATGCTACCCTCATTAATGAAGCTTAACCTACTATTTATACTAATCCTCATGACAGGTGGCTGCATGGCATGCAGACCTCCTTGCGCCAAGTGTCAAATTACAGATGACACGTGCTAGTCGCTAACAAGCCGATATGTATGCCGATTTCACAATTACTGATATGTCCGAGAGTAGCTGATAATCCGAACCCGGCTCAGAAACCGGCCCATAACTCTTTGTCGGCCTAATATCAGTATTTCCCCATACAACTAGTCCCCCAAGTGAGGACGTTGAATGTAATATTGACATTCTCACTTTGAGGTACACAATGTTATATTTTTACACGTTTCTTGCACTCTGTCGAGCATTTTTCTTCTAGTTTAGAAATTAATAATTAGGATGACTTTTTGCACATTGTATTGTGTACTTAAGTTGTTATTCATGGGCATGTATGGCGAAAAAACTCCGTTCTCCCCCCAAGTGACCTTATGTGCCGACAGAACACAAGGTCTACTTAACCAATGAATTGGGAGCGAAAAAACTCCGTTTTCCCTTCAAGTGCCTTGTGTGCCGACAGAACACAAGGTCTACATAACAAATGAACTGGGAGAAAAAAAACCCCGTTTTCCCCCCAAGTGACCTTGTGTGAACACAAGATCTACTTTTAAAACGCAGTCTTTTATAAGACGAATCGTTTATTAGGTTTTAATTAAAAGAGCAGAAAATATGCATTGGGGTGAGACACGTGTTGCCAATCTAATGGTTTTATATTTTAATTTTTAAAATTACCCTAGCCGTTGGATTTTTGAAACAATTGTCACATCAATCGTCACTTTTTGTAAATCCTTTCCCCTTCATTTTTATTTTTCATTTTCATTTGCAAACAAAAGAATAAACGGTTTAAAAGAGAGCATTTTCAAGGAAAGGGTTTCGTCTACACTTCCGTCACTGTTGTCTCAGAGCAATTTCCGGTCTTTCAGTGTTTGTTCCTAAAGCACATTCGAGTTGTTGATGTTCTGCACTGTTGGCGAATAGCTTTAAGGTATTTATAAATTTTATTTTTAAATTTGTATGTTTTGCACTTCGCTTTTTCTTTATTTTTTTTTAACTTTCTAGGTTAAGATATTAGATGTCCAATAGTAGTACTGAGGAAGAACAACCTACCCTAAGCACTGCTAGGCGCCGTCTTATTAGACAATCTTTAAGGAAGGATCTTGGCCAAACTGGAGGGACTGCCTCTTCCCTTTCTGACAATATTGACGATCCATTTCAGCCGTTATCTTCAGAAGAACAAAAGAAATTAAAGCTTTTTATCGCCATAAATTACTAGCCGATTGCGAGATGGTTGTCCGTCCTTGTAACCACCCAAATGTGTCTCCCCAAAACCAAACCCAGTGATGAATACCTTTCATGTCATTTGATTATCGAACAAAGCGAAAGTGTGAAAAGTCTAGTGATGAGGATGTTTTTATTAAAATATATCTTCTTTCTGTTTTTGAAAATATTTCTTTTCTTACCTTATTTATGAAAAACGTGCATTCCATTTTACTTTGGTCCATGATAAGGGTCCAATAATGGTGTAGTTGGGTAGGGTTTGAAAAGAGCTTTCCAACGATATATTATAAGCCCAATTCCGATAAATAAAGAGGAAGTTATGACAAAATTACTAAACAGGACCCGGTTTGATATTTATACGCGGCTCAATGATCTAGAGGAGGGCCTAATATTGATTTATCATTCCTAATGCAATTAGAATTGGTTTTAGTTTCTTAGATTCTTTTAGATGGTTCTTTTCATACCTAATTTAATTAGCATTGATAAATTGACATTAGTTGACTTTTTAGAGTTTTAATCAGAATAAAAGAAGTGTTTTTAAGGAGAACACAATTTTGCCCTCCTGTACGGCTAAATTTTATCAAAATTAAGAAAACGCGTGGAATTGTTTTCTAGCGCCTGACGACAGGATTAGCGCTTGGCGCTAATGCTTGTCATCTTGCGCTAGCCTTAGCTCTTGGCGCTAATGTCTGGCGTCTGGAGCTAATGCTTGGCGTCTGGCGCAATCCTTAGCGCCTGGCACTAAGTCGTTTTATTCTCTTCAAAACTCTGATTCGTTTTTCTACCCATCCGGCTGATTTTCTCTATAAATAGCCTCCTAAAACCTTCGTTTTCAATCAACAACTCTCTAATTCTAAATCTCTCTCATCAAGAAATTCTTGATTCTCTCTCTCTTTCTAAGCCTAGCTTTTTACAAACACAATTCATGTACATTAGCACTAGAAACACCTAGCCAAGTTCGAAGTTGCCTTCGTCCTAGACGTGACAGGTTTGATATTTCTGAGGGTTTGGTCCCAAATCTCTATTTCAATTATTTAATTTAATTATTTATTTTATTATTTTCCTTGAAATTACTAACGCGTGTATTTTGTTATTAGACAGAGATACGAGGCATCCAAGTATGTGCTTTAATTGATTTTATTGATATTATGTTATAGAAATCTTGTCTAGGTTGTTATTATGATTCCTAGTATCATGTTAGGATGCTTGATGTTTTGAATGCCAACAATGATTTCTAAAATTATTTTTAGGGAAAAGGTTATAATAACAAATATGCTTATTATGATTCCTGTGATGCTTCCTATTTTCTTTCCTAATATTCATGTTAGTATCATGCCTAGGATCTTGCTTATTAATATTATGCTTTAACCTGATTATGATAATTATGATTATTATTATGGTTATAATTTATTATTTGATTATTATTATGTTGCTTGATGTTATTTATTTTTATTGCTTGATCACGCCTTTTATGCATGTTTAAAGGGAATTGGCACTTGTAATCACGCTTATTAAGATAATTAATAATCTTGTTTAGGGTTAATTTGATTATAATTTAAGTGATCGCCAATAATAGATATATTTGTGCATTAAATATTCAACCAACATAGATAAACATGTTTAGGGTTAATCCTATTAATTTCATGTTAGTCAGAAAGCGCACATGAATACGATCAGAATAAAGTAGAGTCCTATTATTAGGGTAGGTTCAATCTCTTTTAGGTTGGATTTGTACCTTCATCCCTGAACTACCAGTCATGGTTCCAGACCTATTGGAGTTAACGATCTCCTGGATCGTTAAGGGGTGTAACCTTCACCTTGTGAACGGTTTACAAGTTCCTTAAACTTGTTGGCGACTCTTTTGCTCTAGCTTCCTTCCCTTTGGACGCCACCTTAGTTGTATGATCATAGTGGGATTCAAGCTAGGGGTAATGCTGGAAATATTCCCCACAGTTTTTGGCGACTTCACTGGGGAGGATTTCTATTTCATTTCCTAAAATTAATTTTGGCAATTATTTAGAATGAGTGGATGAGACTCGAAAAGTTCTAAGTATTTCATGTGCGTAATTTTGATTAACATTATTTTCATATGCATAAAAATGATCTCATTGGAAATACCATCGTAAGGAGTTAAAACATAAGATTTTTACACGTGGGAAATTTGAGAAATATATTTCACAATTAGGATCAAAATAATGTTGCGCGAAACTGGAAAATTTTATCGAGCACAGAAAGCTGCTGAGGCATGTAGGAATTGGCGTCTAGAAAACATAGTCTAGCGCCGATGATTTGACTCTGGCGCTGGGCGACAGCTTCCGTCGCCAGGCGCCAAAGCCAAATCGTGGCGCCGACCTCTATTTGCTTGCGCCAAGTTTTTCCAATACCGAGCCAAAAATATGTGTTCTAATTTTGACTAGTTTTTAGCAATGTTTGCTCGATCCTACTTCCTGATTGATTTTTTCTCACTTTTTTGAAACCCATATGTGTTCTACATATGGACATAACCCTATGGGAATTCATGCTCCATCTACCTGATTGAACACTCTGTGCAACAAAGGGTACATCCGAGAATGTTGAATTAACCAAACCATGGAAGTGAGTTTTTAACTCGCAGTGTCCCATCCACTCGCGCCAACCCTTCAAAAGGTAAGGCTTCCGCGCAGTGCATCTGCACAAGTAACCATGAACCCTCTTTAAATATCCCATATCATGAACTTTAGAGAACTAGAGCCATGGTTAGGTTGCAAACTCATTGCATCATATTGTGCCTACTTGACTAATTGTGCATTATTTGTTGTGCATACTCTATGTGTTTTTCCTTACCGTTTGCTTGACTTGTGTTTAAGATTAAATAAATTGCTTAATGGCTAAAAGGACTTTTCTTAATTAATTAATTAATTAATTTTGAGTAATTAAAGTCTAATAATTTAATCAGAAATTACCTAGTACGACTTTAGGCATACCCTGTAGAGTAATAATACCGAAAGCAGTCCTAGATCAATGTTCCAGCAAAGGCGCCAAGGTTTGGACTGCAGCACCACTTTACTCCTGGCGATAGTTATGTCTTTTGGCGCTAAACTCCACAATACAGCGCCAGTCCTGTTGTTTTGACGACAGTTCGGTATGTTGCTCGAGTCATCATTTTGTGTCTAATTGAACAGTCTGCTAATCAATTCGATTATTCTTATTAATAATAATACCTCGTTAAATCTTTAATCGAGTCTAGTCACATAGTCTAGCCACATGGTCTTACACAAGAGTCTTAATATGTCACCTACACTTACTAAACTCACTAGTCTTAGAACACACTTTGAGTATATGTCACCATGACCATGTCTTAGGTTCATGCATGAGTCGGTTTTTTCCGTTATTTGAGTTGGGGGTACATTCTATTCCTAATTTTTTCACATCTCTCCACCTACATTACCTTTCCAATTTCTACATGATCCCTTCATATCAAAACCTTCATTCTTCTTGCCTTCTTCCATCTATGCATGTTGAATAAAGTTGAGTCAAATAATTAACAATGAATATCCCTAATTTCCACAGTACTTGGTCAAGAAAAGAAGGGCGATTAATCAAGGATAACATATTTGTTCAAGTTCTACTTTTTGATAAACCAGTGATTTGGAAAAGAAAAGCTAAGAAGATAATGGCAAGTCAAGAAGAAGTCAATGAACTCAAGAAGCAGTTGGCTGACGTGACTGAGACATTGAAGGTTTTAACCCTCAAAATCAATGACCCTGTGAAGCAACAACAAATGGACCTTGTGCAAGAAAGCTTGAGCAAGCTATCTAGTGATTACAAGTTTTAGGGCATTAGTTCAAAAGGGGTCTCGGTGGACAAGGAGCTTCTTCCGCGGAAGTTCAATGCCAACGACATCCCAAAATTCAAGGCAACAGATAACCCTTACTTTCATCTAAGAGTTTTTGAAACTATAATGAACATTAAGGGGATTGATAAGAAAGTCTTTCATTCCTTGTTTTCCTTGTCTCTTGAAACCGTTTGCCAACAATGGTTCTTTTCCCTTGACAAAGAGAAAACCTCTACCTGGGAGTCGATAACAAACGCTTTCATAGATAGATATAAGTGTGACATTCAAGACGAAACAGACCACAGACAACTTGAGATGTTAAAACAAAAAGAAACGAAGGATTCACTTCTTTCTTCAACAAATGGAGGGAAACTTCAGCTAATATGGTAAAGGTTCCTACCGAAAAAGATTCTGTAAGGATGTTCGTAAAAAACCTTCAAGAAAAATATGCAAATCACTTAAAATACCAACATAACTTGAATACTTTCAAGGCTGTGTATAATATAGGCATTGACATTAAAGATGACCTTCTAAAAGATAATAGTGCGAGAGGAAAGAAGAACAACCATCCTTCTTCTTCCTCTCTCATTAAAGAAGTACGTGCTACGATCACCCCCAAACCACGAATCCAAAGGTCGAAAAGAGTGTTCACTCCACTTGGCATCAGTTATGAAATAGCTTTTGAAAAGCTACACCACAAAGGACTAGTCATGCCCATAGGAACTATCATGGATCTAGTTCTAGAAGCCAGGCCACACAAGTGGGATCCTAATAAGCACTGCAAATATCACCAAGGAAAGGGTCACAACACTAAGGAATGTTGGAAATTGAAAGAAGCTATTAAGATCTGATTGATGACAATAAAACTTCCGAGATTCTAGCCATTGCAGAAGATCAATCATCCTTCGATCCTTCACTCCTTATCACACCTGTAGGTGATCCCATGATCGAGACAACTTATATAACCTCTGTTGATGAAGTGGCTATGATTGAGGAGGATGAAAGTCTTTTCTTAGATAATACCAGGGAAAACTTATCAAGTCTAAAAGAAGACGTTCGAAAACTACAAGATGTCATTGCCATGCTCTTGAATATGGTAGAAGGATTAGCAAATCGGGTGATGGTTATTGAACAAAATTCTCACCAAGGATTTAATTAAAAACTCAATGCTCCTAAGCCACGGGTAAAACGGACCATTGAAGAATACACACCAATAAGAATGACTTACAATGAAGCTTTTGTCTTTCTTCACGATCAAGGTCTCATTCACCCCATTGGTCCCAGTCAAGACCCTTCGCCTGAAGAACGGTATCCCTATTGAGACCCAAAATCTTATTGCCGATACCATAGAGTTCGTGGTCACACCACCGAAGTATGTCTCTCTCTCAAAGATCGTGTTCAAGACCTCATTGATTTAAGTCTCCTCCATGTTCCTCCAAGCAACAAAAAGGCTAGGATTAGTAATGTAGACACCCATTTGTGTCTCCCCAAAACCAAACCTAGTGATGAATACCTTTCGTGTCGAATCATAATCGAATGAAGCTAAAGTGTAGAAAGTTTAGTGTTGCGGACAATTTTAATTTCTTTTCTCTTCTCTCTATTTTTGAAAACTTATTTTAAGAAAAAAGCCAATCCAGTTTGGTTGGTCCATGATATAGGTCCAATAATAGTGTAGTTGGATGGGGCTTGACAAGAGCTTTCCAACGATATATTATAAGTCCAATTCTAATGAATATTGAGGAAGTTATGGCCAATTTACTAAACCGGGCCCGGTTTGAGCCTTATGTGCGGTCCAATGATCTAGGGGAGGGCCTAATAAGTTTTATCATTTTTAATGCAATTAGGAATAGTTTTAGTCTTCTAGATTCTTCTAGAAGGTTATTTTCGTTCCTAATTCAATTAGCATTGATAAATTGACTTTTGTTGACTTTTCAGAGTTTTAATTAAAATCAAAGAGCATTTTCGAGGAAAATATAAGATTTTATCCTCCAGTGCAGCAAATTCATCTGATTTTCAAAACCGCGTCAAAAACAGGCCTGGCGCCTGACTCCAGGCATTGGCGCCTGGAACCAGGCTTGGCGCCTGGAACCAGGCTTGGCGCCTGGCGTCAGTTAGCCAGGGTTGGCGCCATCTCTATTTTTCGTGCGTCGATGCTTTGTTTTGTTAATTTTATCTTTTTGGCTGATTTTATCTATAAATAACGTATTAAAAACTCCGTTTTCATTCACCAATTCTCATCAACAACCAGTTTTCAATAATAATCACCTACAATCAGTTTTCATTCGCTAATTCTCATCAAGTTTTCCTTGATTACTCTCTCTCTCTTTTTCTAAACTTGCTTTTAAATACAAAATTCCACATTCACAATATCTAGAAACACCTAGCCATATTCGAAGTTGCCTTCGCCCTAGACGTGAAAGGTTTAATTTCTGAGGGTTTGGTCCCAAATCTCTCTTTCAATTATTTAATTTAATTGTTTTTAATTATTATTTCCCTTGAAGTTACTAACGTGTGTATTTTGTTATTAGAAAAAGGTACGAGTCGTCAAAGTAAGTGATTTAATTGATTAATTGATGTTATGATGTAGAGATCATGTTTAAATGGTTGTTATGATATTCCTAGTATCATGTCTAGGGTAACTTTAATATTAAATATGATTGTTACGATGCTTCCTATTCTCTTCCTAATATTTATGATTGTTAGTATCATGTTAGGGCTAAAGATTTGATTTTTTATTGCTTAGTGACATGCTAGGGTTTGTTATTAATCTTGTTAGTATCATGCCTAAGATCTTGCTATTATTATGTTTTAACATGATTATTATGATTATGATTATTATAATTGTTATCATGATAATTATTGTTTTGATGATTATTGTTATGATGATTATTTTTAATTGTGATTGTTATGATTATAATTACGATGACTATTATTATGTTGCTTGATATTATTTATTTTTATTGCTTGATCACGCCTTTTATGCATGTTTAAAGGGAATTGGTACTTGTAATCACGCTTAATAAGATAATTAATAATCTTGTTAGGGTTAATGTGATTATAATTTCAAGAGATCGCCAATAATAGTTTATTTGTGCATTAATATTCGACCAAGATAGATAAACAGGTTCAAGGTTAATCCTATTGATTGCATGTTATTTAAAAAGCGCACATGAATACGATCAGAATAAAGTAGAGGCCTATTATTAGAGCAGGTTCAATCTCTGTTAGGTTGGATTTGTACCTTCATCCCCAAACCCTTATTTGGTTCTAGATCTTATGGAGTTGACGATCTCTTGGAACGTTAAGGGGTGTAACCTTCACCCTGTGAACGGTTTACAAGTTCCTAAAATGTGTTGGCGACTCTTTTGCTCTATCTTCTTCCCTTTTGGACGCCACCGTACTTTAGTGTTTGATCACAGTGGGGTTAAAGCTAGGGGGTTAACGCTTGAAATTTATTCCCTACAGTTTTTTGGCGACTCCGCTGGGGAGGATTTCTATTTTAATTCCTAAATTTGTTTCGGCAATGATTTAGAATGAGTGGATGAGACTCGTAACGTTCTAAGTATTTCATGTGTGTAATTTTGATTAACATTATTGTCATATGCATAAAATAGATCTCATTGGAAAGGCCATCCGTATTGAGTTAAAAACATAGGATTTAACACGTAGGAAATTTCAGGAATATCTTTCACAACAAGGACCGAAATAACACCGCGCGAAAACTGGAAAATTTTATCGAGCACAGAAAGCTGCTGAGGCATGTGGGAAGTAGCGCTAGGGGCCAGAGTATTGGCGCCAGACTTTTAGCCGTAGCGCCAGACGCCAGCATTGGCGCCAGGCACTACAGTTAAAAACTGGCGCCAGGCTCTGATTGCTGGCGCCAATTTCCCCCAATACCGAGCCAGAAATATGCGTTCTAATTTCGACCGATTTTCGTATTGTTTGCTTTATCCTACTTCCTGATTGAAATTTTTCTCACTTTTTTGAAACCCATATGTGTTCTACATATGGACATAACCCTGTTTGAATTCATGCTCCATCTACCCGATTGAACGCTCCGTGCAACAAAGGGTACATCCGAGATGTTGAATTCACCAAACCATGGAAGCGAGTTTTTTCTAAAGCTCGCGGTGTCCCATCCACTCGCGCCAACCCTTCACAATTAGGCTTCCGCGCGGTGCAGCTGGACAATTAACCATGGACCCTTTATTGACTAAACCATATCCTGAAGTTTAGAGAACTAGAGCCATGGTTAGGTTGCAAACTCATTGCATCATATTGTGCCTACTTGACTAATTGTGCATTATTTGTTGTGCGTATATTCTATGTTTTCTTAACCGTTTGTTTGATATGTGTTGAGATTAAATAAATTAATGACCTAAAGAACTTTTCCTAATTAATTAATTAATTAATTAATTTGAGTCAATAAAGTCTAATATTTTAATCGGAATTGACTTAGTACGACTTTAGGCATACCCCAATTGGCTAATAACACCGAAAACATTCCCAGATCGAAGCTCCAATATTGGCGCCAGGGTCTGAGCTGTAGCGCCACGCTGTGGAGTGTAGCGCCTGGTGACAGCTCTGTCGTCTGGCGCCAAGCTCCACAGTGCGACGCCAGTCCTGTCGTTTAGCTGACAGTTCGGATTATTGGTCGAGTCGTCACCTAGTGCATAATTAATCAGTTTGCTAATTAATTCGGTTAAGTCTTGGTGTCAATAGTACATGTTTGAGTCGGTAATCAAGTTTAGACACTAAGTCCCATGGTCTTACACAAGAGTCCAAGCATGTCACTTACACTCAACGCACACACCAATACACATACTTTGACCATGTCTAAGAGGGTCTTGTGTGCGCGTTTTTTTCGTCATTTTTTTAGGGGGGTAAGTCGGATATTAATCCTCCAATTTAAAAAACTATACTTAGTTCCCTAAAAATATGTACATTATTTTTGAAATATGCACCCAATTTTTTATTTTTTATTTATTCTTTCCATAAAATAAACCGTAAAGTCAAGTTGATTCGAGTCAACTAATTAAAACGCAAAATGGTTTAAATTACAGCGCGTGATCAAGAAAGGACGGACGGTTAATCAAGGACAACCTCTTCGTACAAACCCATAGCTCGTAAGAGGAAAGCTAAGACTATAATGACAACACAGGAAGAAGTCAACGAGCTTAGGAACCAACTGGTTACCGTGACCGAGACATTGAAGCTCCTAGCACTCAAGATCGATGATCCCGTGAAGCAACAATAGATGGACCTCAAGTAAGAGAGTCTAAGCAAGCTGTCTAGCGACTACAAGTTTCAAGGGCTTACATCACAAGGGGTCTCGGTGGACAAAGATCTTCTTCTGCAGAAGTTCAGTGCCAATGACATCCTAAAATTCAGAGCACCTGATAACCCTTATTTTCATTTAAGAGAATTCGAAACAATAATAATGAGTATTAAGGGTATCGATAAGAAGGTTTTCCCTTCTCTATTCTCACTATCTTTCGAGACCGTTTGCCAACAATGGTTCTTTTCTCTTGAGAAAGAAAAGACCTCAACTTGGTTGTCCATAGCAAACGCTTTCGTCGATAGGTACAAGTGCAACATTCAAGTTGAGACTGACCATAGGGAACTTGAAATCCTCAAACAGAAACAAAATGAAGGCTTCACCTCTTTCTTTAACAAATGGAGAGAAACCTCAGCTAAGATGATTGAGATGCCAAGTGAAAAAGAGTCTGTGAGGTTGTTCATCAAGAACCTTCAAGAAAAATATTCCAAGCATCTCAAGTATCAAAATAATCTCCATACCTTCAAGGCCGTCTATGATATTGGGATCAATATTGAAGACGACCTGGCTAAGTTAAAAGTTGCCAACAATAACTCCAACATTGGTTGGAAAGGAAAGAAGAACGACAATCCTTCTTCTTCCAAAACCATCAACTCAAACCATGTTATCACTTTTAATTTAGGTGAAGTCCTTGCTATGAACAATCAAGGACAAAAGAAACCATTTAGAAGAAACTTTACTCCTAATTGCATGAGTTATGACACCGCATTTGATCGATTAAATGAAAAAGGTCTTATAACTCCTATTGGACCATTCGGGGACCCACTAGTCGAAAAGAGGTCGGCTAATTGGAACCTCAATGCACACTGCAAGTATCACCAAGGTAGGGGCCATCTAACCGAAAACTGTTGGAAGCTTAAGGAAGCTATCCAAGACTTGATTGACAATAACAAGCTGCCATTGCCCCCTGCCAGTAAGAAGCCAAGCATCGATAATGCACCTCTCGCTCATACCCTGGCTATCTCTGATGAGGAAAATGAGGTTGATCCCTCATCTCTCATTAGACCTGTCAAAGAAATCTATGCCACAGAAAAGGAGGAGGAAACCTTCTTTGATGTCAAGGATAACCTTCCAGAACGGGCAAGTAAGGAAGATATACAATTCCTCACACTGTCTATGATGGAGGTATCGCATTTACTACGTGAAGCTCTCAAGGCTATAAAAGAACCCCAAAAGAAATATGACGAGGTTCCACTTCTGAAAGGTAAACCTAAAAGAGAATTCACACCCATAGGAAAGACCTATGATGCTACTTTTGATCATCTCTATGATCAAGGACTAATCAAACTCATCGGTCCAACAGAGGATCCAACACCAGAAAAGCGATCTCTAAGGTGGGATCCCAAATCCTAGTGCAAGTACCATCAAGGAAACGGTCATATAACAAATGAATGCTACAGGTTTCAAAACCTCATCCAAGATCTTGTGGAAGCCAACAAGATCTCTTTACCTCTAGCTAGCAAGGGAACGACTTATGAAGAAAAGCATTTTCCTTTACAAGTCACTAAAAGACCCAAAAAGAGTAATATAATCTACACTCCAATTGGGATCCCATATGCACAAATGTTCGAAATGCTCTCCGAGAGTGGCGAGATCAAACCTCTCGAACCAAGACCATTCGAATCATTAAAAAGGATAGATAGGTATTACTGTCAGTATCATCAATCAGGAGGTCATACCATAGAAAACTATTTCAAATTCAAGGATTTGGTTCAGAAAATGATTGATGAAAAGAAACTAGTCCAAGTGCAACAAGAAGATGATGGAACCATCAATGGAGTTTGGGACAGTGATGAAGAAGATGTCTATCTAAAAGACATAATAGGATCTCCACCTTTTGTATCGTACACCACAGAAGACGTTTGGGATGAAGAAGACTCGTCGATAGACGTCCTCACAAGATCCGGGAGAATGCAACCTCCCGTTTCAACACAACCTATGCCAACCACACAACAAGTTCCCATACCTATCAATGAAGACAATGATATTGTTAAGAAGTTTATGAAGGCAAAAGTTGAGATGAATGTATGGGAACTCTTGGCAACATCTCGAGAATATAGGTTGGCTCTAATGAATGCCTTAGATAAAATTGGGATAGATTCTGACATTACCCCTGAGGGATTAGCCAACTTCCTCACAAGTGATCTTCCTAGTCCAATTAATTTGATCACCTTTTCTGACAAGGATTGACCCCCTAGAAGGTGACAAACAATACAAGGCATTAAACCTCACGGTAGTTTGCAAAAGGATGAATGATCTTATGACTCATGTAGACAATGGATCGTCCATCAACGTTTGTCCAATTAGAACTGCGAGGATGCTAGGCATAAGGGACGAAGATTTAACTCCGTCTACACAAGGAATAAGGGCCTATGACAACACTCGTCGTCAAGCTCTTGGCAAAATTACCCTGAATGTAATGGCAGGAGCAATAGAGCATGCTACTACTTTCCAAGTAGTAGACATTAAGGCTTTGTTCAATTTGCTGTTGGGACGCCCTTGGCTTCATGACCTAAAGGCCGTCCCCTCATCTCTCCACCAACAAGTAAAAGCTATAGTTGGCGGAATTCCTATCACCATCGATGCTTCGCCTATGAGGATCAAATCTATACAGAATCCAATCATTAATGTGGAGCACGACGAGGATGATAAAGATTTTAGGGCTTTAACGAAGAAGTCTCTTAAATCCATGAGGATGAAAGGACCCCTCTTTTCCACGACTCCCATTCCAACATGATCGTAAATGCTATGTTGAAGAAACAAGGACATTTTCCTGGGATGACCATAGGAAAGAAGAAAGGAACGGAAAAACCGCTGGAGTCACCTGGCCTCCCTAAGTTAGACACTTTCGGACTTGGTTTCGAACCGACTCGGAGAGATCTCAAGCAAGCCTAGGAAAAGTCAAAGGCACGTAGGGACGCTCGCATTCAAAAGAAAGCAATCCCAATGGAACAGTACCCTATTACTCTTAATGGTCAGTTTATAAAAGAAGGAGAGGACTATCCATGCCATGAATTTCCCGAGCCATTTGTTGTAAACGACATAAGACAACCGGGATTCGAGATTTTCTTGGATTGCTACTTCACTGATGAAATCCCAACTCCTGTCCATAAGGAGAAAGCACCCCCATGCTTTGACTTTAACGTCATGGGATTACTGTTTGGGCGAGAAAAGAATGAGCCAACTTACAGAGAAGATAACTCCTCGCTTATTCAAACAGTCCTACAAAGCGAAAGCTTCGATCCCTCGAAGATAATCACTCCAGCTGAAGGATCACTACAAGGGTGGCGCAAGACTATCAAAGTGACTACTCCAAGTGAAGGAAGATATCCATCACGACAGGGCAAGGGCCGATGTTTGAAGAGTCGTCTAAGTCAGAGTCTTTCCTCCTAGAGTCTTCTAAGTCTTTAGTAGTAGCACCTTCCCCTCCTATTTCTTCTCCTAGAATAGTTAGTGATCAAGTCCCTGAGGACATATCACTCTTTGATGTAATGATCTCAGAGTATAATAATATTTCTCCTTCTCCTTATTTCTCGTGTTCTTCTCTAACCCAAGATAACGAGCATTGCTTAACTAACAATGTAAAAGACAAAGAAATTATTAAAGCAATGGAAACACTCGAAAAGAAAACACCGGTAATTGAAGAAACTGAAACGGTTGATATCTCAAATGATTCCACCCATAAAAGAGAAGTTAAAATCGAATTAACAATGAATAAACAAGAAAGAACCGATTTAATTAACTTACTTCAAGAATTTATCGATGTATTCGCTTGGTCATACGAAGATATGCCTGACATTAATAGAGAAATAGCTCAACACACTGTACCACTAATTCCAGGAATGAAACCCGTAAAACAAAAGTTACGTCGAATGAAACCCGACGTAGCTCTTAAAATAAAAGAAGAAGTTCAAAAATAAATAACTGCAGGTTTCATCAAGGTATCGAAATACCCCGAATGGGTCGCCAATGTCGTCCCAGTTCCGAAGAAAGACGGAAGGGTAAGAATGTGTGTCGATATCGAGATCTAAATAAGGCAAGTCCAAAGGACGACTTCCCTTTGCCACACATTGATATTCTGGTAGATAACACGGCAAATCACGCGCTCCTCTCGTTCATGGATGGGTACGCAGGTTACAACCAGATTCTCATGGTAGAAGAAGACATGGAGATAACAACTTTTATAACGACATGGGGCACTTACTGCTACATAGTAATGCCATTCGGGTTGAAAAACGTGGGTGCTACTTACCAACGTGAAGAAACTGCCTTAATCCATGACATGATGTATAAAGAAGTCGAGGTATATGTCAACGACATGATTGTAAAGTCAAAAGACCGTCCAGGCCATCAAGTAGCCTTAAGGAAATTTTTCGAAAGGCTAAGGAAATACAATATGAGGTTAAATCCATCTAAGTGTGCTTTTGGAGTCACCTCAGGCAAGCTTTTGGGTTACGTCATAAGCGCTAGAGGAAAAGAGGTAGACCCAACCAAGATCAAAGCAATCATGTCAATGCCACCGCCCAAGACTTAGAAACAAATTCGAGGATTTATTGGCCGGTTGCAATACATAAGTAGGTTCATATCAAAATTGACGACAATATGTGAACCAATCTTCAAAAAGCTTAAAAAGAATGTACCAGTAATATGGGATGACGAATGTCAAAAAGCCTTTGAAAAGATCAAATCCTATCTCGCAAATCCTCCCGTATTAGCACCAGCACTTCCCGGAATACCTCTTAGGTTATATTTGACGGTTACCAAAGAGACAATGGGAGCTATGCTAGCACAAGAAGTAGAAGGCAAAGAAAATGCAATCGACTACCTAAGCAAGAAGATGCTGGAGTACGAAGCACGCTATACACCACTCGAGAAGTTGTGCCTCGCCTTGGTGTGGGCCACAACCAAATTAAGACATTACATGCTAGTGCATACCGTCTTCGTAGTCTCCCGATTAGATCCACTCAAGTATCTATTTGAGAAATCTACACTCAATGGACGCATATCAAGATAGATAGTCAATCTAGCCCAGTTTGATGTAAGGTTCATGCCACAAAAAGCTATCAAAGGATCCGTGGTATCAGACTTTCTAGCAGACTTCCTAATAGAAGACTCAACGCCAATACAAGATAATGAATTTCCAGATGAAGACTTAATGGTCACTGAATATGATACTTGGACCTTATACTTTGATGGAGCCTCAAACCAAAAGGGATGTGGCGTTGGAGTATTACTAGTATCACCTAAAGAAGAGCATGTTCCAATCTCCATAAAGCTCAATTTCGACGTTACCAACAATGCTGCTGAATATGAAGCATGTGTGGTAGGCCTTGAAACAGCTTTGGCATTGGGAGTAAAAAAGTTAAGGATATTCGGAGAGTCTTCTTTGATCATCAATCAGATATCTAAAAGGTGGAAAGTAAGGAGCGAAAGTCTAGCCCCTTACCAAACCTATCTGGAAACTCTTACCGATCAATTAGAGAAGGTAGAATACACATATCTACCTAGGGAAGAAAATCAATTTGCTCATGCCTTGGCAAGACTAGCCTCAATGGTTAGGATTCCCACAGAAATCGAGCAAATGCCTCTAACCATAGAAAAAAGGCACAAACCAGCATACATCCAGGCTATAGAAGACAACGAAGTAGTCCAAGGCGAAGAAGAAGAGGAAGAAGAACCGTGGTATATGGATATACTCAATTATGTCACCAAAGGAGAATACCCTCCCCATGCTGACAAAAGAGCAAAACGAGCGTTAAGGCTTTTGGCTTCCCAATATGTACTCATAGACAACGAGCTACATAAAAGGGTACCTAAGGGTCGAGCACTCTTATGTGTAGGAAAGAAGGATGCACAAAGAGTAATAAGAATAGTCCACGAAGGAATCTGTGGCACTCATATAAACGGCTCTAGTCAAAAAAATAATGCGAGAAGGATATTATTGGACTACAATGAATAGGGATTTCCATCAGTATGTGAAAAGATGCCCCAAGTGCCAAATTTATGCTAATTTGCAACATGTTCCTCCATCCTTGCTCTACACCTACACATCGCCATGGCCATTCTCTACATGGGGAATCGACATCATCGGCAAAATCATTCCCCCATGAACAGAAGGCCACGAATATAACTTAGTAGCGATTGATTACTTCACAAAGTGGGTCGAAGCGCAATCATACGCTAAACTCACTGCAAAACATGTAGCACTCTTTATCGAAAGAAATGTTATTTGTCGATACGGAGTCCCACGTGAAATGATAAGTGACAATGGAACTCACTTTCAAGCCAAATGTGAAGAATTGCTACAAAAATACGGCATTCAACATCATCATTCTTCCCCTTATAGGCCTCAAGCAAATGGAGCAGTCGAGGCAGCTAACAAAAATTTAAAGACTATCATCGAGAAAATGACAGAAAATTACAAGGATTGTCGTGACAAACTTCACTTCGCATTGTGGGGTTACCGCACGTCAATTCGCACATCAAAAGGAAATACGCCATTTTCCTTGGTATATGGAATGGATGTCGTACAACCTGTTGAACTAGAAATACCATCTCTACGCATTGCGTTAGAGAGTAAACTCGATGAAGTTGAATGGACTAGGGCAAGATATGAAGAATTAATTCTCCTCAGTGAGAAACGACTAGATGCTCTGCATCACACTCAGTGTTATCAAACTCGTATGGCTAGGCGTTTTAATAAGAAGGTCAAGACAAGAAACATCAAAGTAGGAGACTTGGTGTTAAAAGCACCAAGGAAAAATGTTTTAGATCCAAGGGGAAAATCTAGACCTAATTGGTTTGGACCCTACATTGTCAAAACAATCCTGTCAGGAGGTGCAGCAAAACTAACTGACATGGATGGCAATGAGTTCTCAAACATGACAAATCTTGACCAACTTAAGAAATACTACCCATAATTACTTGAGTAGGATACTCAAGAGAGCTACGTTTTGCCTGATTCCATAAGATAGGATACGTAGGCAACCCTTTACGGGTGCGACCACTTTATTTTTCGACATTCTCGCGTCCCAGAGTTAATTAAAAACTCGACAAAAGATCGGCGAAATATCGGCGTCGTAGAGAAGAATCTGGCGCCAGCCAACAACCATCAGGGCCAGCCGATGGAATTAACGCCTGGCGCCAGACTTTCCTGGCAGGCGCCAATAACAAATAAGCGGCGCCAATTTGCAGATAAATTCTGGGAAAATTTCGGTGTTTTTCGGAAAAATTTTGACTTCCGTACTCGAATAATTTCTGGAAAATTAATTTTTTTCGGTTTTCATTGCTTTAATAAAATAAAATTAAAGTAAATAATTTAATTAAAAGCTGAAATTTCATTAATAAAATAAAATTACATTATTGATGGAATTTAAATAAAGCTGAAATAAATTAACTTTAAATGAAAAATATAAACTAAGTCTAATAATTTGAAGTTAAGCATTGCTCCTAATCTTTCTTTTCTTTCCTAGCCCTTTTCCAATTTTTGTCTGCTTCTTCCTCGTCATCCATAACCTTAGCTAGTAGGCATCCTTTAGAGGACCTACATTCAATCTTAGAGTAGATAGTCTCCCCTTCAGCTAGGACACCATGCTTCTTTTCTACCCAAGCTTTTTTCTCTGTGGTGTCAACTTTCCTTTTTCCTTTATCTTTGGTAGTACTTTTCTTCCTAGGCATTGCAGGTGTGTTGAATTCAACTCTTGCACCTAAGCGTTCCTTGGCAAGAATCACCCTGTCACCCAGACGACTCTTCACATCAGTTTTACCCTGATCTTTCTTCGAATCCTTCGAAGGTTTCTTCAGCAACAACTGCTTCACATCATTGGGCAAATAAGGAGGAACCTTTTGGGTAATTACTTCCCATAAAGGTCTGGCACTCCAATAAGCATCAAATCTGTCTACTTCCTGTGAGACAGGGTACTCATAGGGAGGACGAAGATCCCTGGAAGGAATATTCTGAAGCAAGTCGTATCGTCTTTTTACCCTACAGGGATAGTAATAACTCATACGAGACAAACTTGGAAGACGACAGAAAGGTTGCTTGTTCACACCAACCATCCTTTCTATTTTCCACCATGGGACGACCCACTTGATAGCAAAATTGCGAGATTCAAAGACCTTTCTCCACCCATGGCGCCCAATTTTAGGGAACCGTTTCTTCCTTCTCACGAAGCAATTGGGAGTATACTTCTCAATATTTTCCAGAGGGCTAATTAGTTCTAGCCTTTCAATTAGCCACATCTGTAAAAAAAAAAATTGCAATGCAAATAAATTATTATTACAATACAAAAATATATTTTTCTACCTGTAATAGAATTGGAGAGCCGCGAAAAGGTGCTTTTGGGTTCCTTTTTAATTCATCAAGACTAATTATAGTCTCTCCAACTATCAATGGCATTGGATTTCTCCCTGATTCAATTTGTTCTAGTACGGTGGTTATAATTGATTGATCTTCATTATTTTTACCACTACTAAGAAAAAATTGATTAAGCATGCAAAATAAGAAAGCCCTTCTTCTATATATATGAAAAGATTCAGAAAGAGGTTTATCAAAATAATGGCGTGCAAATTCTTTCAGATTAACTATATTGCCATCTACTATTTTTGATAAATCCCTTTCTTTTAAATTAAAGAAGCGCTCAAAATCCATATAATAATATGCATCTACTCTAGGGATTACTTTGAGGTCTATTGCAGGGAAGCCTAAAATAACACCAAATTCTTCTGGCAAAGGGCTAATCTCATCATACCCTATTCTAAAGCAATGAGTATCAACATTCCAAAATTCTGGAGCGGTATGAATGAAATCTAAGTCAAGATCTACCCCTTTTATGCCATAAATTCCCCCAAGTGAAATAAATCTAATTCTTTTCTGTCTCTAGCATTAAGAGATCGACACCATTCATGGGTGTATTGAGTGAAAGTTTTGGTGACTAGAGACATGATATTATTTTTCTAAGATCAAGAATTATTTTATTCGCTGGAATTATGAAAATTCGGCTGAGGCAGGGGCTATTTATGCACGATTTACGAGCAATTTTAATCAGGATGAAATACGGAATCAGCGTCAATTGGGGCCAGACTCCGCAATTGGTGCCAGACGCTAAGGCTTGGCGCCACACGCTAAGTGTAGCGCCTGGCGCTACACCCAATTGTGTGGCGCCAACTGGCGCCAACCTGCCATGTCATCCGCGCTTTCTTAAATTGCGTTTTTATCCTAAATTCGAGTCGACTAATGACTTTACGGCCCCGATTATCTTTTCTAAATATCTTTTTTTACTTCTTTTTAATTAATATAACTATTATATTAATTATATTATTCTTTTTGGATTTTTAGCTTAATTTCCAAGATTTTATAAACCCATCATTTTATTTGCCTTTTCCTTTTTTTCATTTTTTCTTTTAGGGGAGAGAGTCGGATACCCTCCATCAATAATAAAAATGACGGAATTTCTGCGCAAAAATTGTTTGTTACACTTTTCTTACACAAACACAAACATGCACATAATAATAGCAAACATAAATAAACTCATAATAAGTATGTATGTACAAAATATGTCTAAAAATGAGTTTTAACTGAAAGGCAAAGTTCTATACAAAGTCAAATAAAAAGCACAGGTACAAACCACCCCGCGCGAGAGCAGACAAAGAAATAAGTCAGTAAACATGTGGAAAAATTTTGCAAATAAACGAAGATTACTCATGTCTGGTTGCAAGGAATCGACCACTTTACAAATCACGACTGGAGGAATCATCTCCTCAATCAACCCGTATGGACGAACTCAACAGTATCGCAAAACCAAGTATGTGAAGCGTTACTTGGAGGCTACTTAAAGATAAGAGTTGAAAAATCATACCGCCACATCCTCAGCAGGTACAGGAAGTGGAGCTAACAACGGCAGTAGCTCCTCTGCATAGCATCGCCCAGGGATCGTGCAAGATCACCAAGGGGGACAAGTTCCCTCTGACATGCTCAAACAACCTCGCGGCACCTGGATACTCAGCCACTCGGTGAAGTTGTTCTACCTTGTTGCAACATATTGTGGGTTCCTTGGTACGCCAGTTAGCCCCTCTAAGCAATTTGACATGATTTTTAGTAATCGGTTTGGTTACGTAAAGTGATCAACCTGATGAAAGATCGTCTCACTTAGTTTAAAGCGCCTAAGCATTGGCTCATTAACAAAAGGCACCGACATACTAGTTCATTCACAAAAGGCACCGACATACTGGTTCATTCGCAAAAGGCACCAACATATAGGTTCATTCGCAAAAAGGCATCGACGTACAGGTTCAAAGCAACAGAAGCGTCGATGTACAGGCATAGCGGAAGCAAAGTTCAGGCGAGATTTTAAAAGATTGGCGAGCGGAGATCTTCGGTAACTTCCTTTGGGAAATTATCGCATCAAATAAGGATGGCTGCAAGCGAGGATATCTTTGACGACATTCCCTAGCTTGCAGAGAGTTGTCACAAACAACTTAAGGTAATTTCAGGCGAAGTTGTCTTCGATCGTATTCCCTTAGACGTGGAAAATGGTCATAATGCGAAAGGAGATTGTTTCAAGAGAAATAATCTTCGATAGTATTCCCTTGGACGTGGAATATTATCAATGCGGATGAGGATTGTTTCAAGAGAAATAATCTTCGGTAGTATTCCCTTGGACGTGGAATATTATCAATGCGGAGTAGGATCGTTTCAGGCGAAGCAATCATCTAATTTAGAAGCAGTTACAGGCGTAGCGGTTTTCAAGCGGTATGGCATTCTCTAGCTTGCAGGAGGTCATCAAAACAACAGGATACAGAAAATCGGTTACTTTCAGAGACGTGTGCTCGACGGTGCAAGATACCCGTTTCTTAACTCTCTTATATGTTTAACTAACGCTAGTTTTGCAGGTATCGGCGTTGCAAGAGTGATTTAGGATCGCAGAACGTTCTGAATCATTCTCCGTCCCTATCGCTACTTTGACTTTTGTTTTTGAAACTTGCGTTTCTCCAAACTCAGTCAAAGTGGGGGCTTCTGTAGACACCCATTTGTGTCTCCCAAAAACCAAACCCAGTGATGAGTACCTTTCGCGTCGAATCATAATCGAATGAAGCGAAAGTGTGGAAAGTTTAGTGTTGCGGACAATTTCAATTTCTTTCATCTTCTCTCTGTTTTTGTAAAATTATTTTAAGAAAACAGCCAATACAGTTTAGTTGGTCCATGACATGGGTCCATTAATAGTGTAGTTGGATGGGGCTTGACAAGAGCTTTCCAACGATATATTATAAGCCTAATTCCGATGAATATTGAGGAAGTTATGGCCAATTTACTAAACTGGGCCCGGATTGAGCCTTATGTGCGGACCAATGATCTAGGGGAGGGCCTAATATGATTTATCATTCCTAATACAATTAGGAATGGTTTTACTCTTCTAGATTCTTCTAAAAGATTCTTTTCGTTCCTAATCCAATTAGCATTGATAAATTGACTTTTGTTGACTTTTCAGAGTTTTAATTAAAATCAAAGAGCATTTTCGAGGAAAATATACGATTTTATCCTCCAGTGCTGCAAATTTATCTGATTTTCAATAACGCGTCAAAAACAGGCCTGGCGCCTGCCTCCAGACATTGGCGCGTGGAACCAGGCTTGGCGCCTGGCGCCAGCTCTGTTTTTCGTGCGCTAATGCTCTGTTTTGTTAATTTTATCTTTTTGGCTGATTTTCTCTATAAATAATGCATTAAAAACTCTGTTTTCATTCACCAATTCTCATCAACAACCAGTTTTCAATAATAATCACCTACATTCAGTTACCATTCGCTAATTCTCATCAAGTTTTCCTTGATTACTCTATCTCTCTCTCTCTCTCTCTCTCTTTTTCTAAAATTGCTTTTACATACAAAATTCCGCATTAACAATATCTAGAAACACCTAGCCATATTCGAAGTAGCCTTCAACCTAGAAGTGAAAGGTTTAATTTCTAAGGGTTTGGTCCCAAATCTCTCTTTCAATTATTTAATTTAATTGTTTTTTATTATTATTTCTCTTAAAGTTACTAACGTGTGTATTTTGTTATTAGAAAGAGGTATGAGGCATCAAAGTAAGTGCTTTAATTGATTTATTGATGTTATGATGTAGAGATCATGTTTAAATTGTTGTTATGATATTCCTAGTATCATGTCTTGGGTAATTTTAATATTAAATATGATTGTTACGATGCCTCTTATTCTCTTCCTAATATTTATGATTGTTAGTATCATGTTAGGGCTAAAGATTTGATTTTTATTGCTTAGTGACATGCTAGGGTTTGTTATTAATCTTGTTAGTATCATGCCTAGAGGTGGCCAGTGGGCCGGGTTGGACCCAGCCCACCCTAACTCGCACGGCTGGTGGGTCACGTGGGTCCGACCCGGTTTCAATCCGGCACAGCCCGGCACAGCTCGGATTTAATCCGGGTTGTGTCGTGGGTCCAAAATTTTCGACACAACCCATTTCAACCCAGCTCAGTTTAACCCGTTTGATTCGACCCAAATCGCACAACCCGTTTTGGCTCATTTAATTCGACACACCTAGCCCGTGAACCCACCTAACCCGACCCACCTGGCACAACCCAGCCCGCACGGCCCACCCGCACGAATGACCCACCCAACCCGCACGAGCCAACCCACCTAACCCGCACGCATGACCCACCCAACCCGCACGCATGACCCACCCAACCCGCACGGCCGGCACAACCCGCACGGCCCGCACAACCCGCACGGCCCGCACAGCCCGCACAATTCGCACGACCCGCACGGCCCGCACGGCCTAACATCCATTTTAAAAAAAAACGGCTAGTTTTTTGTATCTAACGGCTAGTTTTTTGTATCTAACGGCTAGTTTTTTAAGTGTATGATCATCCATTCTATTTTTCCTATAAATACCAATTCCATTTCACTCAAATTTCCACACAAATTCAAGCTTTCTTTCTCTCTTACTTAAAAATTCTTATTGTTCTCAAATTCTCAAGTGTTATATAGAGTTATATTTTTGTTAAAAAAATCTCCTTAATATTATTATTAGTATTCTTAAGATTCTAAAAAAAAAAAGTTCTTCTCCATATTATAATTAGTAATCATACAAAAAAAAAATGAGCTCAAGAGGAGGAATGGGAAGGAGTCAAAGTGGTGGTCGAAGTGGTAGCCAAAGGAGTGGTGGTGCAAATTTTTCGTATGAAATTAATACGGAAAATTTAAACCAATTTGTCAATGAATATGGAGATTATGGTTTAGGAGATAGGCAAAATATTCAAACGTCTCCACCACAACATTTCTCCCACGAGTCCCACCAATCATCAAGTTCAACTATGCCACCTCCATCGCAACCAACATCTCAACCTTCATCTCAAGGTAATTTCTAATTAAATTTTTATTGTTATGAATATTTAAAAAAACTATTATTAATGATTATAAAGTTAGTTTAGTTTCCAATTTTCTATGATTTACAATTAGTTAATTACCATGAAAAATGCGTTTGAATAATTATAATTAAAATATTTAAAATTTAAAAGCTTATTTTCATGAATAGCATTTAAAAATTAATTTTAATAATTTGATTTATGAAAGGTGTGGCGGTGAAAGTAGAGGTCGAGCACATTTTTCTTGGGTGTGGAAACATTTTGAACGAGTTGAGGTCACACCCCCGGGATGGCAACCTGGTCAACCAAAGAGGTTCACGTGTACATGCCTAGTTTGCAAGGCGCTAGGTGCAAATGTCAAGTCATATAATTGGAAAACGGGAGATGGAACCGGAACCTTGAGTCGGCATTTGCAAAATAAACACGACTTGTTCGAAAATGGCCCCCGTCCTTCGGGGGGTGGCGTCCAAACACAATTGGGTGGATACATGAACCAACCCAGCGGAGGTACACCTTTCATTTATAATAAAGATAGAATGATTGATGAAATGAGTACTTTAGTTATTGCTAATGAATACCCTTTTAGTTACGGTGAAAATGCAAACGTTGAGCATTTTAATAAAGTTGCATTACAACCTGCATTTACTCGTGTCCCCCGAAATACCCTAAGACGTTATACACAAACTTCTTATTATAAGTATAGGAGTGGTTTGATTGAATTATTTCGTACTTTTGATGGTCGTGTTAGTTTTACAAGTGATACATGGACTTCTAGTTTTGGCGAACCTTTTCTTTGCATTACTGCTCATTGGGTGGATGATGATTGGTTTATTAAAAAACGTATACTATGTTTTCAAGCTATGGAAGAAAGGCATACCGGTTTTAACATCAAAGTTCGTATTTTGGATTGTTTAAAAGAATTTCACTTGAATAATAAAGTTTTTTCTTTGTCTCTTGATAATGCAACTGCAAACACAAAGTGTATTGACTATTTGAAAAATGACTCCGAGTTGAATTTGTTGTTGGGTGGTAGTCTCTTGCATGTTAGATGTTGTGCTCATATTTTGAATTTGTCTGTTCAAGAGGGTCTCGCTGAGTTGCAACCATTGCTAAACCCAATTAGAACAGTTATAAAATGGATTAGGATTACTCAGTCAGTTAGAAGAAAGTACATAGCTATGTGTAAAGAGAGAGGTCTTAAGAAAAGACAATGGTCTATTGATACCCCTACCCGTTGGAATTCTACTTTCAAGTTGTTGAGTGATGCTATAAAGTATCGTGATATTTTGACCCAACTTTACAATGAGACTCGTGTTGATCCTACTGAGTTAATAACCGAAAGTCATTGGACTAATGCTTCTTTTGTTTGTGATGTTTTAAATGCTTTTGATAGTGCAACTCATATTTTCTCTTATATTTATGAGCCTAACGTTCATTTAGTCATAATTGAGTGTGTTAAAGTTGTTCACACCATCGAAGAGCATATGAAGATTGATGGACTTCGTCCCGTTCTTGATAGCATGAAACGTAAGTGGCATACTTATTTTAGTGAATTTCCAATCATTTATGGAATTGCTGCTATTCTTGACCCCAGTGTCAAAGCTGAAGGTTTGGAAAATCTTTTAGAATTTTATTATACAAGTTTAAGTATCGATTATGATGTTAGTGAATATATTAACAAATGCAAATCTGTTTTGGGAGACCTTTATGATCATTATGCATCTATTTATGGTTTTGATTTGGCAACACCAACTACTACTAGCACTTCCGATTCTAGATTTGGTTTTCTTGATAAAGTTATGAAAAAAAAACACAAAGCATCTACATCATTCTCGTCATCATCTTCTTCAACACTTGCTATTAATGATTATTTGTCATATCAACATGAGACCAACAACAACTTTCAAATTATAAAATGGTGGCAAGAACATAAAAAAAGTTTTCCTATATTGGCGAGAATTGCAAAAGATATACTTGCAGTTCCCGCTTCATCTGTTGCTTCCGAGTCTGCTTTTAGTGCAGGTAGAAGAGTGTTAGATGAAAAAAGATCTCGCTTAACTCCGGAAAGCATTCAAATTTGTGTTTGTAAGAAAGATTGGGATCAAGCTGAAAGAAGAACTCAAGGTTTAAAGGAAGACGAAGACGATGACGATGAAGATGATCCTGTGATGATATTGGAGTCGTCAACGGATGATGCAGCTTCCGGGGATGATGATGCAACAAACATGGGTGGCTAGAAAAGTCTAAATCAGGTACGCTAAGAACTACGTGGGCTTTGATTCTTTCGGGATACGTAGGCAACTTATTTTTCGAAAATTACAATTTAATTGCAAAATTAAATTTTAGTTTTCTAAAGATAGGTCCAAGCCCCCCCCCCCCAAATTTCAAAAGAAGTACAATATAAGAACTACGCTGGCTTTGATTCCTTATTTTATAATATAAGGATACGTAGGCATCTTAATTAAGAGCAAGCCATCAAATTGTTAATTTTGTAAAAATTAAAACACCACACAACCCACCCGACCCTAACCCACGAACCCACCCGACCCTAACCCACAAACCCACCCGACCCTAACCCACCTAACCCACAAACCCACCCGACCCTAACCCACTAACCCACCCGACCCTAACCCACCTAACCCACAAACCCACCCGACCCTAACCCACTAACCCACCCTTCGACCCACCCTAACTCACTAACCCACCTTGACCCGTCTAACCCACGAACCTAGCTCGACCCACCCATGACCCGTCTAACCCACAAACCCAGCTCGACCCACCCACGATCCGTCTAACCCACAAACCCAGCTCGACCCACCCACGACTCGTCTAACCCACGAACCTAACCCTGGTGTGTCCAACTTCTCCGACCCAACCCACGACCCGGCCCACCCTACCCTACGTGTGTCGTGCCGTGTGTCATGAAACCCCAACCCGCGACCCACCTAACCCTAACCCAGCTCGCACGACTCGCACGGTGGACACCTCTAATCATGCCTAGGATCTTGCTATTATTATGCTTTAACATGATTATTATGATTATGATTATTATAATTGTTATCATGATAATTATTGTTTTGATGATTATTGTTATGATGATTATTTTTAATAGTGATTGTTATGATTTTAATTACGATGATTATTATTATGTTGCTTGATATTATTTATTTTTATTGCTTGATCACGCCTTTTTTGCATGTTTAAAGGGAATTGGTACTTGTAATCACGCTTAATAAGATAATTAATAATCTTTGTTAGGGTTAATGTGATTATAATTTCAAGTGATCGCCAATAATAGTTTATTTGTGCATTAATATTTGACCAACATAGATAAACAGGTTTTGGTTTAATCCTATTGATTGCATGTTAATTAAAAAGAGGCCTATTATTAGGGCAGGTTTAATCTCTTTTAGGTTGGATTTGTACCTTCATCCTCGAAACTTATTTGATTCTAGACCTTATGGAGTTGACGATCTCTTGGATCGTTAAGGGGTGTAACCTTCACCCTGTGAACGGTTTACAAGTTCCTAAAACTTGTTGGCGACTCTTTTGCTCTATATTCTTCCCTTTTGGACGCCACCGTACTTTAGTGTATGATCATAATGGGGTTCAAGCTAGGGGGTTAACGCTTGAAATTTATTCCCTACAAGTAACAATAACAACAATGGTTGTAAAGGAAAGAAGAACGACTATCTTTCTTCTTCCGGAAACACCTACTCTAGTAATAGTGTTGGTACTTTCGACCTTAATGAAATCTTAGCCATGGATAATCGAGGATTTAGAAAGCAACTAAGAAAGGATTTCACCCCTATTGGAATTAGCTACGATGATGCTTTTGATCGACTCCATGCAAAGGGACTCATTACTCCTATTAGACCTATTTAAGATCCCCCACTTGAGAAGAGATTGTCTAGTTGGAACCTAAATGTACGCTGCAAGTACCATCAGGGTAGGAGTCATACTACAGAGAGCTGTTGGAAGATAAAGGAAGCAATCCAATATTTGATCGACAATAACGGGCTTCTAATACCTCTATTCGGCAAGAACACCAAGTGATGATAAGCCAAAGGACAAGAGACAAGCTTCAACGACAAAATTCATGATCTTTTTTCTAATTTTTTTATTTACCCTTTCCCCAATAAGTCTAGCATAGGCACCCTTCATCCTCCTTTAATTTATTTCTTAGAGTTTGAGTTTTACCCTTCACTTTTTAAATAAAATGAGCATTTCTTTTCTTGCATATGATTATCACATTGCATTTCCCAAAAAACAAAACAAAAAAACAAAAAAAAAACATGTCTAACTAAGCACAAGGTATACCAATGATTTGAGGCACCCCTTGTCGCCACATCATATTGCCTTTCACCCTTCTTTTTTACAATCCTTTCTTGATAAACGACTTTGACTCTCGTCTAATGATAGACCCTTCATTTTTCAACCCATATTTACCTAACCTTGGGAAGGCATGGTGTGGAACTTATGCAATTTTCAATTCCACAAAAATCTTGAGTGTTTTCAAGAGATTTAAATAGAAAAAAATAATAAAAATAATAATAAAAGTGTACAAAAGGGCAAGTGTTCCAATGTCTTTGAAATGAAAATGTCTTCGATATGAACACGTCTCAGATTGTGTCTCTTATTGAGTGCTTGATACCGTGCCTGAGAAACATGAATGCCAAGTGAGTGATAGACCGCGTGATCGGGATTGCCCACACTTATAAAAATATAAAAATTTAAAAGCAAAAAAAAAAAAAAAAGAGCTAAACCTTAAGCATGAAAATACAAATATTCCAAAAGCAAAGTTGCACACTTTGGGAGCTTTTCTAGGGTCTTGAGCCTTTTATCCCCTTCTTCTTCGACCTTTAGCCTCACCATCATTGAACTATTTTCAATATATCTTTCTCACACACTTAGCACTTACGGCCTAACTCTAGTATCACTTTCACACACATCACATATACATGACCAAATATACTTTCCCTTAGGAACCCTTTGTCATGAAATCTTAACACAACGCTGAAGCATGCCTTGTCATGTCAAAATTGCTCATCAATCATCATTGCATCACAAAGTATGAAGTACTTAGCCTCCGCGCCTAAGATACCTAAATACTTTCATTATCAAGTCAACTACGATAGTCTAAGATGTTAGAATCCTTGTATACAGGAGACAACGTTAACGGATTAAGATCATTCCACATGCACCTTCAAAAACTTCGCTTCTTTCTTTTTTCTCGTCTTTCTTTTTCGGGAGAAAGTCGGTACCCTCAACAAAAATGATGGAAATTTTTTGCTTTTTTTACATTTTCGAGTCGCAAGATCACAATACAATGTACACACGGGTCATGAGTCACACGTGTCAATTCTCCTTGGGTCAACCTCAAGTCGGTCAGTCACATTGAGTAACCCTCAAGTCAGTCGATCACCTTAGGTCAACCCTAAGAAAAAACATCAAGCCTTAGGTCAATCGTAAGAAAAACACCAACAAAGTCTTTTGGCAATCTTTTGATTTTTACAGGATACAACTATTCAGCAAAGCTCCTGTTCGCAGCCAACCAAATGATCGCAACAAAATTAAAGTATTAAAGCTCTATTGTTCAGAGACGCGTGGACAATCCTTTCAAGCTCTCTTGTTCAGAGACACGTGGACATTTCTTTTAAGTTCTCTTGTTCAGAGACGCATGGAAAAATCATTCAAAAGCTCTTTGTTCAGAGACGCGTGGATACATCATTCAAAAGCTCTTTGTTCAGAGACGCGCAAACACATCATTCAAAAGCTCTTTGTTTAGAGACGCGTTCACACATCATTCAAAGCTCTTTGTTCAGAGACGCGTGGACATATCATCAAAGATTTTTTGTTCAGAGACGCGTGGACATATCCAACAAAAGCACTATTGTTCAGAGACGAGTGAACATCAAAACAGCAAGATGGCGCTCCATAGATTGTCGAAGATTATCACAACAACAGCAAATGCAACAGCAAATCGGATACCTTCAGAGATGTGTGCTCAACGGTGCAAGGTACACGTTTCTTAACTCTCTTATCTGTTTAACTAATACTAGTTTTGCAGGTATCGGGGTTACAAGGATGATTTGGGATCGCAGAACGTTCTGAATCATTCTTCGTCCATATCGATACTTTGACTTTTGTTTTCGAAACTTGTGTTTCTCCAAACTCAGTCAATGTGGGGGCTTCTGTAGACACCCAAATGTGTCTCCCCAAAACCAAAACCAGTGATGAATACCTTTTATGTCATTTGATTATCGAACAAAGCGAAAGTGTGAAATGTCTAGTGATGAGGATGTTTTTATTTAAATATCTCTTCTTTCTGTTTTTGAAAATATTTTTTTTCTTACCTTATTTATGAAAAACGTGCATTCCATTTTAGTTTGGTCCATGATAAGGGTCCAATAATTGTGTAGTTGGGAAGGGCTTGAAAAGAGCTTTCCAACTATGTATTATAAGCCCAATTCCGATGAATAATGAGGAAGTTATGCCCAATTCCAACAAGGCCCGGTTTGATATTTATATGCGGCCCAATGATCTAGAGGAGGGTCTAATATTGATTTATCTTTCCTAATGCAATTAGAATTGATTTTGGTTTTCTTTATTCTTCTAGAAGTTTCTTTTCATTCTGAATTTAAATAGCATTGATAAATTGACATTAGTTGACTTTTTAGAGTTTTAATCAGAATAAAAGAAGTGTTTTTAAGGAAAATACGATTTTGCCCTCCAGTACGGCTAAATTTTATCAAAATTAAGAAAACGCGTGTAATTATTTTCTAGTGCCTTACGACAGGATTAGCGCCTAGCGCTAATGATTAGCGTCTGGCGCTAGCCTTAGCGCCTGGCGCTAAGTCGTTTTATTCTCTTCAAAACTCTAATTTGTTTTTCTATCCATCCGGCTGATTTTCTCTATAAATAGCCTCCTAAAATATCCGTTTTAAATCAACAATTCTCTAATTCTAATTCTCTCTCATCAAGAAAATATTGCTTCTCTCTCTCTCTTTCTAAGCCTAGCTTTTTACAAACACAATTCCTCATACATTAGCACTAGAAACACCTAGCCAAGTTTGAAGTTGCCTTCGCACTAGACGTCAAAGGTTTGATATTTCTGAGGGTTTGGTCCCAAATCTCTATTTCAATTATTTAATTTAATTGTTTATTTTATTATTTTACTTGAAGTTACTAACGCGTGTATTTTGTTATTAGAAAGAGATACGACGCGTCCAACTAAGTGCTTTAATTGATTTTATTGACATTATGATATAGAAATCATGTCTATGTTGTTATTATGATTCCTAGAATCGTGTTAGGATGCTTGATGTTTTGAATGGCAACAATGCTTCATAGTATTATGTTTAGGGAAAAGGTTATAATAACAAATATGCTTATTATGATTCCTGCGATGCTTTCTATTTTCATTCCTAATATTCATGTTAGTATCATGTTAGGGTTAAAGCTTTGATCTTTATTGTTTAGTGACACGCTAGGTTTTGTAATTAATCTTTTTAGTATCATGCCTAGTATCTTGCTATTAATATTATGCTTTAACCTGATTATGATAATTATGATTATTCTTATGGTTATGATTTATTATTTGATTATTATTATGTTGCTTGATGCTTATTTATTTTTATTGCTTAGTCAAGCCTTTTATGCATGTTTAAAGGGAATTGGTACTTGTAATCACTCTTAATAAGATAATTAATAATCTTGTTTAGGGTTAATTTTATTATAATTGAAGTGATCGCCAATAATAGATATATTTGTGCATTAAATATTCAACCAACATGGATAAACATGTTTTGGGTTAATCCTATTCATTGCATGTTAGTCAGAAAGCGCACATGAATACGATCAGAATAAAGTAGAGGCCTATTATTAGGGCAGGTTCAATCTCTTTTAGGTTGTATTTGTACCTTCATCCTCGAATTACCAGTCATGGTTCCAGACCTATTGGAGATGACGATCTCCTAGATCGTTAATGGGTGTAACCTTCACCTCGTGAACGGTTTACAAGTTTCTATAACTTGTTAGCGACTCTTTTGCTCTAGCTTCCTTCCCTTTAGACGCCACCGTACTTTAGTGTATGATCACATTAGGGTTAAATCTAGGGGTAATGCTTGAAATATTCCCTCTAGTTCTACTAACCCTAGCATTCCAGCAAACGCTGAAGTTCTTGAAATTGAACCGGTCTGTGTCCGTTATCATTTGAGGAGCTTTGCTAACACCGGATTTGATCAATACGGTTCAAGCGTCGATAATATTGGCATAAGTACCTCTATGCCGAGGATGAAACAAACTAGTTATCAGCCCAACGTTGTAACTAGAGAGGCTGCGGAGTCAAGTAAAAAACATGAGCCAGGTTGAGTTGTAAGCCCTAACTCTTCCGATTCTATCAACGAGGAGCATCCCTCAAATCGGCGAGCGGAGCAGTCATCTCGTGTTCACGAATCTCCAGTGAACTCGGTTCTTGGGGATAAGGATGACGAGCAAGAAGATAGTGTTAATGCCGAGAGCAGGGATGATGTTGTTTATTTAACGACAGAGGTTATTAAAGAGGAGAGTTTGGATGAGAAGTATAATTCTGAAACCGATGACGTCGAGTACCGACAATCTCTTATTTTACCAGCGAGCAGCAAGGTCGCGAAAGCTATAATAAATGATAAGTTTAGAAAATTGCAATAGAGAAAGATTATTGCCGTCGTGCTAAGCGATTTTACAATCTGCCTGATGGCTATGACCTACATCTTCCTACTGCTTGATTTTCTGTGTTGGATTGCCTTGCCGGCCATGTCGCCATATATGCCAAGCATTTTAATTTTGAGCTACGGTTCCCTCTTCACCCGTTTGTGGAAAAATTTTGAAGGGCCTGGAACGTGTGCTTGGTTTAATTAACCAGTTAACCCCCCCCCCCACTATTCGTGCTGTTATTTCCCTTGTGTGGGTAATGTTGTATAGAAATTTCCCTTTAACACTTAATGCATTCTGGAAGCTTCTAACCTTACAGAGAGATGGTCAATGAGAGGGGTGGTTGTCCTTATATACTTCTTCTCGGAAATATACAGTCCACCCCAAATTGTCTAGTTATAAAGGGTGAAAACACAAGTTTTTCTTTTTATTTGTTCCTGTTGATTTTCCCATTCGAAGAACTTTTTATTGGCCTCACCCTCGATTCGACACCATTGCCGAGAGAGAACTTGGCTGACACGAACTTAGGGCTGCCAGCCATTTTGACTTCGTTGAATCTAAGGACGATGAGGGTAGATCCCGCCTTGCTCCAAAGGTGTGGGTACCTAACGTGGGGTACATTCTCGGCAATGCCCCTTTATATATCACATGTTGGTCTGTGCTGGACTGATTGTTATGGTATTAATTCATTATCATTATTTTATTTTTAAATTTGGTATTGTCTTATATATCATCATTATTTCTTTAGCAAAATTTTAGTCACCTTATATGGTTCATTTCTTTACTTATACTAGGCGTTGACAAATTAGACAACAAACAACTTGGATTGTCAGTTGACGGGAAGAGAGTTATTCGGAGGTGTCCTAAATCTCCCCGTTCTAGCTACGACACACTCGTTTCCTACTGCAGCCGCGCTTCCCCTGTCAACCCTAGAAGAAAAGCCGAAGAAATGGCTGATGACCAATCAAAGAAGAGAAAGCTTACTACACTCAGAAATCGCCGTGGTGGGAATGTCGGCGTCACCAACCCAAGACCATTCGACAACCGGGCTGAGAAAAAATCTCGGGAGGATGAGAGTCAGGCAAAGCGTCCCTCACCGTCTTCAGAGCCAACTAAAGTTGAAGACAAGATGGTGGTTCAGAGCTCTGAGCCAGTCACCAGCCAACCACCAAGAAGATGACGTGAGGGTTTGGGATTGAAGATCTCACCAATATTGCTGAATCTCCCCTAACCCAACCTAAAGTAGTCGGCCAACCGATAGGTCAAAGCGGTCCCGCTACTGCCGGCGGTTCTGACATCAGTGTCTCTGGGCTCATATACCGGTCTAATCAATGGATTGAGCGCCCTGAAGAGAGGTTTCCTAAATTAGTTCTAAGAGGGTTCTCTGTCCCTCCTGGCCATTCTGGAGATCGATGGAAGCCCGATCTTGACGTGTACTGAAATGAATCACTCTTCACCGATGACCCCATGCAAGGTGGGAATCTTGGTTACCGTCATCTATGCAACCTGACTCCGACAAGCCAGTAGGTGAAATCGGCCCTCTTGCTGCCGTTCATATACACAATATGATGAAGGTACTCGATTTGTATATTACTTATTATCTTTATCATTATCATCACACTTTTTTTATATGTTATTTACTATACACCTCTTACAGGCACGTTATGGTACATTTATGTTATTATTTATATTCTAATAATTAGATAACATTTTCTTTTACGCAGACTCTTATGTCTGGTACTAAGCTTGTTGAGATGTATCGCTATTATCAAGAGCAACACCATTAAGCCTCTGCTAGCCAAAATGCCCTGCAAACGGCCTTAGACAATGCTAATAGAGCTCTTAATTTGCTGAAAGAGGCTAAACAAAGAGATGATTTGGAGATAGCATCTCTCAAGGCTAAAGCTATCAAACTTGAGAGACTCGTGAGGGAATTTCAGCAGTTAAAGGATCAAATTGCTGAGAAGAACCATGCCCTTGAGCGTCTTCCCTCCCTCGAGAAAAATCTCAATGATGCCAAGGCTATAATTCAAAACCTTGAAGAAATGGTTTAGAAGATGGAGGCTGATAAGCCTCGCATTCGTCAAAGGGTAGTTTGAAGTTATTTGGCTTCCAAAGAATTCTTTACACGACTCCAAGATCATTTTGATGGGGGTGGACAACTGCTCAGAGATGTATTGCCCATCATGCTGGCTGGAAAAAAGAGGACTGGGCTAAGGTCAAAAAAGCTTTTAATGATGAAGCTTACAAGATACCTTCAGGCTTTGAGCACCAACAATTTGCTGAAGAAGACCTCTTTAACTATGAGCCGAGTGTTGATGACGGCCCCAAAGATTCCAGCATCCTAAATTCTCCAATGCTTGAGAATAGACAAGCTTGAAGGGGCAGGCAGTCATCACCGACATCTTCTTGTGGGTCTTGCATAGTTGGGCCTTATCAGCTTTAATTTGAAATGTATTATCATTTGTTTTTGCTAAAATGTTTTTTGACAATGTTGTTTTATCGGCATATACCCCTTTTTTTGGTGGTGCCTGTCGATTGTCATCTTTTATTATTGTGAACACATAGAAAAAAAAATTCCAATAGTTTATGCTGTCTCAACTTCATTTCTATCAATTACTTTTATCTAAGTTATCAGCAATTCTCGCCTTCCATCACAAATTTCATACTTAAATTATTGCGTAAAAAATTTAAACGTTCCGTAATTTAACTATCAAATTAGTTTCACAAGGTTGTAACATTATCGACCTTAATTCCTTAATTTAATTACACACACAAGCTTATATCATTATCGGCCTCATATTTATAACGATTCTATCAGTTTGTTTTTTTTTCTTGTAACAATCCTATCATTTTGTTTATTTTCCCTGTTTTAATCCTATCCATATTATCTTATCTCTTTCCCCCGCAATGCATATGTTTGTTATACAATTATATGCACGTGTTGATGGTTCACTGTACAATATTGATCACCTAGTGCACTATTTTCATAGTCAGTTAAGTATCCTTTTGGCGATTGTACAATATTGATCACCCACTGCACTATATTCAATGGCTTTCCATCCATTGTCTCTAGTTAAAACGAACCTTGCGTTACCATATCTCTAGTGGTCCCTCCCAGTTTGTCGTTAACTTTCCATCTTCATTTCCCCTTCCTGTTGCAGCTGTTCTTCGCAACACTAGATCTCCCTTTGCCAATGGCCGATAACTCATTCGTCTTTTGTATGCCCTTGACATTTTATCTTTATAAGAAGCTGATTTAACTGCTGCTTTCTCTTGCACTTCCAGTATGAAATCCAGTTGTTGTCGTAATAACAAATAATTTTGCTCTTCACAGTAGTGCCGAATTCTGAATGTTGGCAATCCCACTTCTGCCGGCACCACTGCTCTGTTCCAAAGATCAATGATAAGGGTAATTCACATGTGGTTTCTTTGACCGTTTTCCTATTTGCCCATAATATATCAATTATCAAATTTTCCCATAACCCTTTTGCATATTCAATTTTCTTTTTTATCGCCGTTATGAATTGCTCATTCGTCGCTTCTGCCTGGCTGTTTGACTGCGGATGAAAGACTGCCGCATAGGCAAACTTGACTTTGTACATTAACAAGAGTTGTTCTATTGGTTTACAATCAAATTGTGATCCATGATCAAACACCATTGCCATCGGAAGCCCAAACCTTGTGAAGATGTTTTTCCAAATGAACTTTTTCACTTCTTATGCTGATATCTTTGTTACTGGTTCAACCTCTATCTACTTTGTGAAATAGTCAATGGCCACTAGAAGAAATTTTCTTCCACTTGTTGCAGACGGAAACGGTCCTACTATATCCATTCCCCATTGAGAAAATGGGACTGGATTAAGTATTGTCATCAAATCATTCGGCGGTAAGTTGATAGCAGGTGCGAACTTTTGACATCTTTCACACTTTTTCACATATCGGATGGCATCTTCATTCATAATCGGCCAATAGTACCCCCTTCTCATTGCTTCTCGTGACAGAGCCCTTGGTCCGAGGTAATTACCGCATGTGCCCTCATGTATTTCTTCAATTAACCTGGCTGATTCAAAATCAGTTATACATATCCTTAACGGCAATGAAAAACTTCTTTTATATAATTGTCCCTGATGCATAATGAACCACACACTATCTTTTCGTAGCTTTCTTGACTCTCCCTGATCTGGTGGCAATGCCCCATGTAAGAGAAACGCCAATATCTTATCATACCACTGTGTGCCGTTACTGATACAAAGTACTTGTTCTGTCTCTTGATCTATGCTCTTCCGCTTCAAGACTTCTACCATGACTGTTCTTTTTAAGTCATTAAAACTCGAACTGACCAACCTAGCCATAGCGTCGGCTTGCGCATTCTTTATTCTCGGTACAAGCCTGATTTCAAAGTATTGTAGCTGCGCTGTTAATTGGTTCATCTTTTCAAGGTACTTGATCATTGTCGCCTTTCTTGTTTCATATTCTCCAGTATACTGACTGGACACTAGTTGAGAATAAGTTGTCAGAACCAGTCATTTTGCTTCAGCCGCTATAGAGAGTTGAATTCCAACAACAGCTGCTTCATACTCAGCCTCATTGTTGGTGGCCTTGAATTTAAACTTAATTGCATATTCAAAAATCTTTCCATCTGGGGCCGTTATAACTATTCCTGCCCCCGATCCTGTTGATGTTGTGGATCCATCCACTGAAACCTACCAAGTGCCCAGTTCTTCCTCTTCGTCACTATATGAGGTTTCTACAATGAAACCAGATAAGGCCTGTGCCTTTATTTATACTCTAGGCTTATAGTGTATCTCGTACTCCGACAACTCCACTGCCCACTTTAACAGCCAACATGATGTATCCATCTTGTGCAAAGATTTTTGCAACGGATGGTTTGTCAGAACATCCATAGGATGGGCATCAAAATACGGTCTCAATTTTTTAGCCGCTATCACCACTGCCAACACCATTTTTTCAATCACAGGATAACGACGCTCAGCCGCATTAAGAACATGACTAACAAAATATATCGGCATTTGCTTTTTCTTTCTTTCTACCAACAACACCACAGCTATCGTCTTGGGATCTTAAATGGTTTTGCCACCATTGGAAGGGATCTTAAATGGTTCCTCACCACTTCTAGTGCATCGCTTTGTTCTTTTTCCTATTAAAATGCTTTGTTCTGCTGTAAAACCACAAAAAATGGGAGTGCTTTATCAACAGACTAGCTGATGAACCGCGTTAATCCCGCTATTTTGCCAGTCAGCCTTTATATATCTCGAATAGTTTCAGTTGCTTCATCTCAAGTACTGCATTCACTTTGTCAAGATTTGCGTATGTTCCTCGTTCACTAACCATGAAACCTATAAACTTCCCTGATCAAACCCCAAACACATACTTTTCCGGATTTAACTTCATCTGATACTTCCGCAATGTCTCAAACGTTTCTCTTAAATCAGCTATGTGATCCTCCTTTTCTCTACTTTTAACAATCATATCATCTACATACACCTCCACATTTCGTCTCTTTTGCTTCTCGAAAGTCTTATCAACCAACTTCTGGTAAGTCGCTCCGGCATTCTTCAACCCAAATGGCATCGCCTTATAACAATACACTCCAGCGTCTGTTATAAAAGTTGTTTTTGCCCTGTCCGCCTTATGAAGACTTACTTGGTGATACCCCGAGAATGCATCTAAAAAACTGAGCATAGCATGGCCGGAAGTGGAGTCCACTAATCTATCTATTCGGGGCAACGGATAACAATATTTGGGACAAGCTTTGTTCAAATCGATGAAATCTAGACACATCCGCCATTTTCCTGTTGGCTTTCTCACCATTACAACATTTTCCAACCATTCCGGTTATGTGCATGGCTCAATAAACCCTACTGCTAGGAGTTTATTAACCTCAGCTTGTATGGCCTCTATCTTCTCAGTCGTGAAATTGCGCTTTTTCTGCCTTATCGGCCTGAACCCTTTGTTTACATTCAACTTATGCTCCATCACCTCAGGATGAATCCCTGGCATCTTACTTATCGAGAAGGAAAAAACATCCGCGTTCTCACGCAACAAACTTATCAAATTGCATCCTTTTATCAACATCCATATTTGCCCCCACCTTGACTGTCTGACTTGAATCACCTGGCTGTAACTCAATTTGCACTGTCTCTCCACCTGGAAATGGCCTTGGTGTTGATTCCGGCCTCGCATCAAAATTTCTCTTGGCCAAATCCAGCACTGTTGGCTCTAATTCCTTTTTAGGATTACTTAGCACCGGTCCATTCCCAACCGGATTTTTCAAAGCCGTTACATAACAAGACTTTGCCATTACCTGCCTCCGTGAACCTTTTCTACAGCTCCCAAATTTGACACATAAGCTATCGTCAGGTGATAAGTAGACACTACTGCCTGCACATCATGAATTATCGGCCTACCGATAATTGCATTATAAGGTAATGGTACATTCTCTACTAGGAATTCTGCCATCACGTCCCTCGCCGTCGGCCCATCATCCAATTGCACTGGTAGAACAATACTTCCTTCAGGTCTCACTATTGATCCATTGAACCCAATAATTGGATAAGACACCTGCGTCAGATATTGCTTTCTAATCATCATCTCGTTAAAATCTTTCATGAACAAAACATTTGCAGAGCTACCCCCATCTACCAGGACTCTTTTGATGTCAGCCCCATTAATATTTGTTATCAGTACCAACAAATCATCACTAGGGAAAATAGTTCCCCTTGCATCATCCTCTGTAAACACCACGTTAGGAATTGAAGTCGGTCGAGGTTGTTTATCGGCGTCTAGTGCATTTACGATATGACGATGCTCAGACAGGTGCATTTATGGTCGAGGACGTTCCTCCATGCACAAGCCCTCCCGTTATCACATCTACCCCTCTTCCCATTGATAACGGTGGCGTTCCTCAACCTCCTTGTCGAACCATTCCACCTTGCGGCCTCTCTGGCCTTCCTTCTAGTTGTTGCCTTTTAACCTGCCGGGGTGGCGGCTGGCTTCCTCTTGCACCCAACCGATACTGAGTTAATTGCCCTTTTCATATGTTAATTTCCCTTTCCATATCAACTCTTAAATATTATTCTTCAATTGCGTGTATTCTTCGATATAATGACCCACATCCCTATGAAACATACAGTACTTCTTGGCATCTCTCGGCTTTGCTTTCATTGGGATTGGCCTTACCCATCCTTCTCTATTCCTATTTATAGAATAAATTGATGCTCTAGGAGTGTTAAGGGGTGTATACGAGCTATATCGCATTGGTGGCCTTGTTGCCCTAACTTCCTGGCGATTTCCTCCCCAACCTAGGGCCGGAGCTCTAGGCCTTGCACTTTCGGAGGCTGCACCATCAGAATGATATTTCCCCTTACCGACAGACACATGCTTGTTACTTGTTTTCATTAATTCTTCACTTTTGATGTAATCATACGCTTTGTTAAAAGCGACTGCAAATGTTAGAAAGTTCTTTCTTGTGAGGTAGCACTTGAATTCAGAGTAATTTAAGCCATTCATCAAAGCCATTACAGCTATCTCCTACTACAACTTTGGAATTGTGTTTGCTTCATTGTTAAACCGTCTTATATAATCCCTCAAAGACTCATTCGGCCTTTTCTCCACCGACATCAACTTCCTTGAAGTTCTCTGTCGCACGCTGTTGCTGATAAATTGCCTAACAAACATTTCTGTTAGCTTCTCAAAGCTGTCTACTGTTCCATTTCCTAGGCTGTTAAACCAATCTGCTGCTGAACCAGTCAAAGTGGTTGGAAAGACCTTACACCATACGTGTAGACACCTAAAAATGTCTCCCCAAAACCAAACCCGATGATAAATAACCTTTCACTGCCTCAATTGGTCGGGTTTAGTATTTAATCCCGAGAGTGCTTAAAAAATCGTATTTTATTAAATTCATACCTTTGAAAGGTCCATGGATTAGTCTTGATGTTTGGTAAAATCATAGTATTAATTTTAGCCAAAGCTTATTAATTAATATTAAGCCCAAACCTTTTTATTTTATTATTTATTTTTGGCCCAAACATTTTATTTATTTTTATTTTATTATTTTCTTATTTTAGCCCGAATAATAAAAATCAGAAAAACCCCGAAATTAGGGTTAAAAATGAATTTAGACGGAAAAATGGACTGGAAGTGACCTTGTCACGATACAGTCTGACCGTGTCACGGGAACCCTTCCCGTCTGACGGTGGGACTTCCCGTGACACGGGAGGTCTGCCGTGACACAGCACGTTCCGTGTCCTTTCCGCGTAAACCCTTAACGCATTTTTCATTCCGTTTTCTGAAAATTTCCCGCGTCACTCCAAAACTGTATCGTGTCACGGGAAAGTGTACCGTCTGACGGTACAGTCTGACCGTGTCACGGTACAGTCTGACCGTGTCACGGTACAGTCTGACCGTGTCACGAGATACTTTTTTAGGGTTTTTATCATTTTAGGGTTCCGTGTGCTCCCTCAGCACATTTTCCCTTATAAATACCCCCTCATTTCTGATGTACGGGGCAACCAGAATTTTATTATTCTGATTTTCTCTCTTCCATGCTATTAACCTAAACACTAGCCTACCCTTTTTACTTCAAAATTCCTTCTTCAAGCACTCAAAGGAGTCCATATTTTACTCGAGGTTCTGTCCTTAAGCCAAGGTAGAATCGTTTGAGGGTTTGGCCCCAAAATCAACCTTATTTAATTTAATTTAATTTAATTATTGTTTTATTATTTTCTTGAAGTTACTAACTCGTTTATTATTTTGTAGTTGCAAGCAAATAGATTCAAAGTGAGGATCATGCTCTTTTTATTATTTTTTCTAACGATTTTTATGTTGTTGGAATTGTGATTAAATTGGTTTTAATATTAATGTTATTCTATTATTTATTGATCACCATATTGCATGTTTAAAGGGAATATGTAATTGAAAATCACGCCTTATAAGATAATTTGGACAACCAGTTTAGGATCCTTTTAATCTTGTTATTAATTGAAGTGATCACCAAATTTTTAGAATTATGTGTGCATTAATTTTGAACCAATTTAGCTAAATAATAGTTTGGAGCAAATTGAATATTTTGTTTGTATGCCTTTGAGATCACAGGAATGCTTTCAATATAAGAATCGAGTAGAGGCCAATACGGGCGAATGTGACTCCATGACTCACTTCGTACCATCATCCCCGATTCTCCTTTCGTGGTTCCGAACCATATGGAGTTAGTAATCTCATGGATTATGAATGGGGTGTAACCTTCACGGGTCAATCGTTGTTGCCTTCGTTGTCCCTTATTCGTGGTTGCCTTTTATGATCCGTGAACGGTTTACAAGTTCCTTAAAAACTTGTTGGCGGCTCCCTACTTTCCTTGTCCCTAATCGTATTATGTCAATTCCCACCTCCTATGAGTGCCAAGCATATTCACAACATGCTTTTAACGTAGGCGCACTTCGGGCGACGCTTACAATTTGGCGTCTCCACTAGGGAGGATTTTTAATTATTTATCAATTTGGGTGATCAGTATTTAATTAAGATGAGTGGATGAGACTTGAAAGATTCTTGAAAAAATATTCCTGTGATTATTTTGGCATTTTTGCATCTGCATAGACGTTTTAACGTCGCATTCAGGGCTGTCCAGTAGGAAAAATTGGATAACTTGGTTGCGCGCAAAAGCAAACAGGATACCAGTCAGATTTTCTGACTGCTGTGTCACGGCAGAGTCTGCCGTGTCACGGTACAGTCCACCGTCTGACGGTGCACTGTACCGTGACACGGGAATTTCTGCCGTGTCACGGCAGTCCTAAAATCAGTCCGGTGGCCTATTTTCTTTTCTCACAGTCGACTTCCTTCGATTTTTTCTGAAAAAACGTATGTGTTCTACATGCGTCTTAGCCCCGGGGGATTTAAGCTCTATCGACCCAAAAACGCTCATGGCAATAAGGGTTCATCCAAGTTATTCAATCCACCCAAACCATGGAGTCGAGTTCAATTTCATCACGAACTCGCGGAGCCGCCCGTTGGCATACACCTTCAAGGGAGGCTTCCTTGCTAACGCCTCCAAACTCTTAACCATGGTACCCTTTTGACACCCAAAGCTTACCAATAGTTGAACATAGATCTCGACCCTAGGTTGCGAACTTTTTTACATCATCGTGCCTAAATGCTATGTGGTTGTTTGGTGCTAACCCTCATGTGTTTTCTCTTTTTGTTTAACCCATGACCGAGGGTTTTTATTCTCACATAGTAAAATCGATTAAAATCTGAAAAAATCACAAAATTGACCTGGAACTGCGCACCGTGTCACGGCATGTTCAACTGTGTCACGGTGAACAGTGCCGTGACACGGGATAGTCTACCGTTTGACGGTAGACAGCACCGTGACACGGTGCACAAGAAAGTGTCATGTCAGTGTTTTTCTCGATTTTTGTGCGAATGCTGTGTCCAGTTTTGAGTCGTGTCTAGCTATACGGTCAAAACACGCGTCCATAACCTCAATTAATCACTCACATGTCGTGTTCACACACTTTTTTGCTTTAAGTCGTGCACCACTTTTTTGACCGTATTTTAGGGAAGTCTTGTATTTGTGTTAAAAAAAAAAGGGAAATGCCGCGACACGGGATACCTACCGTGTCACGGTACTGTTCACCGTGACACGGTGGGCCTGAACGAAGAAAAAAGGAAAGAGAGACTCCCGTGACACGTGAATTTATCCCATCTGACGGGAGAAATGTCCTGTGCCACGTCATCCCCTGGCAAAAAAAAATGTCAAATATTCCCGTGACACGGGATGTTATCCCGTCTGACGGGAGAAGTTCCCGTGTCACGGAAAAAAAAAAAAATGTCAAATATTCCCGTGACACGGGATGTTATCCCGTCTGACGGGAGACGTTCCCGTGTCACGTCAAAAAAAAAAAAGCGTCAGTCAAGTCTTCCGTGTTAATTTGGTCCTCGCGTCAGTCATTTTGGATATTGTTCACATGTCTAGCCATACGATCATACCACAAGTCTTATAACATCACTTAGTCACTCACGAGTCAAGTATAGTCCACACACTTTCTTTATGTTCCGACTCGAGTCGTGCACCAGGTCGTTTATGATCGTATATTAGGTTCATGCATCCTTTTTTCATCATAATAAAAAATGAGTGGAGTTTTCTCACCTGTTTTCAAATGTCTATTTTTTTTTCCTTCCTTTCCTATCTTGAGCAATGAGTCAAACAATTAAGTGAATTATTTTATTTCACAGTACTTGTTCAAGGAACAGAGATAGATCAATACGGTTCGAGCCATTACCGCAACAATCTCTCAGATCTAATAGGCGTTCAAAGAGAACTTTGTCATCTCCGTTACTCATCACCTTTCAATGGCCACTAAAGAAGACATTGAGAACATCAACAAATCCATTGAGGCATTGTCTTCCATGATGCAAACCCTTACCACTAGGGTCACTACCATGGAACAAAACAAGGTCACTGTTTCCACCCTTGACAAACTGAAGGAACAAATGAGTAAGATTTCTGAGGATTTCACTTATGTGGAACGGCCTCCCACTCCTTTGAATGTGAAGGACAGACTCCCTGAAAAGTTCTCCACTGCTGATATTCCAAAGTTCAAGCCTACTGACAATCCAATATTCCATTTGAAGGCCTTCTCTGCAACCATGGCTCTTAAGGGATTGGACGTAACACTCTTCCCTACGGTGTTCCCTCTCTCCTTAGAACATGCTTGCCAACAATGGTTCTATTCCCTAGATGCCAAGCATACTGCGACTTGGCAAGATGTCACCAAAAGTTTCATGAATCGTTACAAGTGTAACATTCAAACTAAAACTTCTAAATGTGAACTCTCCATTCTCAAACAGAAAGAGAATGAAGGCTTCACCGCTTACCTGAACAAGTGGAGGGAAACAACATCACTCTTGGTAGATCCCCCAAAGAAAGAGAGATGGTTCGCCTCTTTATTCAAAATATGACTCATAAATATAGAGAATATCTCAAATTTCTTCCACTGAACACTTTCGAAGCTGTATACGACATCGGCATCAATATCGAGGATGAGCTAATAAAGACTGCTGGTAGTAACAATAATAACACTTGGAAAAACAAGAAGAACAACCATCCTTCTTCTTCGTCTTCTAAGCACAAAAATACTACCAACAATATAAGCCAAGTTGATCTCAATGAAGTGTTAGCTCTTGATACTCCATTGCCCAAGAAGAAAAGAACTTACACTCCTTTAGGAATGACTTATGATGCAGCCTTTGATCGCCTTTAAAGTTAAGGCTTGATCACACCTATTGGGCCATTTCCAGAGCCAAAACTTGAAGAAAGGAGCGCCAAATGCAATGCCAATGCCCATTGCAAGTACCATCAAGGAAAGGGCCACACTACGGAGACATGTTGGAATTTGAAGGACGTCATTCAAGACTTGATGGATGCAAATAAACTTCTTGTCCCTCCACGCGGCAAGAAGAAATGAATACAAGGCACACAGGTCCTTCGTGCAAGATTTCATGCTTTTTTTTTATTCTTTTGTTTCAACCCTCTCCCCCAATAAGTCTAGCATAGGTTCCCGTTATCCTTGTGTAATGTCTATGTGTCATATTTCTTACCTTTTCCATCAATGAGCATTCCTTTCCTTTGCAATCGATCATCGAATTCATTTGAAAAAAAAAAAAAAATCAATTACCGTACTAAACCCAAGGTACACCAATGACATGAGGCAGCTTTACAACCATGTCATTCTCTGTTAACCGTTCAATCACATTCCTTACCTTTTCCATCAATGAGCATTCCTTTCCTTTGCAATCGATCATCGAATTCATTTGCAAAATAAAAAAAACAAAAACAAAAAAAATCAATTACCGAACTAAACCCAAGGACACCAATTACTTAAGGCACCTTTGCAACCCATTCATTCCCCATTACCCATTCAATTACATATCCATTTTTTTTCATCAACCACTTTGAGCTTTGTCTTACGTTTGGCCTTCATTTCTTCAACCCACATTCACTTAACCCTGGGATTGGAAGATGTGTAATTGTATAACATTCATAAAGCAAGTAAAAAAAAAAAAAAGCAAAGCAACAATAAAACAATGTCTAAAGGCAAGTGTTCCAATGTCTTTGATATGAACACGTCTCAAATTGCGTCTCTCATCGAGTGCTTGGTACCGTGCCTGAGAAACATGAATGTCAAGTGAGTGATGGACCGCATGATCTGAGATTGCCTACATTGATTCACAAGAATGAAAAAAAAACAAGAAGAAAAACATATATATTGAAAATAAACTTGCAAAATTAAAAATTTTCAAATTCAAAATTACACATCTTGGGGATTCTCTCGGGTCTTGAGCCTTTTATCCCTTTCTTCCTTAAAATATCAACTTAACCACATTACAACCCTTGAAAGACCTATTTGAGGTGTACATACACTTGTGCAAAGTTCGGTTAGAGCTACGTTCGGCCTGATTCCTAACGGATACGTAGGCAACCTCACATTGAGGTGCGGCCACATTCACATTCATATCTATACATGATCGAGTCAAAGAATATCCAATACTTATCCCTACCCATTTAGAGCTAGACTTGGGGGCTTGAACCCAAATCACATTAGCTTACCCAGCCTGAAGAGTCATCATCTTTAACTCTTCTCACATCTCTTTCCATCGCCATAACCCTTGCAGCCAGCCTTAGTATCACATTCACACACTTCACTCACACATCCATATCCATATCAATCATCCTTCCCTTTAAGAGCCCTTTATCATGAAATCTTGTTTCAACACTGTGCATGTTTCATCATATTTAAAGACAACAGAAGAAACATTGTATACTTGCTTAGCTTTCTGACCTGAGCAATGTTCATTGTTTTGCATAATGTGCTAAGAAACATTTATATATCAATGATTTTTAATCATACAAAGCATATCGTGCTTAGCTCCTTGACCTAAGCAACGTTCATTATGCAATAATCACTATATGTGCTTAGCTTCCAGACCTAAGTGACGTTCAAAATCGCTTCTTTACACCATATATGATGCTTAGCTCCATGACTTAAGTTCATTCATCTATCGTGTCACATGATGTAATTGTCCTTAGCCTCCTGGTCTAAGAGCTTGCATCATGCATACATTATTTTCAGGACAAGCAATTCAATCCATACGATTCATTTCGTCTTGCTCAAGGAGGAAGTTCAAAACTTCTCTCCCTTTTCATTATTTTATTTTGGGGAAGTTCAAAAAACTTTTTCCAAGTTTTCATCGAAGGAAGTTCGAAAATAAAAGTTCAGTTTTCACATCTTTCTTTTTCGGGAGAAAGTCGGTACCTTCCACTCATGACAAAAATTGACAGAAATTTTTTGCTTTTGCATCTTCGTTTGCTTGTGTCTGCATACACACATATACACACACACACACTCACAAGTCTACACATGTCATGTCACATCAAGTCAAACTTGGTCAAGTTAATGGTCAAGTCAATCACAGTATATACGAGTCCATTGGCAAATTTATTTTTGCAGGTCTTATCTACAGCCCACGTCCGGGGAAAAGCGGACCATCTACAACCCACGTCCGAGGACAAGCGGACCACCATCATTTTATGACGCAAGGTTCTCGATACATAGAGACTTGCAATCTCATCATCTTTCGACTTTCCTCAGGCTTGGAAAGCGTTATCGGTGGATTTTTCTTCAAGTATACAAAACTGCCAAGTCGGCTTTCCTCATGCTTGGAAAGCGTTATCAGTGGATTTTTCTTCAAGTATAGAAAACCGCCAAGTCGGCTTTCCTCAGGCTTGGAAAGCGTTATCGGTGGATTTTTCTTCAAGTATAGAAAACCGCCAAGTCGGCTTTCCTCAGGAATGGAAAGCATCATCAGTGGATTTTTCTTCAAGTATAGAAAACCACAAAATTCCGTTGTCGGCTTTCCTCAAGTATGGAAGGCATTATCGGTGGAATTCTTCAAGCATTGAATGACACCAAATTCGTTCGTCGACTTTCCTCAGGCATGGAAGGTATTATCCGGTAGCTTTCTTCAGTCTTAGAAAACTGCCAAACTCTTCAGTCGGCTTTCCTCAAGCATGGAAAGAGTTTCAACCAATGTCACTCGGTAGTTTCCTTCAAGCTTAGGAAGCTGCCAAATTCGTTTGTCACCGACACACTGGTGCCAGATACGTATTATATCCCGTTACTCTTTTATCTGTGGAATTAACATTTTTCTGCAGGTATCGGCGTATATAGAATGATTTAGGATCGCCTAACGTCTTAAAGAATTCTCCGTCCCTATCGACTACTTTGACTATCGTTTTCGAAACTAACGTTTCTACAAACTCAGTCAAAGTGGGGGCTTAGGTAGTCACCTAAAAATGTCTCCCCAAAACCAAACCCGATGATAAATAACCTTTCACCGCCTCTATTGGTCGGGTTTAGTATTTAATCCCGAGAGTGCTTAAAAAATCGCATTTTATTAAATTCATACCTTTGAGAGGTCCATGGATTAGTCTTGATGTTTGGTAAAAGAATTGTTTTAATTTTAGCCCAAGCTTATTAATTAATTTTAAGCCCAAACCTTTTTATTTTATTATTTTATTATTTATTTTTATTTTATTATTTTCTTATTTTAGCCCGAATAATAAAAGTCAGAAAAAAAAGCCCGAAATTATCAATCGGCACTTAAAAAGCCGAAAGAAATTAGGGTTAAAAATGAATTTAGACGGAAAAATGGATTAGAAGTGACCGTGTCACGATACAGTCTGACCGTGTCACGGGAACCCTTTCCGTCTGACGGTGGGACTTCCCGTGACACGGGAGGTCTGCCGTGACACGGGACGTTCCGTGTCCTTTCCGCGTAAATCCTTAACGCGTTTTTCATTCCGTTTTCTGAAAATTTCCCGCGTCACTCCAAAACTGTACCGTGTCACGGGAAAGTGTACCGGTTGACGGTACAGTCTGACCGTGTCACGGTACAGTCTGACCGTGTCACGGGATACTTTTTTAGGGTTTTTATCATTTTAGGGTTCCGTGTGCTCCCTCAACACATTTTCCCTATAAATACCCCCTCATTTCTGATGTACGGGGCAACCAAAATTTTATTATTCTGATTTTCTCTCTTCCATGCTATTAACCTAAACACTAGCCTACCCTTTTTACTTCAAAATTCCTTTTTCAAGCACTCGAAGGAGTCCATATTTTACTCGAGGTTCTGTCCTTAAGCCAAGGTAGAATCGTTTGAGGGTTTGGCCCTAAAATGAACCTTATTTAATTTAATTATTGTTTTATTATTTTCTTGAAGTTACTAACTCGTTTATTATTTTGTAGTTGCAAGCAAACAAATTCAAAGTAAGGATCATGCTCTTTTTATTATTTTTTCTAACGATTTTTATGTTGTTGGAATTGTGATTAAATTGGTTTTAATATTAATGTTATTCTATTATTTATTGATGACCATATTGCATGTTTAAAGGGAATATGTAATTGAAAATCACGCCTAATAAGATAATTTGGACAACCGGTTTAGGATCCTTTTAATCTTGTTATTAATTGAAGTGATCACCAAATTTTTAGAATTATGTGTGCATTAATTTTGAACCAATTTAGCTAAATAATAGCTTGGAGCGAATTGAATATTTTGTTTGTATGCGTTTGAGATCACAGGAATGCTTTTCAATATAAGAATCGAGTAGAGGCCAATACGGGCGAATGTGACTCCATGACTCACTTCGTACCATCATCCCCGATCCTCCTTTCGTGGTTCCGAACCATGTGGAGTTAGTAATCTCATGGATTATGAATGGGGTGTAACCTTCACGGGTCAATTGTTGTTGCCTTCGTTGTCCCTTATTCGTGGTTGCCTTTTATAATCCGTGAACGGTTTACAAGTTCCTTAAAAACTTCTTGGCGGCTCCCTACTTTCCTTGTCCCTAATCGCATTATGTCAGTTCCCACCTCCTATGAGTGCCAAGCATATTCACAACATGCTTTTAACGTAGGCGCACTTCGGGCAACGCCTACATTTACGAATACTTATTTATTTGTAAAGGCACTAATTTGTCTGTTACAAATACTTGTGTATTCGTAATGAACACTATTTAGCCCGTTACAAATAAAAAAGTATTCGTAACGGACACTATTTTGCCCGTTACGAATATCTTAATTGTAACGGGCAAAGCATTGCCCGTTACAAATAGCCTATTATGAATGAGATTTTTTTTACTAGTGTAAAGAAATCCCTCAAATCTATGGAAATATTCACAAAAATGGTCATTTTTATATTGAGGAAATGAGAAACATGCCATTTTTATACAAAGCAAACAAAAATCTAATAAAAAAAAGTATATACAAAGACCTAGACTCAAGCAATAAAAAACACTCAAACATAGACACTGTTCCCCGACAACGGCACCATTTTGACGAGGGGTGGAACTAGGTCGTTGAAACTTATCCTCCCCGGTAAAACTAAATTTATAAACACTTAACAAACCTATATACAAGTATAGAGACAAGTCGAGGATCGAACCCAAAGGAACGGTAATGTTCAAGTGCTCTCAATTATGTGCCTAAGCTAGGTCGAAGACAAAGATAAAGAGTGAACACTAGCAACTAACAAGCAAAGAAACCAAAAAAATAAAGCACTAGGAACGGGGATCAACAAGTAATCATGACAATCTTACCAACTTGAGAACAATATGAAAATCAATAGTTGTGAAGACTAATGGCAAGCTCAATCAAAAGAGTCAACAAGCTATCTCCTAGAGGTCAAACTAGCGCCAACTACGAGAGACTATAAATAGGAGCATCACTAATCAAGCTCAATCGACAATTGTAAGCTACAAATCAATGGTCCATATCAATGTAGACTCACAATGCAATCTAGCATGATTCTCAAGGCCTAATCGAATTACATGCATGCAAACTTCCATTTATGAATTTAATCTCAACAATTAAACAACATAATTCCCAAATTAAGAACAATCAATTAATCATACAAGTTTCTCCCAATTCCTAGCAAACAACTACACTAACATCATCATCTAATCAACAAACAACTAAAGAAATCAAGAATAAACAATCTATGAAGAACAATTACACTAATAAACAATCAAACATCAAAATCAAACCAAACAAATATGAAATCAAACAAAGCAATAAAATGAGATACAGTTAAGAATACTCATTAATAATAGAGAAGATCTTCAACACAATTGTCTCCATTGAATCTTCAATCTCTCAATCACTATTGAAATTCCTCACTTTCTCTCTCTAAAATCTAATCCTAAACTAACCCTAAAACTATAGAGAAGCTCTCAACTAAGCTAAGAAAAATGATAAAAAAATGTGACATGAAGCTTATTCTAAACCTGCTTTACAAATCGGGTTACAAAGATATAAATATGAGGCGCGAACAAAAACTGAGCAAGAAGGTACCCAGAGAGGTGTGGCTGCGCGAGCAGGGTTGGCGCGCCTGCACACAAGGGATGCGCGCCCGCGCCCGTGACTTGCACGCCCGTGCATCTATGGTTTCTTTAACTTTCTCGCGTAGGTCACACGATTATGATTATGATAAACACTAAGTGAGGAAGTCCCAAAAGTACATGATTGTGGGTTCAACACCCCATATTCATGAGAGCATAGCTTAAGAGCGCAAGAGCTAGAACTTGGAGAATCCACTTCCTTGCATCTTGAGCTTTCCAATTGCCATGAGCTTGCTCCAAAAGGTTCCTCCACCTTAGTAAATCACAGCTATCAAGAGCCGAACCTCGTACAATACCTACAACCACGAACATAAAGCAAATAAAGCAGAAAAGACTAGAAAAACCATAGAAATGCACAAAAGCTATAAAATAAGAGAGGAAATGTAAGACCTAGACCAAAAGCATGAAACTAAGCATTTATTAAGCATGAAATCCATGAAAAGATGGTAAAAAAAACCTAAATGCTCATCAAATGGGTGCCATTTATAACACCCATCACAAGCCCAGGCTAGTCCAAGTGGACCAATTTCCATCTGACATGTGTCACCCTTAGATATCTCCTGAAATGGCGGCCTTCAAGAGCCTAATCTTCAAGAGTGCCGAAAAACGGCGCAGCCCACCAAATCTAGGTCAAATGACCTAGATAGGGGCACACCCTCCAATGACCCTATAAATAGGGAGATATTCCCCAAATTTTGGGACACATTCAATCCTTTATTATATCCATTTTATCTCACATTAGAGAAACACTTAATCTAAGAATCCGAGAATATCTCACTTTATTTTTTGCACTTTCTCCCACCCATATTCAAGTACTAACTTGACTGTCGGAGGCCGAGCTCCAAACACCCGGAGTCTCCGTTGTTTTGCAAGTACAGGCGAAGTCGGATCAGTCCTCGAGTCGTAACTCTCCCGAGGGACAAAAACACCCAAAACAGTATTCACCCTTCAAGAGGCATTGATAGAGGCGGAGAGCTTTATTCAATCTACCTACCTCTTCTCGTCTAGCCATCATACGGACTCCAAGAAGTCCGACAAGCAAAAAGAGAGACGGTCTGCTTAGCCGACTTATAAAGATGAAGAGAGAAAAAAGAGAAAAGAAGTTTGGGTAGTTGAAGAACCTGACTATCCATCCAAAAAGAAGAAGAAGGAATTCAAACCGTATGTCTCGTGGTATAAATTCAATAAAGACTGTTACACTATCTTTACGGAAGTGAAGGACCTGCTGACTATTGGGAAGCCAAATCCTATGAAGAGTTACGTTCAGTCGCAAAACAAGAATAAATTCTGCCACTTCCATCAAGAGGTGGGCTATGACACTAACAACTGCTTAGTCTCAAGGGGACGTTGGATTGTCTAGCTTACAAGGGCTTGCTGATGTCCTATGTCTTGAAGTCTAAAGCGACTTCTAAGACGAATGTGGGGCAGTCGCTAAAAACTGTCCAACCTACTAGTAGTTTGGATACCGACAAGGATCCGGTCTACACTATAGCACGCAGATTCGTAAGCGGTGGCCCGACCATCCGGGGCACCAAGGATCATATGAAGAGGATAATCCACTTAGTTGATGATGGACAGGGGTCCTCAAGTGGAAATTCCTCAGGGGCCATTCTGTTATACGGTGATGCCGTTAAGCTTGAAGAATGCGCCGGCTACTTTCCAACGGAAGATTAATATAGTCTTCATTTTTTAGGTTGAGAGGAATGTAGAGGCGTACATTGATGACATGATATTCAAATCCAAGCAAAAGACGGATCATCTTGTTGATCTCCGAGAAATCTTCACCACACTAAGCCAGCATAAGGTCATGTTAAATCCTAAAAAATGTGTTTTTGGTGTTGAGTCTGGGAAGTTTATCGGATTCCTTATTGATCAAAGGGGGATAAAGGCTAACCCTTAGAAGATACAAGCGGTGATTGACATGAAGTCACCTCGCTCTGTCAAGGAAGCTCAGAGGTTTACCTGTTGTTTGGCTGCACTTGGGAAATTCTCAGCCGACTAGGTGACAAATGCCTTTACTTCTTCCAAGCAATCGGGAAGAAGACTAGGTTTTAGTGGGTGGATGATGCTGAGGCAGCCTTTTAGAATTTGAAGTAACATTTACACTCCTTGCCAAGGCTTGTTAGCCCTCTTCCAAAGGAGACGCAGTACATGTAGCTAGCCGTCTCAGATCATACCCTTAGTGCTGTTCTCCTTGCTGAGAGAGACGACAATCAGCTCTCGGTCTATTTCATTAGCCATGTGCTTAGAAATGCTGAACTCCGATACCCCATGGTTGAAAAATTTTGCCTTGCTCTATACATGACTGTTAAGAAGTTGAAACTATACTTCTTGGCACATCCGGTGGTGATCTACACAGATCAACCCCTCAAGTAGCCAATGATAACCCTGGACTCGTCTGGTAGAATGCTCAAATGGACTATTGAAATGCAAAGTCTTGAAATCACCTACAAAACCAAGAAAGGCAGTGAAGGGTCAGGTGTTTGCCGACTTCATTGTCGAAGTGACAAGGCCGGTTGCTCATGACATCCTTGATCAGGTTTAGAAGGTGCATGTAGACGGGAGCTCTACTATGAACGGCTGTAACGTAGGCATAATCTGACAATCTTTGGAAGGAGACAAATATGAGTATGCACTACGGTTTAAATTCCAGGCCTCGAACAATGAGGCGGAATATGAAGCCCTACTAGCCGATATCCTCATGTGTAAGGCGGTAGGGGCTACAAAAATTGGTGCCTTCTCTGATTCTCAGTTGGTCATTAGCAAATACCATGGTGAGTATGAAACCACCCATCCAGCTATGATCAAGTATTTGCAAGCGGTCAACGCTGAAGCAGGGACACTTTAACAATTTCATCTTATGCAAGTGCCCCGGTCTGAAAACAACCAGGCAGATGCCCTGTCAAAATTGGCATTCTCTGTCTCTTGTGACACGCCTCGGTCAATGTTTAGGGATGTAATGGAAAAGCGAAGTATATCTGCTGATGATCCCATTGGCGTACTAGACCGAAGTTCTACTTTGATGGATGGCATCCGGGTGTACTTGACAGACGGTACGCTCCCTAATATACACCAAAAGGCGACCGCACTGAAGAAGTGTGCTGCAAAATTTGAGATGAGAGAAGGAGAACTCTTCAAGGCAGGGTTTCTAAAGCCCATATTGAAGTGTGTTACCCCGAAAAAGGGGAGAGTAGTTCTTAAAGAGTTACATGCGGGTTACTACGTCTCTTATGCAGCCGACATATCCTTAGCCGTCAGGGCCAGGAAACATTACTTCTAGCCCACTCTTGAGTCAATGCCATGGAGTTTGTTAGAAAATAAGGTAAGTTCCAAAGATTTGGCAAGCTAATCCATCGTCTGGCTACTGATCTGTCGGCAATCCATAGCCCAGTCTTGTTTGCTAAATGGGGCATGTACATTCTAGGTCCGTATACGCCGGCACTAGGCGGAAAACGCTATATTCTTATGGCTGTGGACTATTTCACCAAGTGGGTGGAAGCAAAGGTGGTAAGAGGCATCAAGACAAAGGATGTCATCTCCTTCATCTGGAAGAACATTATCACCCTGTTCAGGGTACCTATGTCTATGGTATTTGATAATGGACCTCAATTTGAGACGCCTCAACTTAAAACATGGTTGGTAGATAAAGGGATCTCACACTGTTTTGCATCAGCCGGCCGACCCCAAGCAAACGGCTAAGTTGAAGATTTCAACAAACTCATCTCAGACGATATCAAAAAGAAAATTTAAAGAGCCGGTGGTTTATGGGATGAAGAGCTAATTCCTGTCCTATGGACCATCCGGACAACCGAAAAGGGGGCAATTGATGAAACCCTATTTCTCATGGTTTACGGTGCTGAAGTTGTCATGCCCATCGAGTAATAAGAGCCGACTCTACGGGGCATGCTATACGATGAAGAGGCAAACTGGGAGGCCATGCGGCTAGCATTGGACTCACTCCCGTAGCGCAAGGGCAATGTCTCCTTGTGTAAGGAGGGTATTACCTTCGTAGGGGATCCTTCCTTGGATTCCCATTGCCATTTAAAAGCCTAGGACTTTACACTTGTTAGGGTGTATTAGGATTTGAATTCTTGACTGTTTGGGAGCCCTTGAATTAGAAATGATACTTTCATCACGCTTTTTTGTACTCCCTCCGGTTTTAAATACTTGCTCCACTTTCCTTTTCCGGCCGTTTTTAAATACTTGCTCCATTTCCTTATTTGGAAAGCTTTTACAATATTTAAGTAATTTCTCTCACCATGTGGACCCAACAATATTAGTTTCATATTCTCTCTCCTTTAATTATCTCCACTACTTTGGGGTTTTACAAATTTTTATTCTTCCACTAACCCCACTACCTCTATATTTTATTACTTTCTCCAATTTCTCCTAAAACTACGCGCATGGAGAAATGGAGCAAGTATTTAAAAACGGAGGGAGTAAGAAACAAGTAGGAGTCGCCAATGAGTTTGGGAAAAACTCATAAACCTCGTTCGTGCCTTTCTTCCATGTGGAGTTCATGGGCTAATTAGCACAAATCATATGTTTACCCATGCCCAAATTTGTCTACATAAACCAAAAATGAGTTCGGGAGCGAGGGTACTAAAATAATGTTTCCTTTAATGGAGAATCGCTATTCTAGCCCTAGTGCGGCCTCTACTAGCTCTTCCTTTTTCACAGTTTCATTACCAAACAATATATGCAACGTTATACCTAAATACTAAGTTAGTTGATTTTATTTACAAGCATTAATCACGTAAGAATTACATTGCAAAATTTGTTATTATTTGTTTAATCAATATTCGTGAAAAGAACAAAATAAAAAATATTCGCCTTGTCTTAAGTGATAAAATAACAATTAAATATCAAATTTCAGTGTTGATTGAACGAAAGAATACTATGTAAAGTTATTTAAACAATAAAAGAAAAGTGATTTATCTAAGTGCTCAGGAAACTAACCGTTCTTCATTGTATGCTTAGATCTCCGCCTTTGTATTCAATTAGGGTTGAAGAGTAGTTGGGAATAAAGAGAAAAAGTAGTATGATAGTAAAAGGGTTTGAGAGAGATTAGGGTTTTCAAAATTAGGGGTTTAGAATTCTTTTTTTTCTGTCCGTTTAGAGTCGAACAAAGACCCCTATTTATAGGCGTAGGAATCTAGGTTTAGGGTTATAGAGTCGCGACGTCAGGTGGTGCACGCAACTCTCTGAGTCGCGCTAAGTTCCGCGCGGATATCAATGAGTCGCGAGCGCCAGGCGCGCGCAACTTATTGAGTTGCCTGGTTTACGGTTTGCCTTACACAAAAATGCGTTTATAAAACTTCTAAAACTATTGATTGCGGAGTCGGATTAAGGCGTGTATGATATCATTGGAAAGCTATGAATGTGTACAGTTCATTTCTATTAGAATTAGTTTAAAATATGTTATGGATCAAAAGTTATGGCAGTTGGAGTGCAAGGGTGTTGTTTTTAGGGCCTGGTTTAGTGTTTTTATCATAACTTCTTCGTTTTGGCTCGAAATCGGGCTTGTAATATACCATTAGAATTCTCTTTGAAAGGGATATCCATCTTTATTGGACTTGCACGGGATTTTGATGGCTAGTTTATCTGTTTGGCTCGGTTTTGAACAATGTAGGTTCCATTGGATCCAATCATCGCATTTGACGCATTTGGGTCCGTTATTAATCAAGTTTAAACATGTATGAACACGTTTTAGGCCTAATTATTAATAGGACAAAGCTCTAAGATTAATTGGTCTCAAATATGGTTTTTATCTTACTTCATAATGCATTTTGTAGTCCATAAACACTTTAACTTTTATCTAGCATGAAGAACGGGTTTTTGTAACATCATCACACTTCCTTTTCGGGACAAGAGGCCAAAAGTAGGTGTCTATAGTTAACCCCAACTTTCATCGAGTCTAGAATAGATGATGATCATAGTAGTCAAGGAAATAAATCCGAGATTCATTCTGCAAAGTTCTCTAAGGATAGAGAATCTTTTAGTAATGTTAAGGATGTCGAAACGATCCTTGATTTGCTAAGTGTTTGAAACAAGTAGCTATTAGGACTAGAAAAAGTTTATTCTAGTCTTAATGTGCTAAAGAATCTAAATTAATCCTTTGCAATTGTAGAATGCTTTTACAAATAAAGGTGTTCTGGGTGATGTCAAGTCATGAGAAGAGATTGGTTTAAAAAAGAGTAAAGGGGATGATTTCCTCTCAATCATGTCATCGTTTGTCTAAAGTCCCTCGATATGTCATTGAAACTTTAGCTTGATTTTAACAAGGTGTAAACATGATAAAAGGGGTGTTTTGACTTTCGCAGCCTTTTGGCTTTTGCACCCGAAATAAAGTTCTCGACAATTCTCTTGTCAAAACGCAATAATACTCGGTGTCCACAAGATATAAATACATGTCTCAAGAGTGGAGGCACATATCCAAATCCAGTAAGAAAGAAGAAAATTGGCAACTGTCTTAGCAGTTTTGTCCATAAGATGAGTACACATGTCTTGGGACATGGGGCACGTGACGACAGAGCTACGACATCATCTTGTCGCTCTTTATACAGGGGGTGGATGACACCCTAACGTTCCGGTAAGCTAGTAAGCTCACTAACAGCCTTATTTGCTTCCAATCAAGAAGTGTCTGTTCTTGAATGGTTCAGCGTGCCTGTCAACTCGTGAGCTGACGCCTAAAGTAAAGTAATTCTCTTCATTTTAGTTCTGAGAGGTTAATCTTGCAAATCTGGGGAAGAAGCATCCAAAACCTTTAGAAAAACGTCTTAAGACACTCTTACGAAAAACGTCTAAAACGTAAAGCACCACTACGGAATGTCTTATGACACTCTTACGAAAAACGTCAAAAACGTATGCTTAGGGAAGGCACAAAGCACGGTGTGCATGCATGATGATGCAAAAAACTATCAAAGAAGAAAAGAAACTACTGGATGCAAAGCAATTTTAAAAGAGTTTGATAATTCGTGCGTTATTACGTCTAACAACGTACAAAACCGTTGGAAAAATTCGAAACAGATCGAAATGTGAGTACTGGTCTTTTAAGTGACCAGTGTACACGTGCAAACATAGTAAGTTGCGCTGGCCAGGGGCACGCAAGAAACTATGTTGCACTGGGATGCCACGGGCAACTTGATGAGTTGCGCGCAACATTTGAATTAGTAAAAGAGTTGGAGAAGTGCGATTTGCAGCTCACTTTCTTCTTCTCCTCTTTCTCCAATTTTGATCTCTTCCCATTTTTTGGTTATTGTTTAAAGCTAAGGAAAGTAAATCTTGCTCCTTTTATTTTACCAGACTTTTTTAGTCAATAAAATGGAGAAATCGAATGAAGAACCCTAACTTGGAGTTAAGGTTTTCGATTCGACTTGTTTTTGTGATTTTGTTTGTTTGTCGTTGTTTTAAGAAATATAGTGCAACAAATTTCATGAGAAGTTGTAAAATATTTATTCTGTATAGAGCATTTTAATAATATATGTGTTTTTTTTTTCATTCTAATTTTAAATTTGTGCTTAAACTTTATTTCTCTTTTTTGCTCACATAGACTATACATGTTAATTTTAATGTAAATTGAAGTGTTTAGAACAACAATTATGCATTAAGTGAGTAATATAAAGCTATATACAAAGAGAAATTGTTAGTGAATTTAAAATAAAAACTCGAAACATCTAAACTGATACAAAAATGATCACAGAATCAGAGAAGCATTATGTAATAGCATAGAGAAAACTCGTCCATCTAGAAAACAATCAATCGGTAGGAAAACAATGATCAATCAACAAACCAACATCATATCATCATCATAAAAAAAACCTCATAAGACAGAATCTTCATCATAAATCATCAACAGAAATAAGCCAAAAACACAAAGACAGAACCGTAGTGAACCATAGAAGCAAGGGGGAGACCAAAACAACACAACAAACATAAGAATACTCTCCCAAGCCTAAAGTGAGCTCCCCTCCCCCCCTTAAGCCAAAACCTAGAAACAAGCAGGAAAAAGAACAATAATAATCCAAAACAAGCATAAAAGGGAGGGTAGCCAATATGGTATCACTCAGCACTATAGTTAGGGGTAGAATGGGTACCCTCCTCACCAACCTTAGAAAGACATGGTTTACAACATCATCGGGCTTTTACCTCTCAACCTACTCTCCCTTTGGTTCTTATCCCTAGAAAAATAGTGAGACAAATCATCAAGAACTTGCTCCCCCAAGAGCCCCCATTAACCAAAGGTTTCGGGATTAGGGAATGGGTTCGGGTAAGCCGGGTCATAGGCAAAATCATAACCTCCGGGCCTCATATAATTTTGGTAGGTCGGAGTGGTCCCCCTAATTGCATTGGGGGGCACATGGGGCCCCTCCCAATAAGGGTAGCACAAATTAGGTCCATGGTCTAGGTCATATGGGACCTATTTAGGTATGGGTCCTTGTTGGACCAGGAGGTATGGGTAATTCACATAAGGCTTAATCTCCCCTCTCATCACATACATGTCATAGATTTGTCTAGCAAGATAGTCGTATCCTAGCCTAAAGTCATTTCCTAAAGGTGAAGAATTCAACACATTGGCAATGGAATCAATATTTGCATGCATAATAGACAAATCTCAATTAGAAGAAGAAGATGAAGTGGAAGATATCATAGGTGTACCTACGTGGGACACCGAGGGAAAATCTAGAGGGAGAGTATGAACGAGAACACAAGGGTTGATGCGAAGGTTGGACAGAGGATCTCACTTGAGAAAAGGATCAATGGGCCATTTGTTGGGCCACCAAGGAAGAGGAGTGCCTACGAACCGAGCAGTGGCCTCCGGATGAGGGATAGGGCACCAATCGGTAGTCCAAGCAACCATCTAAATGAACAAATGCTCTTTATTACTCCGCTCCAAAAAAATTTGGTTGATAAAAGCATATGTGTTGAGGAGGTAGAAGGGGGACTTCTCCCGATGATCCCGAATGGGCTCAAGAGACTAGATCATCTTCTCATACTTCTGGTTGAGAGAAACGGCAAAGATGGTAATTAGACCACCCAATTGGATGCTCACGGAGAAGAATACACCATGGTGAATGTCAACAAATTGATCTATCAACAAAGTCCCACAATCAATGACCCTAATATCATTAGAAGGATGATCTGCTAGCCATAACCAACTGGGTTCTTTCCTCGAGATTGCACCAAGAGAATCCTTTAATAAAAAGGCATAGGTGAGCAGCCGATTAAAGTATCTCAAGGTCGGGTTAATTATTGAGGCCGCCTTGGAGTAGTGAGGCTGGTAAGATCTTTCAACTACGATGTGCCGCCACCATCAACCATCATTGTAATCATGATTATTTTGTAACACCTCAAAAGCTGGGTAGATATACTTAGAATCTTCCAAAGGGGCGAGAAGCTTGAAAATCTTGCTAAGGAAGGAGAGAGGTATAGAACGATCATTGTTAAAAATCTGGAACTTCAAGGTGCAAACACGCTCACCATCCACTTTTTCTTCATGAACTTCAAGAGCCGAAGGGAACTTAAAAATGAGACATGCGTAAGTTGAAGCATTTAAGCCAATGAAATTCTCCAAACGAAGATTACAGGCCAAACGCCTCACATCCTCATCAATACCAAAAAGTTCTCCCAATGCTCGCTCTTTGCAAATTCAATACCATAAGTCTCACTCACATTTGTTGGAGGTGGCACCACCTCACGGGAACTAGAGCCAAGGGCTCTTTAAGGCCGTCAGAGGGGATCTATCTACACAAACAAACCAAGAAAATATTTCAAAGGCATGAAAGAGATGGTGCTCACAACAAGTTGTATAACAAAAATGGATGAATCAAAAATCAATTATTGAACTAGAATGAATAATTTGTCACATAACAAGTATGTAAGCATATTAAAACAATAATTAAAGCAGGATTCACAAGTCCTTTGAGAATAAAGAGTGAGCAACAACATTCATACAAAGAGGTGAACAACATTCATAAGCTTTATAACCATTTAAAAGATGGTGAAGACCAACAATGGCGGGAGCAAGATAGTAGCCCAATCAAGCAAAATCATAACATCATAAGTTCATATATTCACCAATAATCATCATGAATGCAAAATTTGGGGACATGAAATAAGCAAAGTAGAAACACCATTAAAGCTTACAATTTAACATTCAAATCCAACAATATAATACTCTAGGAGTTTATAGGAACTAATTATGGAAAACATGAATCATATTCATATAGCACCAAATCCCAAGATCATGCATAACACATAAAGAATTAGAATTAATACATTGGTAGCGTGATTCCACGTATGATCGAGAAAGAAAAATAAGGAGAATAAGAACCCCACGTGTGATTCCTCTATGAAGTCCACGAGCACGGATCAAACCTCCACTAATGCTAGTTTGTTGTGATCGAACACTTCAATCAACCTTAAACAGAGTTGTGAGTCACGAGCACACCATGAACCACATAAATAACCACCACACGCGTAAAGGGAGGAGAGAGAGAGGGCCGAGTGGAGAGAGAGAGAGAGTTAGGGTTTAAGGAGTTTGTTGCTAAGTTCACAATTCACAGTGAATTAATTGTTATACCATGCAACCATAGGCATGGATTACATTTATAGATCATATCTCTAAATAAATCCATGTCAAGCCCAAAACAATCTAAGCTCATCAAACTATCCTAGCCCAACAATCAATGTGGCATGTCATAAAATCATGAGGCCTAATAATGGGCCTCTAACTTGTTTGACCCAATACTCTTGTGTGTGACCTCATAAGATCCTATTTTATTAGCATAAAGATCAATTGTCATATCTAGCACAAAAAATTGACGACCCTATAGAATGAACTAATTATCTCCATAATTGTGATCCTTGATACATCTAGTAATTGCACTTATTGAAGACATAACTCCTTCAATCTCACACTTGTCTGAGACAAGTGCACAATATTCAAATTCCTTAAGTTGATGTGTGTCAATTTGATAATATGATTGCATCTTATGTCGTGATAATAATAATCTACAAATGTTTTCTTGAAATCTGAGTTAGAATCACAAAACAAATGATTACTATGTAATCCATTTGAGCACGGCCATGCATTTTCTGAATTCTCCTTCTTCAAGGAGCCAAGACACATTTCTAATTAAATAGGTAGACTCTATCTAATCTTGTTGCAACCAAAGCTCCCACTCAACTCATGAAGTAACCAGGAAACACACTTTATAATCTCCAGTTACGGGTATACGTTTGAGTGTACCACATTTAAATCAATCATTGAATGGAATCAATGTTCCACTCATGTCAAAGGAATCCACTAATATATCCCAAAGCTCTAAACTTGAACTTCAAAGTAGGTTTATAGTTTGATAATGCATCATCCATGCATATCTAAGTGATTGACCGAGCATCATCAATATGCCCCTATAGCCCATGATACTGCTCTGTCCAATCAATCTTACATGTTAGTCCATTTATTGAAATCATTTATGTCCACTTTAATGATTCCAAACTAGGAACTTAAATAATATATGAATTTTGTTCACTTGTGGGGTTTCATTCATCAAGTCATCAACCTGATGAGCCCATCAATCCATAATTATTTTGGACATTTTATTTAATACCAAAAACCATGATTAAATAAGAGAAATAATGAATTTCTGATTAAACATGATTTTTGCAATGAATGTAGTACATATGTAATAAGTTTTTCTCAAAAATAAATACAATTTAAATTACATCATTAGCCTTAATCCAGTTACATTGGGATGTTTATGATGCTTAGACAATGGAAGGGGTTTAATAAGTGGATCATCGATATTCTCATCTGTATGAACTTTACACATCTTGACATCTCCTTTACCAACGATTTTTCAAATGAGATGATACTTTCTCTCAACACGTTTCGATTTGAAGTGTGATCTAGGCTCCTTTGATTGATTAATGGTGCCATTGTTGTCACAAAAAAACTTAATTCCCTTTTGAGCACTTGGTATAATGTCCAGCTCAGTTAGGAATTTCTTAATCCTAACTACTTCCTTAGCTGCTTCAACAGAAGCCAAATACTCTGCTTCTGTTGTACAGTCTATGACAGTGCTTTGCTTTGAACTCTTCTAGCTCACTGCTCCTCCATTCATACAAAAAATGTATCTAGATTGGGATTTGAAATTATCTCTGTCTGTTTGGAAACTCGCATCCGTATAACCTTTGATAACAAACTCATCTTCGCCGCCATATACTAGAAACATTCCTTTAGTCCTTCTCAAGTACTTAAGGATGTTCTTGGTAGTTGTCTAGTGTGCTTCTCCTGGATTTGCCTAAAATATGCTACACATACTTAGAGCAAATGAAACATCTGGCCTTGTACATATCATAGCATACATGATTGACCCTATTGCTGAAGCATAAGGTTTATCAACAATACATCTCATCTCTTCTTGCGTTTTAGGGCATCTCTTCTTGTGTTTTAGGGCACTGAGATTTACCGAGCGTAATTCCATGAGACATGGGAAGAAATCCTTTCTTAGAGTCTGTCATCAAAAATCTGGCAAGAACCTAATTGATATAAGTCTCTTGACTTAATCCAATCATCCTTTGAGACCTATCTCGATGGATCTTGATTCCCAAAATGTACTCAGCGTCACCCAAGTCTTTCATGGAGAAACAACTCTTCAACCGTTCCTTTACTGACTCAAGCATTGGTATGTCTTTCCCCATGAGTAGTATGTCATCTACATACAAGATTAAGAAAACTACGCTCCTCCCACTAGACTTCTTGTATACACAAGGTTGCTCTTCGCTTTGGAGAAAATCAAACTGTTTGATCGCTTCATCAAAATGAAGGTTCCAACTCCTTGATGCTTGCTTCAATCCATAAATGGATTTCTGAAGCTTGCATACCTTTCCAAGATTTTCTGGATCTTCAAAACCCTCAGGTTATGTCATATACACTTCATCCGTCAAGAACCCATTCAAGAAGGTGGTTTTGACATCCAACTGCCAAATTTCGTAATAAAAAAATGCAGCAATCGCTAGAAGAATTCGAATGGAATTAAGCATAGCTACTGGAAAAACGTTTCATCACAGTCAATAACATGAATCTTTTTGTACCCTTTCGCAGCTAGTCTTGCTTTTTGGAGTAGGCATTTCTATCCTTGTCTGTTTAAATCTTGTAAACCCACTTGCAACTAAGAGGTTTTACCCCATTAGTTAAGTCTACCAGGGTCCACACAACATTATCAGACATCAATTCCATTTAGGATTTCATGGCCTCAAGCCATTTATCTGATTTGGGGCTTGCCAAAGCTTGCTTATAGGTTACAAGTTCCTCATTCTCCAATAAGAAGATTTCAGAATCCTCAATTAACAGAACATCAACAAACTTTTTGTTTTTAATTCTGTCATACCTACGTGGGGTAGGATCAACAATAGAAATGTTCTCTTCAACTCTTTGAAGATTTTTGCAAGAATTAGATTTAAGTGGGACGATAGGCGTCTCGCTAGTTGAATTAGCTTGCTCCAACACATGATTATGCGCCCTCGCCTCTTATGTGGTGTTATCCACATCCATTTGTTGCTCGTCTCAAATTTCTTTGAGAACTACTTTACTTTCACTTGGCTTTCTAGAGAGGAATTCCTTTTCTAGAAAGACATCATCGCGAACAACAAACACTTTGTTATCTTCGCAATTGTATTAGTAATACCCTCTTGTTTCTTTGGGGTAACCCACAAAGAAACATTTGTCTGATTTAGGGTGTAGCTTGTCACCTTGTAAATGTTTAACAAAGGCTTCACATCCCCAAATCTTGAGAAAAGATAACTTTGGAGCTTTTCCATTCCATATCTCATATGCTGTCTTTCAATTGCTTTGGGCGGGCTTCTGTTCAGTACTTTAGCAGCTTCTTCTAATGCATATCCCTAGAATAATATGTGAATAAATTTAAAGCACATCATGGACCAAACCATATCCAGTAAGGTCCTATTCCTCCTTTGTGACACACCATTTAATAGTGGTGTCCCTAGAGGGGTTAATTGTGAAAGTATTCCACAATTAATAAGATGTTCATCAAATTCTTGGGTTTAATATTCACCACCATAATCAGATCGTAATGCTTTAATTGTTTTCCTAAGTTGGTTGTGTACTTCATTCTGGAATTCCTTGAACTTTTCAAAGGCTTCCGATTTTTGCTTCATTATGTAAATGTAACCAAATCTACTCAAATCATCAGTGAAAGTAATGAAGTAATTAAATCCACCCCTAGCTTTTGAACTCATTGGTCCACACACATCTATATGTATGAGTCTCAAAAGGTTACTAGCTCTTTCACCTATACCTGTAAAGGAAGACTTAGTCATTTTACCAAGCAAGCATGACTCACAATATTCAAATGATTCATAATCAAATGATGAAAGGAGTCCATCCTTATGTAATTTCTGGATGCGCTTTTGGTAAATATTTCCAAGCCTACACTGCCATAGGAATGTTGGGTTTGAACCATCTGCTCTTTGCCCTTTATGATCTATTTTGTAGATGTGATTTGTATAATCTAAGACATAAAAGCCATTAAATAATTTCACTTTAGCATATAACATATTATCTTTAAAAATAAAACAACACTTGTCTCTTATTCCAAAAGAAAAACCTTCAGTATCTAAAACTGGAACTGAAATAATGTTTTTGGTAATTTTTGGAACATATTAACAGTTATTAAGCTCCAAAAACAAGAACAGACGGAAGTCTCAAATGATAATTAAATGATAATTTCCAATAGTAAGTGTAGAAACTTTTGCTCCATTACCTACTCGAAGTGTGACTTCCCCTTTTGCGAACTTCCTACTCCTTTCAAGGCCCTGCATGTTATTAACAATGTGAGCACCACAAGCGGTATCAAATACCCAAGTTGAAAAAGAAGTAAGATTAATTTATACAACAAAAACATTAGGTAACTCTTTACCATCCATTTTCACTAGTGTATAATAGGGACACCCATGCGTGTGGCAAGACCACCTATCGCAATAGAAGCATTAGCTTCCCTCCTTCTTCAAGTACTCCTCTGAGTGATTGACCAAAAGGTTGAATAATGTCACTGTCGAGCCTTCATCGTCATGAATATGCTTGACTAGATCAAATCAATCATGGAGCAAGAACAAAATAGTATCATGTATAGAGTCATCATTGAACGGTCTCCCTAGGATATCCATCTTATTGAATAATCCAATCAGTTTATTGACATGGGTCCTAACTGACTAACCAAGCATGAGTTTCTTAGCCCTTATAATTGATATTGTAAGTCTCAAACCTTACACTGTCAGTCCAGGAGTAGTAAATCTAAGGGATCGAATCAACGACCTCTCTTAAATTTTGGTCGTTAATCCCACCACTTCCTAATTCCCTAATGCCACCTCAACAGATGGCACGAAGACATTCATGCAGATTGGTCAACTCATAGTGCCTGAACCTTCTTTTCCAACAAGTTGGAATAGATTCTAAAATGAGATTCCTTATTTTCGGTGCATCTGAAACATCTTTTGCATGCCTTTCAGGAGTAAAACCTACAGTATATCTCCTCCAATGGTATGTATAAACGAGCTTCAAGCTTTTGACTTTTGAGAACATTTCTCAGATCGTTTTCCCATTCCCTGAAGTTTCTGAGATTCAGTCTTAAATTCCGTTTGTTTGGAAAAATAGTGTTGTCGTAAAGGTTATTCATTTACAAACAAAAACAAAAAGAGGCAAAGTTCAATAATTATGTTTAATAAATTTGAAGTACTATAAGCGACAAAAAGTTTGGTGACTTTAAAGCATTTATTTCATATTAATTGATCCCTATTGAATTAAATGATTCCAATACACTTTATTTGTGCAATGGTTGACTAGACTGAGGCCCTACCATCAAGCATTACATTTTCAAGTTGAGTAAACTATTTACTGATTACAACTCTTGTAATTCTTGGTTGAATAATTTCCCATTACATGTTTAATTATTACCCTTAGCTAGAATGTTCTAAACGCTTAAGGTAAACTTGTTGAGTATAAAAAAATTAAATATGTAGAACGTGATCTACCCCACATTCCTAAAATAACAAGTGACACTCTGCGGAGGCCGACCTATTTCTCACCATCTAAGAATTATTGGGTATCCAATTGGAAAAGCAGCCTCAATATCACTGGGACCTAGATTTATTATGTTGTGATTATTTAGTGAACTCTAGCGTATCATCAATCAACATAAAATAAATCTAACATGCATAATCTACTAATGCATAAATAAAACATGTCATAGTTTAACCCCTTAATCCTAAGAAAACTAATAAAGTAGAATAGGCTCCCACTTAAATCCTCATGGATCTCATCCATCTTGTTCCTTTGGGCCTCCACTCTATTAGCTTCTTGGATCAACTACAACCTTTAATATTATTCTATTCTATCTACTACTTAAATAAAATAAAATAAAATAAATTACAAAAATACTTAACGGTACGCAGACCGTATTTAGATTACAAAAATACAAAACGATGGGCAAATCATATTTAGAATCTATTGGCCATAGTAGTCTGTATATAACAATAAATAATATCATATATTATAAAGTGCCACATAATAAATCACTCATCATACTTTCCTAAACTACAACATCAAATGTTCATAATTCAAGAAACATGGCACTAAATATCTCATATTTTCATTAATTAATACAATCAGATAATATCAGATATTATTTCTAACCAATTATAAAATGTCATATATTCTATTTTAGGTAAGAGATATAATCAAATTATATTTTAATTATGGAAGATAAATCATATTTACTTTCCATGATTATCCTAACAAATTTAGGAGATTCAATCCTAATTGCCTAGCCAATCACATAATTTTTAATCACTTATTATCCAAAAATAATTATGGGATAATGTCATTATTTAATCAATCATTATCCAAACATAATTTGTTGCTCCATAATTATCCAAACTTAACAAAATTAACCACTTTAACTTTGTTAATTATCTTTTCAAAATCAAAACTTATCCTTTTTAATTTTAATTTAGAAATATGATTTTCTATTAAAATAAAAAAATAACAATTTGAAAAGTGCGTCAGCCACTGTGGTGTGGACAACTAAAGCTGGACACGGTAGCCGTACACCATGAGGTGTACGCTCCTCTGCAGCGATGCACAGCAGCAACAACAATGCCGCACAACCTTTGCACGATGCTGATGTTGTTGCCCTTGCTGACCCGACCCGCCGCTCACCCCGATCATCCCTTTGGACCACCTGCAGCGGCAGCCGCCGTGGCTGCGCCACCCAACTCCGATTGTTGCGCATAGAAACCTTTTTTATTCTAATTTAAATAAAACAAAACAATTTTTTAAAAAATTAAATTCACTTAATATGGTCCAATTAATTTCAAAATTAAATCATATTCAATATTAAAATTAGGGCCCTTCATGAAATTAATCCGCAATTAAATTTAACTCTTAAATTATATAATTTCATCATAAAAATTAATAATTTAACATGAAATCAAATAGATTAAATTCATTAATCACGTATCTATCAAATTAAATCAAAAAACAAAACACAAATTTTGCAAATTTATTGTTTAGGGTTTTGAAATTTTCAAAAATTAGTGTTAGGGGGTTCGAATTTTTGAACTAATTATGGCTGGAATTCGGATCTCTAGATGGCTAACTTGAAGCAAATTAAACAACTTTTAATGACTCTATTCACATAAAAATAATAATTGACCCATAATTAAATCATTCTCCCTTCTAATTGAATTAAAATTGTTGACTATTAAAGAATTAATATTGAATATATGTACATGCATAGGCTAGCTGATACCACTGTAGGAGTTTATAGGTACTAGTTGCGGAAAACATGAATCATATTCATAAAGCACCTAATCCCAAGATCATGCATAACACATAAAAAATTAGAATTAATACCTTTGTAGCGTGATTCCAAGTGTGATCGAGCAAGACCAATAAGGAGAATAAGAACCCCGCGTGTGATTCCTCTACTAAGTCCACGAGCACGGATTAATCCTCTACTAATGCTAGTTAGTTGTGATCTAACACTTCAATCAACCTTCAACGGAGATGTGAGTCACGAGCACACCACAAACCACCCAAATAACCACCACACGCGCCACTTGTGAGGGGTGGTCGTACGGTCAAGGGAGGAGAGAGAGAGGGTCGAGTGGAGAGAGGAAAAGAGATAGTTAGGGTTTTGGGAGTTTGTTGCTTGGTTCACAATTATCAGTGAATTAATTGTTATATCATGCGACCCTAGGCATGGATTATATTTATAGATTATATCTCTAAATAATTCCATGTCAAGCCCAAAACAATCTAAGCTCATCAAACTACCCTAGTGTTTCGGGGTTTTCTGATGTCCTGCGGGAGAGCTACAATTCCGAGACTGGAACCGGACGCCTGTACCTGCAAAATAACGGAGACTCCTGAGAGCTCCGCCTCCAACGGTCAAGTTAGTACCTGATTAAGGAGTAATTAATACAGAAATCAAAGTAATAAGGTCTCTCTAGGTGAGAGTATTTAATGTAGGTAATCTGCTTTGCTAGCGAGATCAGCCGGTTATTAGTGTGTTCCGTAAATTATTCGGTCCCCTGATTAATGAGGATTAATCGAGTATTTATAGCCTTGGGAAGCGTGCAACTCTCTAGGTTTAAGGTAAACCTAGGGCCGATCGGGCTTCTAGACTGAAATGGGCCTTGATGGCCGGTTGTCCCATTTGGCATGGGTGGACACGTGGCGTGTCTTAAGTGGTCCGTGGAGGACGCGTGGCGGAACCTGGTTGGTCCACTTGTCAAACGGCGCTTGGTGGATAAAAATCCCCTAATCATTTGCCCCTCACAGGTGGCACGCGACTGGTCACGTGTCGCCTGTGACAGGTGTCGCACGGTGACAGGCGACGGCCCGTTACAGGTGTCACCTTGCAGACGGCCGGGAGACTCTCCCGCCCAAATTTGAATTCGGAAGCGACCCTTCGCCTTCTCATTTTGCCTATAAAAGGAAGTGCTGACTTCGGTCATTTTCACATTTGAGAATTTTTGCGAGAACATTCGGTCCCCTGAACTTGATCTGACATTTTCGGACTTTTTCTGCCTACCGCCTGTTCTGACAAGCCGACTGACCCGAACTTTCAGGACTTCATCAACTGTCATCCGTTCAGGTAACTTAGTTCTCTTACTCTTAATTTTCTTTTTATTTTTTGAAATGGCACCATTGAAGCACACGACACGCCCTAAGTTAGTGATCAGCCGGTCACCGGGGACGGCTGAATCTAGGACTAGGAGTGCCGCCTGCCCTTTTCTGGACCCATCTTTGCCCTTTATACAAAGTCCGACTGAATCTGTGTCTATGCAGAACGTGATGGCCAGAACAAAAAAGACTGCTAGAATATCAAACTCAGACGGCTCCTCCCAAAGGGTACTCCTTAGCGAAACATCTGACCAGGCGCCAGATGTGGAACGAGGCGACTGTCAAGCTGACAGTTCTGAGAGAGGGACCAAGGTGTTCCCTTCTCATCTAACCGTGGACATGTCTAATTTACCTTCTGCTCCTTCTAAGGGAGAGGAGGCGGGCCCCTCTAGGAGAGGGGAGGAGTCGTCCTCTTCGGACTCGTCAGGGGACGAGTCCGATTCCAGCTCTTCTGACCATAGTTCTTCTGACTCAGAAGAAAAACATAACCGCCTACAAGAGGCGAGAAGTTCCCATGCAGTGGAGAAGGGGGATAATTGGGCAGAGCCGTCCGCCTCTTACAGAGAGGAAAACACCCCCTACTACTGCAGGGTGCCCCGGGGCCGGATCGCAACCATGCGAGACAACGTGGCGAGCTTTATTGCTAACCACAAAATGAGCCCGGAATATTTACTGTTTGTGCCGGATCCAGAAGATACTGTCGTCTGGCCGGCTGGTACCAGCTATGGTGACGGCTGTTTTGGCTGCTATGTGGCGGCCATCAAAGCTGGTCTGCGCTTCCCATTACATCCGGCTGTTCAGCGGATTTTAGATGGGTATGATCTGGGGTTATGGCAGTTAGCCCCCAACTCTTGGGTAAACGTACTCGGCTATGTGGCCGGGTGCGAACTGAACGGGGTGGAGCCAAGTTTTGAGGCTTTCGCCCACATGAACTATCTCAGCCGGACCCCTAAGTCGGGAGGTACCGGCTGGTATCAACTAACAAGCCACAGGGGTTACCTCATGACGAGAGGTAAGGCAAACAAATGGAAGGATTGGCGGAACACCTTCCTTATTATCGAGAGTTCAGACACGGAGCTGAACAAACGTTTTAACAAGTGGAACAGAGATCCGCCTCTTCTTGCAGGCGGCCGCAGCATGCCGCCTGTTCCCCCAAAGGCTAAAAGAGAGATCCTAGACAAAGGACTCTTCAAAGTAGAGACTAGGGTGAACTCTACTTCAGGGGTACGAGAGCAAGTACCCCTACACTGCGTCCCGAGCTTCAAGTGGCTCTATGATGAGTACTTCTTGGCCGCCTGTGGCCTCGGCAGTCGGTGCTCTAGAGGTAGCCGGCCTGACGAATACTCTGTTTTCTCACGCCTTGTTTACTTGGGATTTTTACTAACTTTGCTGTTTATTTCTTTCAGCCGACGCCATGAGTAAAATAACAGCATCTAAGACTGCGGCGGCCATGCTGCGGGTTTCGCTAATGAAGCAGTCGTACGCCGACTCCCCCAGCAAGGAGGCACCCTTGGTAAGCTTTGAAAACTCTTCCCCTTTAAGTTGTATTATGCATATACTAACTCTTTTTGTTTTCAGTCTGGCACTCCAAGGGCTTCTTCCTCGCAACAGCCGGACCCCAAGGCCCGGAGAACGACTGTTGCAAGCTCTCCTGGGTCTTCCAGGAAAACAGTGGCGGCTGAGAAGCAGCCGGCCACTTCTTCAAAAACCCAGGCGGGGCCGCCTAGATGTATGGACACTTGCTTGTAAAAACTCACTCTTGCTTCCTTCTTGATTAGGTCTAACTTGTTTTTCCTTTTGCTTAATGCAGCCGGCCCCCAGGGACTTGACTTGGTTGAGGTAGCCAAGTCAATGGTTAAAGTAGTTCCTCCCTCTGACAGGGAGGCGGTCAAGGGTGCCGGCACCCTTGACCTCGATGGAATTTCGGGGATCCTAGCTGAGGTATACCCTTTTGAAGTTCCAGGACGCCTGTTAACCCTTATGATTGGAAACTGACGCCTGTTTTTCTTTGTACTTAGGCCCTGCTCCGAGTCAACAGCCTTCGCAAGCCGATTGATCGGAAAAACAAAGAGGTAAAGGCCGCAAAGGCTATGGCCGCCTCCAGCTGTGATAAAGCAATGTTTCAAATTGCCCAAAATGAAGTACTGACCATTGATCTTCTTTATTATCAGGCGCAGGCGACCGCCGCTGTTCGGGCTCAGCTAGAGGCGGCCCAAAAGAAGGTTGACGAGCTGGAGGGGACCGTCACCAAATTTAAAGCCGAGCTGAAACCCCTTCGCCAGAAAATGCACTCTTACGAAGCCATGGAGAAATCTTTGGCTAACGTAAAAGAACGCCTGGTGAACCAGGAGAAGAGTCTTACCCAAGAGCTCTCGGACAAGGCCGATCAAGAAAAACAAGAGCTCGTCCGGGAGATGGTGGAAGACTCCGCCCAAATCCAACGCATGACCTGGGAACGACTGTTCCCCAGTGCCGACTTTGCCTCATGGGAAAGAACGTACCGCCAGTGTTCGGAAATATATAATCAACAGATCCTGGCGGCTGCTGAAGAAGAGGCGATGGACGTTGCGTTGGAGGAGGAAGAGCCTGTTGTGGCGCTTGTGCCACTTGGGGGAAAGGCATCAAAAGATGATGCAGCGAAGGCCGAGTCCAGCAAGAAGAGTGCTGACCAGGCGGCTGCTGCTGATACTGAACTGCCCCCTTCTTAAGCTTTAAGTATATTTTTTCTTTTCACGGCCTGCGTGCCGTTTGCTTTGTAATTACCCGGCCAGGGGGCCGGGGTTTTGCATATTCTGCTGGTCTTTTATGGCCGGCTCATTTTAATCAAATTTGTCTAAGTATTTGAAATTTGCTCACTAGACAGACTGTTGTGTATGGCCGAACGTTAAGACAGGTACAAATAGTAAGTATGCCGCCTATGCCCCTGGACGACTGGTTGTCTGTTTCCAGGATAGATGATCAGTCGGCCATTTAATCAATCGGTATTCGAACTCTTTATTCAATTTGACCAAGTAAATAGAATTACCAAGTAGCCAAGGAATTTAAGTAGGAAAACAAGCGGCGGGTACCGGTTGTTTCCCTTTATTGCCAATGTTGGCCTCTAATTTGTTATTTGTTAACCTAGCAAGAGTATTGGTTGAGAGCCTTTGTTTATTAAAAACAAGTGGACGACTCGTACCTTTTAGGCTCAGTACTAAGTTTGAGTGACTATTAAGTTAACATAGGAGTTACTTAGTCTTCGTCACAATCTTGATTGAGTAGTAAAGGTATCAGGCGGCGTAGGCCGGCTAGACCCCTTGATTTACCAATGTTTGTTGGCTATTTACTCAATAGGTTATCCAGTAGGAATAGGGGTTCGAGTGCCCTTGTTTGTATAAAACAGGCGGACGACTCAAACTTTTTAGGTTCCATACCAAATTTGAAGGAGTGACTATGAGTTAACTTTGGAGTTACTCAGTCGCCGTCACTTTTGTTTGAGAAGTAGAGGTACCAGGCGGCGTAGGCCGGCTAGACCCCTTGATTCGCCAATGTTTGTTGGCTATTAACTCAATAGGTACCCCCTGCATTTATCCCAAGTAATACAGGCGGTCATCTGACTCAGATGTCAACTGCTACCACTGGTTTGGTTAGTGATAGAGTTATCCTTGTCTCAAAAACGGCTACGTGGTTGCCCTTTGGGACAGTCGTATAGGTGCCGTGTAATTAGTTTATAGAACAATGTTCCACCCAAAAGGGAGCTGCTCTCTGCGACGAATTTCATCCGAATGGATGCCGCCGGACGCCTGCTATAATGTTGGGACAGGTCGGATTAGTTTTTAAAAGTTAGATCAGTTGACTAGGCGCCTGGTCTGATCATTCGGCCAGTGGCCTTGGTATGTTCTTGGTGAACGTATGTGCTAAGTAAAAGAAGGGTAGCCGCCTGTTAGTTACAGGATCGGCCAGGCCCTAAACTTTTTAGCTAAGTATTGTGAGTAAAATACTCGAGGGAGAGTAGCCGACTGTAATGGAACAGACGGCATGCCCCTGTAAAGATAAAGAGTGAAACTCAATGGAGAGTAGCCGACTGTAAAGGTACAGACGGCATGCCCCTCGTAATACAAAATTGAATAGTAGAGCTTCCGTCCACATATACCTTCCAGACTTGGTCTGGAACTTGAGAGTCAGGAGGACGAGTCATCTCTACAATAAAGTCAGCAAAGGCTTGCCCCTTCACTGCTTTTCTAGGCTCGAAAGTAACTTCGAGACTCTGCATTTCTATGGCCCATTTGATCATTCGTCCGGAGGACTCCATGGTGGTAAGGGGCCGTTTGATCGGTTGGTCGGTATACACGACGACTGCATGTGCCAGAAAGTAGGGCTTCAATTTTTTAACAGCCATGAAGAGTGCAAGACCAAATTTCTCCACTAGGGGATACCTCAACTCGGCATTTTTCAGTACGTGACTGACAAAGTAGACCGGAAGTTGACAGCCGTCCCTTTCAGCAAGGAGCACCACGCTTAACGCATGATCAGAGACGGCCAGGTACATGTAGAGATTTTCTTTGGGCAAAGGGCTGACCAGCCTTGGCAAGGAATGCAAGTGAACCTTTAATTTCTGGAAGGCGGCCTCAGCATCCGGCCCCCATTCAAACCTTGCCTTTTTCTTAATTGCCTGGAAAAAGTATAGGCATTTGTCGCCTGATCGGCTTAGAAATCTTCCCAAGGCCGCCAGACAACCTGTTAACTTCTGAACCTCTCGGACGGTACGAGGCGACTGCATGTCAATGACCGCCTGTACCTTCTCAGGGTTCGCCTCTATTCCTCTCTGGTTGATAAGGAATCCGAGAAATTTCCCAGACTCAACTCCAAATACACATTTCTTGGGATTGAGCATGACATGGTGCCGCCTGAGTGTGGCGAAAGTTTCTCGGAGGTCCGTCAGATGATCTTTCTGAAGTTTAGTCTTAACAATCATATCATCAATGTATGCCTCGACATTTCTCCCAATCTGATCAAAGAACACTGTGTTTATCATTCGTTGGAATGTAGCCGGGGCATTCTTAAGACCAAACGGCATGACCGTATAACAGTATAATCCCTGATCAGTGACGAAGGCCGTCTTCTCCTGATCTTTCTTCCACAAAGGAATTTGATGAAAACCAGAATAGGCGTCCATAAAACTCATCAAGGCATGGCCGGCTGTTGAGTCGACCAGGTTATCAATTTTGGGCAGAGGGTAACTGTCTTTGGGGCACGCCTTGTTCAAGTCTGTGTAGTCTACACACATTCGCCAGGTGCCATTCGGCTTTTTAACAAGTACCACATTTGCAACCCAATCTGGGAAGTAACATTGCCGAATGAACCCTGCATCAAGTAATTTTTTGACTTCGGCGGCGGCCGCCTGACCTCTTTCTTCACCATGGTTCCGCTTCTTTTGCCGTACCGGCTTCTTTTTCGGATCCACAGCGAGTTTGTGTACTGCGAGATCAGGACTAATGCCTGGCATTTCATGGACTTCAAATGCAAAGATGTCCTTGTATTCTTTCAACAGGTTGTGAAAGTCATCACCAAGGTTTCTCAGAGCAGTCGTCCCAACTTTGACTGTTCGGTCAGGGCGGGAGTCGTCTAATATCAGGTCCGTATGCTCACCAGCCGGCTGAGGGCGGAACTCATCCGGCCGGTCCTCTGCCAATGATTGCTATTTTCTTGCCTTTCTGGCGGACTCTGTCTGGGACGCCTTTCTTTTTCTGTCGCCTGTTTCTTGAACAGGCGCACTTTCCTTGACATTGTCAAGGTCTGTTTTTTCTCCACTTGACCCAGTGGCCTTAGCAGTGGGTTTGACATCCGAGAGATAGCACTCTCGGGCCATCCTCTGATCTCCCCTTAGGGAGCCGACTGTTCCATTGTCCCTTTCAAACTTAAGCAGCATAAGTGACGGGATTATAACAGCCTTGGCACTATTCAGGGTTGGGCGACCCAGAATCAGGTTGTAGGCAGAGAGTTCCTCTACAACTAGGAATCGGACTACCATGTGTCGTCCTTCCCCTTTTTCGCCCAGGCGGACGGGTAGATCAACTCGTCCCAGTGGGTGGACGACTCCTCCTCCAAACCCTATTAAAGGGTGGGAGGCCGGATGTATGCAGTCCGTCTGATATTTCAGTTTTGACAGACATTTGCTGCTGATGAGATCTGAAGAGCTCCCAGTATCTATGAGGATTCGACCAACTCTCTGGTTGGCCACTTTACATTCAATAACGAGAGGGTCGTCATGCGGCCCCCTTATTCCTTCTAGATCCTCTTCAGTGATGACAATCTCAGGAAATGTATATTTGGACGGTCGTTCTTGGTGAACGGAATTTACATCTAACCGCCTTATATTATCTTTGTTGCCCCTAATAGTGGGGCCGCCTCCTGAGAAGCCGCCTGCAATGGTGTAGACGACTGCATCATCTGTATCGGAACTGTCGGCCTGTTGATTCTTTTTGGCCGACTGCTTTTTTGAGGAAGTATTCCCCGTAGATTTCTCGACATAAGTGTCAAGATCACCTTGATCAGCCAAGCGGTCTAGGTACCGCATGAGACTAATGCAGTCGTTGGTGTGATGACCAATGTCATCATGATAAGCACAGATTTTGTCTTGGTTCCGGTTGCTCGCAGAACCCTTCATGGGGAGCGGTTTCTCAATTGAGAGCCGTCCCTTTATTTCTTTTAGGATAAACTGGTTATCCTTGTTAAACACATACTTTGGGGAGTATGGTTTGAATTCCTTTTTCTTCTTGGCCGGCTGTTTAGAGGAATCAGCCGCCCAGACCCCTTTTCTTTTTTCATCTTTGTTGGACGACTGTTTCTGTCGTCCTTCTCTATTGTCGAACCTCTTCCCGTCCGACTGTTTCATTGTACACAGATCAGTCGCCTGTATATAGGCTTCTGCTTCAATCAAGGCCTCTTGAAGAGTCGCCACCCTTTTTCGAACTAAATCAAATTTGAAGGTAGACCCGTCTTTGAGACCTCTAAAAAAGTCAGTATAAGCTACCTCATCCGGTAACCCTTGAATCTGTATTCTCATCAGGTTGAACCGCCTGATGTAGGAACGAAGCCCCTCCTTTTCACCCTGCTGAATTGTTCCCAAATCAAGGGTCGTTTTCTTCGCAGGGATGTTCATTGCAAAGTTGGAGGCAAATAAGTAAGCAAGCGTCCTGAAACTGTTTACACAACCAGTCGGCAGGTTGCCGAACCATTGCTGTGCAATTCCCTTGAGAGTTGCTGGGAAACACTTGCACCAAGTGGGATCATCCAACCCTTGAAGGTACATCAGGTTGGTGAATGCCATCAGATGGTCTTCCGGGTTAGTAGTGCCATCATAGGCGCCTACTAAAACATTTTTTACTTTGGCTGGCTGAGCGGCTTCAGTAATTTCCTTGGAGAAGGCCGACGGCTGTTCACCAAGTCTAAGCAGCCGTAGCTGCCAGTCCATAGGTTGGACGTTTTTTGCTGCAGGTCCACCAAATGGAGGTGGCTGCATAAAATATTGTTGTTGCGGCACAAATGGCAAATTTGGTACCGCCTGCGCACTATGAAAGCCAGACTGACGGGAGGTGCCGCCTGACTGACTCTCATGGTACGACTGAGTTGGCCTCATCGAGGCATTTCGCAAACTGTCCTGAAAATTTGAAGTAGAAGCCGACTCTGATAATCGGTCACTCTTCTTCTGCTCTAGCAGGTGCCGAGCATCTGTGAACGTTTGCCTTGACCCGTCCGCCTGAATATGACGAACCGGTTTCCTATTTCCCGTAGGATAACGGAGTTTTGTGAAATCAAGAGCAGACGGCTCCCGCTTCTTAGATTTAGGATGGGGAGTCGCCTCTCGCCCTTGAACTGGCTTCCTCTTCAGTGAAGTGGAAGGTTTTTTGGCCGCCTGCTCTTTGACTGAAGCAGGCGGTTTTTTGTTGATCAACTCTTGGATCTCTCCCTTGAATCCCCTCATGAAGGTCATGAGTTCGTTCCTTGTGATGGGAGCAGACCCATCAGTCGGCTGTTGCCGAGCAAGCGGTGCGCCTGCTGGCTCGCTTCCTGTTTGAAGATACTCCCGTTCCCTTATTTCAGTATGACGGGTACGGCGGGCCCTTAGGGTCCCGTCTGGAGCTGTATGAGTTTCAACTTCAAATTCACTTTCGGTATCATGGTCCGACTGAACTTGAGGGTCGTCTAGGGGACGCCTCTCTTCTGGGGTCGGTACAGACTTGGATGCCATCTCTGAAGTACTCTCCCCACAGACGGCGCCAAATGTTTCGGGGTTTTCTGATGTCCTGCGGGAGAGCTACAATTCCGAGACTGGAACCGGACGCCTGTACCTGCAAAATAACGGAGACTCCTGAGAGCTCCGCCTCCAACGGTCAAGTTAGTACCTGATTAAGGAGTAATTAATACAGAAGTCAAAGTAATAAGGTCTCTCTAGGTGAGAGTATTTAATGTAGGTAATCTGCTTTGCTAGCGAGATCAGCCGGTTATTAGTGTGTTCCGTAAATTATTCGGTCCCCTGATTAATGAGGATTAATCGAGTATTTATAGCCTTGGGAAGCGTGCAACTCTCTAGGTTTAAGGTAAACCTAGGGCCGATCGGGCTTCTAGACTGAAATGGGCCTTGATGGCCGGTTGTCCCATTTGGCATGGGTGGACACGTGGCGTGTCTTAAGTGGTCCGTGGAGGACGCGTGGCGGAACCTGGTTGGTCCACTTGTCAAACGGCGCTTGGTGGATAAAAATCCCCTAATCACCTAGCCCAACAATCAATGTGGCATGTCATAAACTCATGAGGCCCAATAATGAGCCTCTAGCTTGTTTGACCCAATACTCTTGTGTGTGACCTCATAGGATCCATGTTATAAGGCTTTAGATTATTTAATTAGCCCAACGATCAATTATCTATCTAGCACCAAACATTGATGACCATATAGAATGAACTAATTACCTTCATAATTGTGATCCTTGATATATCTAGTAATTACACTTATCGAAGACATAAATCCTTCAAATACATGGTGTGAAATTTATCATGAAAAGAAATTGAAATAGAGAATTCATACCTAAAATGATGGTTTAATTCAAATGAAATGGACTAGAAGACACAACTACTAGTAAACAATCCAAAACTTGCAAGTTCCGAAAACCCCTATCAACAATATTCAAATTCTCAACTTTGGAGAGAGAGAAAATCAAATTTAAAGCATAAAATTTAGTATTTGAAGTGATTATCAACCAAGAAAATTGAAAAATGATGAATTTATAATGAAATATTACAGCAAAGTTAGGGAAAATTCTTAAACACTACAAGAAAAATGAAGCAAAATGAAATAGGAGAGAGAGAAAAGAGAGGGGTATTTTTAAGGGGGAACGCAGAAAAGGTGTGCGACCGCGCTACCACGATGCGCGCCGCACGGACTACCTGAGCGCCCACGCAATCCACGCGCGAGCCCACACCTTTAAGGGTTTCTTATGCTCGAGCAATGTTTAGTGCGCACACCGATGCACACAACACCAATGATGATGATAAACACGAACATAGGTAGTTTCTTCACTCCTTTTAAATTGGTTCAACATCTATAATTTATGAACCCACCATCTTGAACCCACCAAAGCTCAATTCTTACTTAAGCCTTCCCAATAAGCACAAGGACACTTCATCTTCAAAATTTGCTACCAAGATTGTTGGAAAACTAACTGTAGACATCTACTTTTGGCCTTCTGTCCCTACAAGAAATTTAATGACGATTAATAAAGCCATCTTTGTATTGGATCAAAGTGAAGAATACTTATGGAGAACTGGTTAAACAACAAAACATAAAAGACTAGCCCAAATTAAAGATAAAATCCAAAACAAAGGTCCAATTAACTAAACCCAATCATAATTAGGCTTAATCCTGTGCTTAAAACCGAATAATGATGGATTTAGGAGCGCCTAGGTTAAATCATAGTGCTGCCGTAGAAAAAGCTGCGCGCATCTTAAATAGTCGCGCTTGGCTGCCGCGCACAACTAATTCAGAATTATACGGAAAATACAAAATCGAATCTTACTATAAAGCCGCGTGCAAGACAATTAGTTGCGCTGCCCACAACAGCGTAACCTAATCACTTGCGCTGGGATGCCGCGCACAACTCATCCTGTTGTGCGAGACACCTTCTGTGGCAGAATGCTCGTGATCTTAAACCTAATCATTCCCTACAAATAAGAGCTTAAATCGAGGCTTAAAACAGACTGAAAATAACCTAAAACTCTGGCAAAATACTTGTGAACTTGTGCAACCTAGCCCCTCTTGTCCTAAACACTCACCCATTTTGATATTTTGTTACTACGGTGGAGGTTCCCCAACAAGAAGTCCATAAGTATTCTAAACGGAGATCTAGAAAAGAGAAGTGGTAAATTTCTGAGCACTTAGTTAAATCACATTTATTTTCGTATTTAAAGGAACCTTAATTAGTTAATTAATTAGTGTTGTTTGATCACCTTTAAAATAATTAATTAATCAATTTCACATAGTATCTTGCGTTAAATAAAGATTAGAATTTAATTAAATAATTGTTGGTTGATCACTTAAGCCAAGGCGAATATTGTTTATTTTCTTGTCCTTTTCACGAATTTGATTAAATAAGAATAACGACATTACGATGTAATTCCTACATGAATAAAAATGTGTAAATAAAATTAACTAACATAGTTTAAGATATTGCGTTGCATATATTGTTTGGTGATGAAATAGTAAAAAAGGAAGAGCTAGTAGAGGGCACACTAGGGCTAGGATAGATTCCTCTCTAAAAGGAACGTTATTTTAGTACCCTTGCTCCCGAACTCATTTCTGATTTATAGACCAATTTGAACATGGGTAAACTTATGATTCGTGGTAATTATTCCATGAACTCCACATGGAAGAAAGGCATGAACGAAGTTTTTCCTAAAACTCATTGGCGACTCTCTACTTGTTTCTTACAAAAAATCGTAATGATAAAATCAATTCTAATTCAAGGTCCCCCAAACATTCAGGAATGCAAATCCTACTACATCCTAATAAGTGTAAAGTCCTAGGCTTTAAAGGGCCATGGGCATTTAAGGAGAGGACCCCTTACGATGGGAACCCCCTCCTTACACTAACCTTCATCATCTCAATACTACCTAAAATCACAAAAAACATAGAAAATTGGTTAGTCCATAAGCACCAAGGAGAAAAATAAAACCAAAAGAAAAAATGTAAAGAAAGTGAGAAAGTCGGGTTGCCTCCTGAGAAGCGCTTGTTTAACGTCATTAGCTTGACGTTCTCCACCCCTTCCCAAGAGGGATAATAAAGACTCATTCTATGAACAAGGACAAAAATAAAACCATCGTAATACTTCTTGAGCTGGTGGCCATTAACTTTTAAAGGAGATGATGAATCCATTGAATAAATTTCCACTACTTCATTAGGAAAAACTTCTTGCACCATGAAAGGACCACTCCATCTAGATATGAGATTTCCGGGGAACAACTTAATCTTAGAATTGTAGAGGAGAACCTTGTCACCAACACATAACTTATTTTTCTCAATATGCTTGTCGTGAACTTCCTTATGACGCGCTTTGTAGGTGCTAGCACAATCATATGCATCAAGTCGAAGCTCCTCTAACTAATTAAGATCTAACCACCGTTTCTATCCGGCACTTGCTAAATTGAATTTGATTTTCTTGATCGCCCAAAGAGCACGGTGTTCAGGTTCCACCGGAACATGGCAAGATTTTCCATAAACAAGACGATATGGAGTGGTGCCAATAGGAGTCTTAAATGTCGTTTGATATGCCCACAAGACATCATCAAGTTTGTCCGCCAAATCTTTTCTATTTCTAGCAACCGTCTTCTCAAGAATCAACTTGATTTGACACCTCAACTTGTCCACTTGTTTGAGGGAGATAAGGAAGTCCAAAACGTTGATGAACTCTATGCTTTTTCAACATATTTCGAAAAGCATTGTGTACAAAATGTTAGCCATTATCACTAATGACCGCCTTGGGAACACCGAACCTTGGGAAAATGATCTTCTAAAAAAATTTCATCACCACCTTATGGTCATTGTTGGGGAGGCAATGGCCTCAACCCATTTTGACACATTATCCACCGCCACAAGAAAGTATTGGTTCTCATAAGAAGAAGGAAACGGTCCCATGAAATTAATTCCCCAAACATCAAATACTTCCAACTCAAGGATTGGTTGTTGAGGCATCTCATTGCGCTTTAAGATGTTCGCGGTACGTTGACATGGATCAAATGACTTGAAAAATCCCCATGTATCCTTGAAGAGATGAGGCCCCCACAAACCACTTTGAAGAATCTTAGTGTCTGTTTTAGAAACACCCATATGACCACCACTAGGATCCGAATGTCACATCTTTGACACACTTGGCACCTCCTCATTTAACATAACGCCTTAGCAAGCCATCATTTCCTCTTTTGTAAAAGATTGGATCATCCCATAAATAGTGCCTAGCCTCTCTCTTGAGCTTCTTCTTTTAATTTTTGGAGAATAAAGGCGGAAAAACCCCACATGAAAGGTAGTTTACCAAATAAGCAAACCGTGGAAGCTCTTTCACATTAACGACATACAAGGAGTCATCAAGCATCCTATATTTAATTGGAGAACCATAATCTTGGATTTGGGAATATTCAAGGCAAGAAAGATGGTCCGCCACAACATTTTCCGCTCCTTTTTTATTTCTAATATGTATGTTAAAAGTTTAAAGCTCAAGCACCCAACGGATCAACCTTTGCTTGGATTCCTTTTTGAAAAAGAGATATTAAAGGGTCGTATGATCTGTAAAAACAATGGTCTTAGAACCCAACAAGTAACAACGAAAATTTTCAAAGGCATGCACAATTAATAAGAATTCCTTCTCCGTTGTTATGTAGTTCCTTTGAGCAACATTAAGGGTCTTTGACATATAGTAGATGACATGGAGCTTTTTATCAACCCTTTGACTTAGAACTCTTCCAATGGTCGTGTCACTAGAGTCTCACATCAATTAAAAAGGCAAATTCAAAGCCTCCAAGCATCTATCATCGAACAAAAATATGGCATCTTTTTGAAGAAGATCATTGAGAGGTTTTGCAATAAGAGAGAAATCCTTGATGAATCTTCTATAGAACCCGACATTCCCCAAGAAAGATCTCACTCCTTTCACATTAACCGGAGGTGGAAGCTTCTCGATCACTTCAATCATTGCATTGTCCACCTTTATGCCCTTGTGAGTGATGTTGTGACCAAGGACAATGTCTTCCTCAACCATGAAATGACATTTCTCCTAATTCAAAACCAAATTCACCTTCTCACATCGAGCTAAACATTTATCAAGATTTTCAAGGCATGCCTCAAGTTAAACTACACCTATTAAAAAATCATCCATGAACACCTCCATTTTTTCTTCCAACATATCTCCAAATATACTCATCATATATCGTTGGAAAGTGGCGAGGGCGTTTCAAAGGCCAAATGAAATTCTCCTATAGGCAAAAGTTCCATATGGACAAGTACAATTTGTTTTCTCTTAATCATTCGGGTGAATAGAAATTTGGAAAAACCAGGATTATCTATCAAGAAAGTGATAATATTTGTGCCTGGTTACTCCTTAAAGAATTTGATCAATGAAGAGAAGAGGAAAATGATCTTTTTGGTGGATGTGTTTAGACGTCGATAGTCTATACACATTCGTCATCCCGTGACCGTCCTTGTAGGAATGAGCTCACCTTTCTCGTTGTCTACAACGTTCATTCCTCCTTTTTCAAGACAACATGAATCGGGGAAACCCATCTAGAGCCACATATGGGGAATATGATTCCCGCATCCAATAGTTTAGTGATTTCCTTCTTAACTACCTCCCCCATTTGAGGATGTAGCTTTCGTTGTCTTTCAATGCTAGGTGAGGTGCCCTCCTCAAGGGTAATATGGTGTGAACATAAATTAAGGTTTATACCTTTGAGGTCATCAATTGTACAGCCCAAAGCACCTTGGTGCCTTCTAAAAACACCACATAACTTTTCAGCTTGACATTCACTCGAAGAGGAACTAACAATGACGAGATAAGTAAAATTTGGGCCTAAGAACTCATACTGACACGAGGATAAACCTAGGTCGTTGGTAACAAGATATCGCGGTCAAAACAAAATCAATACTATATACTAAAGTAATCACCAGCATTATCCCCCAAAGTACACGTGTCGTGCTTACATTTAAAATTTTCCCGCCAATTTTTTTTTTAATTTTTTTTGCTCAACAATAATAGGATAATTGATTTAAAAAGAAAATTAAAGGAGAATACACAACCTAAATTATAGAACCATAACAACTACTTTAAATGAGTATAATAATTTTTTCCGAGGGGAAAATAAAATATTAAAATATTTTCATAATCTTTAAATAATACAAAGTAATATTTAAATATAATTTTTTACATGTGAATATCCGAGCGTTACTCGGGAAAAGTACTAGTTTATAAAACTAAACCCAACCATAAGAATAGGGGCAAGTCCAAGTCGAACCCAAGAGAAGGCGGTATTGCTAAGGTCTAAGCTAAGCTATTCCGAAATCTTGAAAAAATGGGTTGGTCTATACTATCAAAATAAATTCAATCAAACTAACAAATGGAAATCAATCATCAAAACACTAGGGAATTTAGATACCACATGCACCAATGATAAATTTTCTAATTCGAGGGAATTCGATCAATTAGGCAATGCAAGGAAAAATGATATTTGCAATCAAAATCACTTAAGTAGATATTTCCTAGGGTCAAGCTAGATATCTCTTTAAATGACTTCAAAGGAAAATCGCAAATCAAGATCAATCGATAATAATAGCATCCAAATCAATTGTTCGTATCATTGAAAACTATAATGCAATCTAGCATTATCATCAAGGTTAGCTACTCCTCTTCAAATCAAACATATGCACAAATTTCATCAACTAATTTAATCACATCAACAAATCAATCAAAGACCCCAAATTAGCTATAGATTATCACTAACACATGCTTCACCTCATCCCTAGAAAAGGAACTACTCACTACTCATGGTGAAATTAAAAAGCATAACAAAAGTAATTATCAATCTCATCATCAACATTGTATCTAAATATTAACAATCAAAATCAAGCTAAACAATAGAAATTCAACAATATATCAAAATCAAACATAAAGTTGCGTTAAAAAGGAAGGAATTCTTACAAAACTTTGATCAATATCAAAGAGGAATGAAGGTCTCAATATCACAATCATCAAACACCAAGTTTAATTTCTCACTAAAATCTAAGAATAATATTACAAAATAAAGAATTTCTCTCTAAAATTCTAATAAAAGTCCAATTATAATGTAAGATAAGATCATTCTCTCTCTAGAAAATGAAGGAAATCTATATATAGTAAAACTAACTAAAGAGAAGTTAGTAAGACGTCTAAAAGAGACCTAAAAAGGCACGACCTCCCACTCTTAATCATGGCTGCAACAAAAATGGGTATAGAAACAGGGGGAGGAGAGGCATGCGGTTGCTCCTGGCATCTACACATGAGCCACCTACTCAACCGCGCCCTAGGAGCAGGGGATATGCTTGGATGCACCTTTGGATTAGAGATGTGCTTGGGTCCCCGCCATTAGCTCCACATGATGCATGTTGCTACGGCAGTTTCTTGAAGCTCTTACGGTGGGTTCAACACTGTCTTTTAATGTCCACATGGCATGAGAGCGCGACCTTGAAGACTTGGCCCTTGCACACCTTATCTTTTGAGCTTCAAGAGGGAGAACAGAGACTCATCTTTAGCCTTTAATACCTCGAGAGAATGCCAATGAGCTCCTCGAACATCACCAATTTCCTAAAATCAAAGAAAAGCAAACAAGTAAAGAAGAAATTGCAAAGTAAAGTAAGAAATACGAGATGTAAGAAAACATCTAAAGTAAATGCAAAATTAAGAAAATACAAGTAAAACTAGAGAAAAGGGAATAAAAGAGATGCAAAAGTAATGAGAATCATCCTATTTTGGGTGTTTTTGTCCCTCGGGAAAGTACGTCACAAAGATTGGTCCGGCTGAGCTGTACCTGCAAAACAACGGAGACTCCGGATAGTGGAGCTCCGCCTCCGACGATAAAGTTAGTAACTTGAAAGAGAATAAAGAGTACGGAAATTTAGGTGGGGATCCTTGGATTCCAAGCTCTGGTGTTTCTCTTATGAGAGAGAAAGTAGGTGTAATAAATGATTGTATTGTGTCCCCAAAATGGGGAAATATCTCCCTATTTATAGGATCGTTGGTAGGAGCGTCCCTATCTAGGTCACTTGACCTAGGTTTTGGTGGGTTGCGACGAATTACGGCGCCCCTTGGGATTTGGGCACTTGAAGGCCGCCATTTCAGAAGCTTATCTGAAGGGGACACGTGTCAAGAGGGTATTAGGCCACTTGGGCCATCCTAAACTTGACACGTGGCCTCCTCTCATTGGTTCACATGTCTAGGGTATTTGAACCCTAAATATTTTCCCCTCACAAGGGTCACGTGCATGTCACATGACGCCTGTGACACATGTCCACCTATCAAAGGTGAACAGTAACAACGCATAGTAAAATTTAAATTTCAAACGGAGATGCCCCCATTTTTACCTTCTATAAATAGAAGTTTATTCCCCCTTTTCTCTCACTTCATTTTCATTTGACTTTTCTAGAGAGAGAAAAAAGTGATTTTTAGAGAGAGTTTCTCTACTCCCGTCTGCGTCAGAGTTTTTTGGATTTCCGTGTGCTAACCTTGCAACACCCGGTCACCGTCTGTAGCTGTTTTCAGATTTTTTAGAGTTAAAATTAAGGTAACTACCTGTACTAATTTTGCTTTTCTTTTCCAAATTGTATACATTCTTTTTTCCGTCTGTATATATAGTCTTAGAAATAGAATGATCTCTCAATCCACACACTCGGCACTGCCTAGGACACTCAGCTAGTCCCCCGGAATGGTTGAGTCTAGAACAAGGGGTGCCTTTTCTGGACTGTCATAACTACTATACTCATCTCCGAATTCCTCCCTCTCTGTGTCTGTGTAGGACACAATGGCCAGAGTCAAACAGACGACCAGAAAATCTAAGAACCGGCGCACTATAGAAGTGCCTGCCGACGAGGTTGTTCCCGATGGGGATCATGAGGATTTGGAGGAGAGCGGCAACTCTGATGAAAAGGCTCCCTCTTCTTCCAGGAGCTCTAGCGTACGGGAGGTGGACGGTGAAAAAGTCACCTCCTCTGATGGATCCGAGGAAGGATCCGACGGTAATGAGGCCACTAAAACATCGGGGGCCGAAACTTCTTGCTCCGATCAGGATAATTTTGCGGCTGACTATAGCCCAGCTGAAGAGTGGCTTTAGGGCTTTCAAGGAAAAGCACCCCTTTAGAAAGGGGTGGGATATCATCGTCCCGCCTGCTGATGTAGTGAATGAATGGGACGATAAGATAGAGAATGCAGACAACTATTTCGTCTGCTACGAGGCGGTTATAGAAGCCGGCCCCCGGTTCCCCCTCCATAACAGAATTAGGAAGATCCTGAAGGGGTATAATCTGGGAGTTTGGCAGCTCACCCCCAACTCATGGGTGAATATTCTAAGCTACATAGCCGCCTGTGAGCTTAAAAATCTTGCTCCCAGCTTCTCTGCCTTTGCTCACATGCATTACTTGAGAAAGGCCCTAGGTGGTCACGGGGCTTGGTACACTCTTTCCACCTTTCCCCAGTATCCAATGAGTCTGGACAAGGTGTCCAAGTGGTCAGGGTGGAAAGACAAGTTTTATTTAATTTCTTCACCAACCCTGAGACACAACCGGACACTGCGCCGGTACAATCAGGAACCGGCTCTACTGGGCAAGAAATGCCCTCTCCCGACGCTCTCTACTAGGGCTCGGGAGCAAATAATAGAGCCGGGTTTCTTTGAAACTACTACTGAGCCCTAGGGGGATGGGACTCACATCATTGTACCGAAAAAATTTATCCCCCACCCGGAATACTTCAAGGATGAATGCTTTCTATCCGCGTGTGGGTTAAGCCCCATGTTTCCCAAGGGTAGATCCACTTGTATCTGGCATGTCTGTAATTTTTATTTTGTACTACAAACTTTTCATGATTTTTTCTAACTTTTATTTTTTCTTAGAGCCGACGCCTTGAAAATGGTTGACCATCAAACCCCCGGCTAAGTCAGCAGCGCAACTGCGCAAGGAAAGCGCTCTCACAAAGAGAGCAGCCGTTGAGGCCAAAGATGCCAAGAAAGGCGGGGTATGAGCGCCTGACTTTAGGTTTTTCTTTATAATTCTTGCATTTAACACTTAATTTGCAGGACTCTGCAAAATGCGTTCCACGCTCCATCTCCAAGCTTTTCAAAAGGCAAGGAGAGGATCTAGAAAAGGCCCCGGCTGCCAAGGTCGCTAATTGGGACCCCCCTAGTCAACATCTACTGCCAAAACGGATCGTCACACGACAGGGAACAAATCTCCTTCTGCAATGAAAATTCTAAATGAAAGCTCAGAACGCTCGCTGAAGAATGTGCCAGATGTCTCCACGGCATCGAAGGGTGGCCAGCCACCTAATGTTGCAGCCGGTGCGGCAACAACTGGGGAGGAGGAGACTCCTAAGCCCCATCCGAAAACCCAAGGTAAGGGCAAGATTGATATACCTTGGCCACTTGACTTCATGAGAGTCAAGACTAAGGTAGACCCCTAAGGGGGTCTAGTCAGGAGACGGCAACGGAAGAATGCCAACTATGCTGCATCCTTCTCACCAAGTATTTCTACTTCTTCTGCTTCAAATATTACATCCGACGAGCCGGATCTTGTTGGGTTCGCCAAACGGATGGTGAGGGCCCTCACTCGGTCAGAGAAAAATACCATATCTGATCTACAGGTGGTGGACTTTGGCCGGATAATGGCCCAACTGGCTAAGGTAAAATATTCTTCGGCTCAATTCTAATATTTTCTCTTCATTTTTATCAAGTATTTCAGAATCCGGCTGCTCTTTTCTCAGGTAATGCTGAGGGTGGATGGGCTCCGAGGCCCCTTTAGGCAGAAGCAAGAAGAGGTAAATGACGCCAAACAAAGGGCCCTTGAAAACCTCAACTCTGTTGAATATGCTAATTATATGTGTGATTTAGAGATTAAAGCAGTAGAGTTGAAAAAGGAGGAGCTGATCCAGAGCTTGACGGCTGCAAATGATGAAGCCACCATCCGGGCTAATGATCTTGAGCTAAAACTAAAGGATGCTCAATCTGAACTCAAGGCATTAGAGGACGCTGACAAGGAGAACACAAAGCTCCGGGTAGGCATCAAACGCCTGGGGGTGGAGATCGTCAATCTGCGGAACCAGCAGGCGGATGAGATTGCCAAGGAGTAGACCCGGGTGAGTGAGGAGAATGAGCGGGACAATGCTGCCCGCCTGAAGATAGCATGGGGGCTCCTCTACCCGCATGTGGACTTTGAAGTCTACAAATTTAGGTATGATTACGCCACTGCGGTGTACGATACCCAAGTTCTGGGAGAGGCAGCTCCGCCTCGCTTCAAGGATTGTGATGCAGAGCTAGGATATGAAGTCTCAGATAATGAGGAGCCGGCAGAGGAAGAACAAAATGAAGGAAGCCAACCTTAAGTGGCCGACGACCAATCAGAAGCCCTCCCAGCCGGTCAGAACCAGCCGGAGAAGCAGCTTCTCCCTCATCCTTGAATCAGCCTCCCCAAATTCAGCGGCAGTATGCCAATTTATTTTTTTCCCGGCTTGTATGCCGAGTAATGTTGTATTTTTACGAACTCTAGAGTTGGTTAACAATCTTTTTATTTTGCTTCTTCTCCGGATGTTATTCCGGTTAAAAATTATTCTAGCCTTTGTGCCATTTTTAATATGAAGTATTCTGACTCAGTCGGCTGTTTATATATATATTTGTGTTTGAATTTTTTTCAATTTAAATTTTTCGTATATACTGCAATTCTTTAATATTTTGCCTAACTTAAAAAGCATGCGGTAATTTGCAATCTGGCTACTCTTGCCCCTAGATTGCTATGTGGTTGGATTCATTTAAAATAGATTGATTGGCTTGAAAACACTTGATAATTGGAGAAGTATGAGGTGGTTTTAGGCCAATCAATCACAATGGTTATTGCCCCAAACCAAGTGCACAGCCGCCCATTAGAACGGGTGCTTATAGCCTCTTACCCAGGTGGTAATATTCCTTCTTGGATTATTTCATAGACATTACACAAACTATTTCTCCTCAATTGGGAGAGTGAGTGCAACTTTGGAATAAATAATCTAAGTGAAAACTTCAGCCGATAACCGATTGATGCCTTAGGGCATCCGGTATTCGGAAACGTAATCATTCTCGTAGATTATTCTGGTCAGACGGCTGTGAGTTGGCCAATTTGGTTGTTCAATCTTTGTCGTCTGCATAGGGACGTAGAACTGACGAAGAGTCTGCTCTCTATGATGATTGCACCCGGAGGGGTGTCTCCGGACGCCATTGTCCATGTTGGGACAGGCGGTTTTATAAATAAGCAACCATCCGGCCATTGGCCTTTGGTCTTGTTTGAGACCGGTTGTATAGCCACTAAGCGTTTTTGTGCTTAGATTTTTCAATCTGGCCATTGGCCACACGTTATTATAACATTAAATTTACACTAAATGTCGAATTTAGTTAGTTAAGCAATTAATCCGTATGGGTATTACCCAGGCAGACAGTTAATTATAACATTAAATTACACTAAGTATCAAACTTAGTTGGTTAAACAAGTAGTCCTTCTGAGTATTACCCAGGCGGACAAGTAATTATAACATGAAATTACACTAAGTATCAAACTTAGTTAGTTAAACAAATAGTACGTCTAAGTATTACCCAGGCGGACAAGTAATTATAACATTGAATTTATACTAAGTATCAAACTTAGATAGTTAAGAAAAAGTTCTGTCTGAGTATAAACCACGCGGATAAGTAATTATAAAGATAACAAAACAATTTTGCAAACAAAGCTTGATTTTTCATTGATAGACTCGCTGTTTACAAAAAATTTACATTTCTCAGAAGTAGTACCTTTTTAAGTAATCTACATTCCAAATTCGAGGTAGGCGTCTACCGTCTAGAGTTTCTAGACGGTAAGTGCCATGCCTAACTTCTTCATAGATCCGTTAAGGGCCTTCCCAATTAGGGGTTAGCTTCCTTGCCTCATTGGCCCTACCGGTTGCCTCCATTTTACGTAACACAAAGTCGCTAACTTTCAAAGGGCGCATGTGTACTTTCTTGTTGTAGGCTCTCGTCATTCTCAGACAGTATATCTCATGGCGCAGGGCAGCATTGCCCCTGAGTTCCGGGAGGGAGTCTAATGCCAGCCGCATGGCCTTCCACTTTTCCTCTTCATCATAAAGCATGACTAAGAGAGTCGGCTCGTAATGTTCAATCGACAAGACAGCTTCAGCACCGTATACCATAAGAAATGGGTTTCACCGGTTGCCCCTTTGGCAGTTGTCCGGAAGCCCATAGGACATGAATAAGCTCTTCTGCCCATTAGCCACCGGCTCTTTCTATTTTCCTTTTTATGCCGTCTGATATAAGCTTGTTGAAGGCTTCAACTTGGCCGTTTACTTAGGGTCGGCCGACTGATGCAAAGCAATGTGAGATACCTTGATCTCCCAACCAAGTCTTAAGGTGAGGCGTTTCAAACTAAGGGCCATTATCAAACACCATAGACATAGGTACCCCAAACCGGGTGATGATGTTCTTCAAAATAAAAGAGATGACATCCTTTGTCTTGATGTTGTTGACCGACTAAGCCTCTACCCATTTGGTAAAGTAATCCAATGCCACTAAAATATAACGCTTTCCGCCTGAAGCAGGCGTATAAGGACCCAAGATATCCATGCCCCACTTAGCAAACAGGACTGGGTTGTAGATTGCTGTCAAATCAGTAGTCGGGCGGTGAATAAGCTTGCCAAACCTCTGGCATTTGTCACACCTCTTCACCAACTCTTTAGTGTCTGCTTCAAGAGTAAGCCAAAAGTAATGCCACCTGGCTTTGACGGCTAGGGACCTGTCGCCTATATAAGAGGCGCAGTATCCAACATGCAATTCTTCAAGAACTTCTTTACCCTTTTCTGGGGTAACACACTTCAATAGAGGTTTAAGGAAATCCGCCTTGAAGAGATCTCCATTTCTCATCTCGAAGTTTGCTGCTCGCTTCTTCATGACGGCTGCCTCCTGTGGTGAATCAGGAAGTGTGTCGTCTGTTAAACATGCCCGGATGCCATCCATCCAGGTAGAACTTTGGTCCAAGATTCCAATGGGATCTTCGTATATACTTCTCTTTTCAAGAACTTCCCAAAAGACTGACCGAGGTGTATCAGAGCAGGCGGAAGATGCCAATTTAGACAATGAATCCGCCTGGTTGTTATCTGACTTGGGCACTTGACTCAGACGGAATTCCTCAAGTGCCCCGGCCTCTTCTTTGACTGCTTGAAGATACTTGATCATAGTCGGATGATTTGCCTCATATTTTCCCTTATACTTGCTTACGACCAATTGTAAATCAGAGTAGGCGTCAATTTTTGTTGCCCCTGCTGCCTTACACATGTGGATTCCGGCTAGCAGGGCTACATATTCTGCCTCGTTATTTGAGGCTTGAAACTTAAACCACAGTGCATATTCGAATCTTACCCCCTCAGGGGACTCATATATAATTCCTGCACCGCAACCGTTCTTCGCCGAGCTCCCGTCTACATACACTTTCCTAACCTAATCAATGTTATCCGGTGGTATTGGTCTTGTCATTTCAACAATAAAATCAGCAAACACCTGCCCTTTCACTGCCTTTTTGGGTTCAAAAGAGATTTCAAGACTTTGCATTTCAATAGCCCATTTCAACATTATGCCGGATGACTCCAAGGTAGACATTGGCCGTTTGAGGGGCTGATCGGTGTAAATTACAACCGGATAAGCCATAAAGTACGGTTTCAATTTCTTGAATGTCATATATAGAGCAAGGCCAAAATTTTCAACCATGGGGTACCGGAGTTCAGCATTTTTTAGCACATGGCTAATGAAATAGACCGGGAGTTTGATTCTGTCTCTCTCAGCAAGGAGAATAGCACTGAGAGCATGATCTTAGACGGCTAGGTACATGTATAACATCTCTTTAGGCAGAGGGCTAACAAGCCTTGGCAAAGAGTGCAAGTGTTCTTCCAGCTTTTGAAAGGCCGCCTTAGTATCATCCCCCCACTCAAATCTAGTCTTCTTCGTGATTACTTGGAAGAAGTAAAGGCATTTGTCACCTGATCGGCTGAGGAAACTCCCTATTTCCGTCAGGCAATCGGTTAGTCTATGTGCTTCCTTGACAGTGCGGGGTGACTTCATGTCAATTACCGCCTGTATCTTCTCGGGGTTAGCCTCTATCCCCTATAATCAATCAAGAATCCAAGAAACATCCCAGACTCAACACCAAGACGCATTTCTAGGATTTAGCATAACCTTATGCCGCCTGAGTGTGATGAAGGTTTCTCGGAGATCAAAAAGGTGATCCGCCTGCTGCTTGGATTTGACTATCATATCATGAATGTACGCCTCCACAATCCTCCCAATTTTATTAATGAAGACCGTATTAATCATCCGTTGGAATGTAGTCGGCGCATTTTTCAAGCCAAACGACATCACAGTGTAACAGAATAACCCCTGATCAGTGACAAAGGTCGTCTTCTGTTGATCTTTTTTCCACAGGGGTATCTGATGGAAGCTGGAGTAGGCATCCATGAAACTCATCAAGGCATGCCCAGCTGTCGAATCGACCACATTGTCGATCTTTGGAAGCGGATAACTGTCCTTGAGACATGCCTTGTTAAGGTTTGTGTAATCAACACACATACACCAGGTACCATTCGGCTACTGTACAAGCACAACATTCGCCACCCAGTCGGGGAAATTACATGGCCGAATGAACCCGGCTTTCAGCAGCTTTTTTACATCGGCAGCTGTCGCCTGACTTCTTTCCTCGCCGTGATTTCTTATCTTTTACCGGATGGGCTTTGAGCGCGGGGAAATTATGTCGTTGACTAACCTCCTCACGGCCAAACAAAATTTATTATAATCCTAAAACTAACCCCTAAACAAGTCTAGTGGTAAGTTCGGAGTCGAACCACAAGGAACGGTAATGCTAGATTGTTCTTAATCTAATGCCTAAGCTATGCCGAAGTCGATTTACGGATAAAGGACACTACAACTACACTAAAACACATATAAAGAACAAGGTATGATAAAGTCTACTAGGGGAAAAGATCCACTTAGAACAATTAATAAGCTAATGAGAATCCATTTGATAATCAATCATGCAAAGAAAGAATTATAATGAGAATTAACTACACTCAAAAGTAATCTCTCAAATTCCTAGCCTAGATCCCTCATTGACTAGGTGCATAGAAGAAAATTACCCAAAATGCAATCAAATATATCAATTCTAATTCACAATCCCTTGTCAAACTAAAACCAATATGCAATTAAGTGTGCTATCATGGGAGATCAATCCAATCTAAAACAAACAACATGCCAACATCAATTCAATAAATTTAATCACACAATTATCATCAAATTTATCTCAAATAACTCAAATAATCATTACAAAGCCTCACTCAACACCTAGTAGAAGGGAAACTACTCAAGCATAATGAAAGCAACTAAATAAAGCAATAAGAGAAGAGAAAGTAAGAAATGCTCATTGATATAAGGTGGAAATCTTCAAATTCCTCATTTGATTATCCAAAATCATTGAAAACCATTGTGCTCCTCACTTTCTCTCTCTAAAATTTTGAGAGTTTCTCTCTCTAAAAACTAAAACTAACCTAAAATCTATTCTAAACTGAAAAATCATTTTCTTTAATGAGCAAAAAAAACTATTTATACCCCTTACAAAATTGCTTAGGAAGCTCCGTAAAAAGTCAGCTGAAACGGGAAAAGGTCCGACCGAACTCTGGGTAGGTTCGGTCGGACTCAGGGTAGGTTCGGCCGAACTCAGGGTAGGTTCGGTCGAACATCCCTGATCCTTGTTTGGTCGAACTTTTGAGGTTCGACCTCTCCTGCAAAATTGCTGAAAACTGGTTTGACACTGCCTTCACTGCACCTAGGAGGTTCGGTCAAACTTTTCAAAAGTTTGACCACACCTAGGTTCGACCGGACCTTTCAGAGGTTCGGCCACACCTCCTCTTGCACTTCCTTTTCTTGCTTCCTCTCCTTCCCTTTTGCTCCTCTTGCCTTTGTCCATGGCTTCCATACTTGGCCAAGGGGCCTCCCACCGTGCATAGGACCGTCATGGAACCTGCAGAAGATACCAAAGTTCACGAGACCATGGGGATTATAAAATAATGCATAAAGATTATCAAAATAAGCGCAAATAAGCATTACTTTTCATCAATACATAAAGAAGCCATAAGAGGATAAATGAGGTGGAAAAAACTAAGAAAAATAAGAGGAAAAAGACCTAAATGCTACCCGTAAGAGTGACATATATGTCACTCATCAAACTCCCCCAAGCTTAACTTTTGCTCATCCTCGAGCAAACCAAAACAAACACAACGGAAAACAATGTATTTTTTTTTTTTAAAAAAAACAATAAAATAAAATAAAACTAGAAGAGAAAGAATATACACTAACTCACTTTCGTAGGAATCACGAATGCATTTAGCGCATGCATCAAGCACTTTAAACCCCATAGATCGCTCTAGAGGACGAGTATGCTCTCGTAAGGGTATCCTAAGAGTTTAACCCATAACTCTTGACAAAAATCAAGGCAAAGCAATAAACAAATAGATAAAATAAATTGAAGTAAAAGAGAGGTTACAAGCGTTCTTAAGTGGATTTTTACAATGGAACAAGCACTAAAGAATGTCAATCTTTCTAAAAAAAAAATAAAGGTATGCACGTTCTAAGATGTCCAAGGTTGATTGAAACATAGCATATGCTAAGCATAGAGAACTAACGGAAACATATTCCACCTTTTGTTCAAACTAATCAAACCACAACCTCTCTACAAGTTTCAAATCCACTTTCAAGTTAGCTTCTCATGATTCCACGAAGGAACCGGAAAAATAAGTAAGAAATTCAAAACATGAGAAGGTTACCCAACATCTTGGCTATGCAAACTCGCTCTATAGGCTTGATTCCTATTTCCCGCCACCACTAAATGACTTAACCCTCTAGGATCAAAAGGACTTTCAAGGTTGTAATACACAGGCTAGGAGAATAAAGGTGTGGAAAACTTTTGGAATTGGTGGTAAACCTACATGTGAAGCTCGGGTGGAACTTTTTCCACAAGATCCAAACGAATCCAAAACAAAAGTACCAACTATGCTCATAAAATAAATTTCCCCCAAGCTTATTTAAAACAAACTAACAAAAATAGGGAAAAAAAAGCAACTATAACAAAATCATTTTGTGCTTTTCATTCTTCTATTACCTTTTTTTTTCGACATTTTTTTTTCATTTAAAAGTCCTTGCCTCTTTAACTTTGGACGACTTTTTCTCAAAATGCATTTGCTTTTATGCACAAACTTATATACAACACATACTTGCTTTGCAAATAAACTCATAATTCTAAACTTGCACCATAAACAATAAAACAAGCTCGAAAACTAAATTGCTTCACAAAACTAAAGGTAGAAAGTGAAACCAAGGCTTCAAGGCTTGTATTGTGGCTAGAGAAAAGAAGGTATATGGCTCAAAAGGGCTAGCAAGAGGGGCAAATATAAACTAAACTCAAAAATAGAAAATCTATCCTATAAAAAGAGAAATTCCTTTGTCAACCCCTAAAGTGGCACGGTCGCGATATTGGGAGCTAAAAGTCAAGTTCTAGATACGAGAATGCAATAGCCAAGGATCCAAATATGCCGCTCAACAAAGTATGATGAAGGCTTGAACAATTTACCTCACTAGGGATAGCAATAACTAACTCTTGATTTCATATCCACCATAGAGAGCAACTCCATCTTACCACAAGCAAGTGAACTAGGGCTTCATGGTCTCAAAGTTCTTAACAACTACCTTAGCATATCATATCCTAGAGTCAACCTAACACATTCTCAAACCGTGCATACCTTTATAATTTAGGAATAAAGACATTCAAGAATACAAGTCCAAGCGTATTATGTCAAAAGTAAGAACAAAACAAAACACATTGCAATTTTGCCTTGATAGAAACAAAATCTTTTTGGAATTTTCAAAATAAAGAAAACGGAAATGCATATACAAATGTGCATGGCATATATGAATCAAAATTCCACCAAACATGATAGAATACCCTCCCCCAAGCTAAGCTTTAAACTAAACAATCCATGGGAGGAGAAAAGAAAGAAAGTCATCCAACCAACCAACATATGTCTAACAAGTCACAAATCATTAGAGGAAGAGCAAGGAAGGATATTACCGGATATTAGGTGGGTATAGTACCCGCAAATGACCCAATTAAACCTTCTTGAAGCCGACTACCTCTAAAATTGAATCTTGTTTTCCATGTGCTAGCAAAAGTGGAGTCAAACTTCCTTGATTCTTGATCCAAATCAATGCACCAAAGTATATCAAGTTATGTACCTAGAAAAAGGCACACAAACATTTCCATGAGAGAAAATCTATTCTAAAAAGAAAAGAAAATGAAAGCAATAAAACACGGGTTACTTCCCGATAGAGGCTTGCTTAAGGTCCAAGCTTGACCGCTCTAGTAAATAATATTGCAACGATCGCAAGAGCTTGTCAAATGCACTACTACACATCTCATAAGATAACAAGTAAGCAAATGATATAAGAAGGGCATGCACCAAGATTAGTGCACACAAAAGAAGGTGAAGAGGGAGTTTCCAAGAAGAAGAAGAATCAAAAGAAAATTCAAGAAAATAAGAAGAAGAATAGAAAGGCAAACTCTCTTCACAAAAATCTTTTTGGGTGGCAAAATCACCCTTTTCCTCAATTGAAGACGAATGAGGGACATAAAAATCTTCATAGGCAAGGGGGTCCCCAACAGGCTCATTAACAAAGGAAGGAAGGGATATAGGAGTGTAGGGGATATGGTTGAAATTCCTTGAAAAAGGGACATGAGAAAAGGGGATAGGAGCAATGGTCTTACAAATGGTCTCTTCTTCACCACCATTCCTCAAATCACCAATTTGAGCATGAAAATCAATCATAGAATCCTCAAAAGAAGAACACTCATGATCATGATCTCCCTCAAACATCCAACTTCCAAGAGGAACTACATAATCCCCTTCACTACAATCATGAACAACAACTCCCTCAACTTCCTTAAAGCCTAAAATCTCAAAGCCATGCATGAATGGATGCAAATTCATTTCAAAATGGTCTATTTCCCATGAAGCATTCTTAATGAACTCACTCAAAAGGCTATGGGTTTTCATTTGACACTCAATAAACACATTAGACATAACCTTAAATGAATCCAAATACTCATGGATAAAAGGATCACAATCATGCACTTGAGACTCATCAAGATGGGAAAAAGGGTTAGGATTTTCAAAATCAACACTCTCTTCATTCTCAACTCCTTCACCATCACTCATATGCTCGCCAATGGGATCCTCACACTCTCTTGGTTGCTCAAAATCATCATCATCATCCTCAACACACACATTAAATTGGGATTTTTCACAAACAAGCATCAAGGGTGACAATTGGCTTTCTAACTCTTCTTTTCTTCTCCTTCCCTCCTCAAGACGCTCCTCATTTTTTTTTATTATCTCTAATTGACCTCTCATAGAATTAAGAATCATTTCCTTACTAGGCCCAAGCTCATTATCAAGCTCAATGCACCTAATTTGAGATTCAAAAGAAGCAATAAGGGATTCAAAAGGTGTTGAAGGTTGAGGCTCAACAAGAGAAGAAGAAGTACAACCAAGATTGGAAAAATCAACATTAAGATCATGAGCATATACATCACATCGGGGAGTGGGGGCACAATCAAACACATGAGATTCATCATTAAGGGAACGAAGCACATCACAAGAAGGCATGGTAAATAATGAAGAATATTGAAACACACCATTAGCATCAACTTGAGCATGTACCTCATCATCATGAACAAAAGAGGAAATAGAGTTGAAATCATGTGTTTTAGGTTCACTTAATGGATCATGTAACAAATCATGGGAATTCATGCTAATATTAGAAGTATCAACACATTGCATATCAATAATAGAATCATGATTACCGTTATTATAGACATCCCAAGCAAACCAAACATAAAAATCCCAAGCATCATCAATTGATAATGCTCTAAATTCACCATTATGCATGCATTCAACTTCATCCCTAGTTTACTCATTCAAACCAAAATAACAAATCTCACAAGCCTCCCAAAGACTACAACAATCAAAATCCAAATATCCCACAAGTCTATTGAAATATTCACAAAAAGGCTCATTGTCATATTGAGGAAACAAGTTACTTGCCATTTTTTTTTACAAAAACAAGCAAAAATTAAAAAAATAAAATAAAAAGAAAAGTATACACAAAGACCTAGACTCAAGCAATCAAAAACAATCAAGCATTGACACCGTTCCCCGGCAACGACGCCATTTTGAGCGCGGGGAAATTATGTCGTTGAATAACCTCCTCACGGCCAAACAAAATTTATTATAATCCTAAAACTAACCCCTAAACAAGTCTAGTGGTAAGTTCGGAGTCGAACCACAAGGAACGGTAATGCTAGATTGTTCTTAATCTAATGCCTAAGCTATGCCGAAGTTGATTTACGGATAAAGGACACTACAACTACACTAAAACACATATAAAGAACAAGGTATGATAAAGTCTACTAGGGGAAAGGATCCACTTAGAACAATTAATAAGCTAATGAGAATCCATTTGATAATCAATCATGCAAAGAAAGAATTATAATGAGAATTAACTACACTCAAAAGTAATCTCTCAAATTCCTAGCCTAGATCCCTCATTGACTAGGTGCATAGAATAAAATTACCCAAAATGCAATCAAATATATCAATTCTAATTCACAATCCCTTGTCAAACTAAAACCAATATGCAATTAAGTGTGCTATCATGGGAGATCAATCCAATCTAAAACAAACAACATGCCAACATCAATTCAATCAATTTAATCACACAATTATCATCAAATTTATCTCAAATAACTCAAATAATCATTACAAAGCCTCACTCAACATCTAGTAGAAGGGAAACTACTCAAGCATAATGAAAGCAACTAAATAAAGCAATAAGAGAATAGAAAGTAAGAAATGCTCATTGATAAAAGGTGGAGATCTTCAAATTCCTCATTTGATTATCCAAAATCCATGAAAACCATTGTGCTCCTCACTTTCTCTCTCTAAAATTTTGAGAGTTTCTCTCTCTAAAACCTAAAACTAACCTAAAATATATTCTAAAATGAAAAATCCTTTTCTTTAATGAGCAAAAAAAACTATTTATACCCCTTACAAAATTGCTTAGGAAGCTCCGTAAAAAGTCAGCTGAAACGGGAAAAGGTCCGACCGAACTCTGGGTAGGTTCGGTCGGACTCAGGGTAGGTTCGGTCGAACCTCCCTGATCCTTGTTTGGTCGAACTTTTGAGGTTCGACCTCTCCTGCAAAATTGCTGAAAACTGGTTTGACACTGCCTTCACTACACCCAGGAGGTTCGGTTAAACTTTTCAAAAGTTTGACCACATCTAGGTTCGACCGGACCTTTCAGAGGTTCGGCCACACCTCCTCTTGCACTTCCTTTTCTTGCTTCCTCTCCTTCCCTTTTTCTCCTCTTGCCTTTGTCCATGGCTTCCATACTTGGCCAAGGGGCCTCCCGCCGTGCATAGGACCGTCATGGAACCTGTAGAAGATACCAAAGTTCACGAGAGCATGGGGATGATAAAATAATGCATAAAGATTATCAAAATAAGCGCAAATAAGCATTAATTTTCATCAATACATAATGAAGCCATAAGAGGATAAATGAGGTGGAAAAAACTAAGAAAAATAAGAGGAAAAAGACCTAAATGCTACCCCTTAGAGTGACGTATATGTCACTCATCAGGCTTCTTTTTTGGATCCACGGCGAGTTTTTGAACAACAAGATCCGGGCTGACGTCTGGCATCTCTTCCACTTCAAAAGCAAAAATGTCTTTGAATTCTTTCAGCAATAGGTGCAGGTCTACACCCAGCTTAGCATAAGCAGCTGTCCCAACCTTAACAGTACGCTCTAGACGGCTGTCTTCTAGAGGTATAGCAATGTTTTCTCCAGCCGGCTAGGGACGGAGCTCATTTGACCGTTCCCCGGTCAGTGATTGCTATTTCTTCTCTTTCTTCACCTCCACCAGCAGAGGAGCCTTTTTTTTCTTCCCGGCTCCTAGTGGGGCTAGGGTGGCATCTTTGACATTGTCAAGGTCTATTGGGTCCTGGCCTTGGCCGTCTAGGGCCACATTATCCTTGACGGCTGAGAGGTAGCACTCCTGAGCCGTCTTTTGATCCCCATTCAAGGAACCAACAGAGCCATCATCCCTCTCATACTTCATGAGCATGAGAGAAGGGATTATTACAACCTTGGCTTCGTTGAGGGTAGGCTGGCCTAGGAAAATGTTATAGGCGGTCAATTCCTCAACGACCAGGTGTCGTCCTTTTCCTTTTTTCACCCAGCCAGATTGGTAAATCAATCCTACCGACTAGGTAAACCATCCTACCGCTAAAGCCAACCAAGGGGTAGGTAACCAGATGCATGCTTTTGAGGTTGTATTTCATCTTTTGCAAGCACCAGAGACTGGTCATGTCCGACGAGCTGCCGGTGTCAATAAGGATTCGTCCAACCAGCTGGTTGGCGACCTTGCATTCAATAACAACCGGATCATCATGCGGACGACGGACGGTGCCCCTATCCTTCTCAGTGATCAGAACGTCAGGGAAGGAGGAGCTTCCTGCCGCCTGATCATCATCATGATCATTGTCCATCTTTCGAAGATGGCTCTTCGTGCCCCGGATGGTAGGGCCACCGCATGAGAACCTGGCTGCTATGGTGTAGACCGGCTCCTTATCAGTGTCCGAACTACTAGTAGGTTTGGTGTCTTAGATGATTGCCTCGGGTTCTTGTTATTAGTCCCTTTGGACCTATAAATGTAGGACTTTAACGTTCCCTTGTCAGCCAGACGATCCAACGCCCGTTGAAGGCTGAAGCAGTTGTTGGTGTAATGGCCAACTTCCTCATGGTATTGGCAGAAATTATTTTTGTTCCTTGATTGAATGGAACTTTTCATTGGATTCGGCTTCTCTAGAGACAGTCGGTCCTTGATTTCCATGAGTATGGAGTTGTAGTCCTTGTTAAACTCGTACCTAGGAACGTACGGTTTAAAATCTTTCTTTTTCTTCTGGGACGGCTAGTCAGAATCACTAACCGCTCAGACTTCTTTTCTCTTTTTTCTCTCTTCTTTTTTCTTGGCTGGCTGAGCAGGCCGACTGTCTTTCTGCCTGTCAAACTTCTTGGAGTCCGACTAGCTACCAGGCAAGTAGAGGTCAGTTGCTTGAATATAGCTTTCCGCCTCCCTTAAGGCCGCCTGTAAAGTAAAAGCCCCTTTTCTGACTATGTCGAACTTAATGGTCGACTTGTCTCTCATACCCTTAAAAAAGTCTTTAAACGCTACCTCATCATACAGTCCTTGAATCTGAATTCTAATCAGATTGAATAGCCGGACATAGGAGCTCAATCCTTCTCTCCCTCCCTACTCAATGGTGCTCAAGTCAAGACTTGTTTTCTTCGCAGGGATGTTCATTGAGATGTTAGAAGAAAAAAGGAAGGCAAGCTTCCTGAAACTGTCAATGGACCTGGCTAGCAAGTTGTCAAACCATTGTTGGGCGATGCCCTTCAATGTAGCTGGAAAGCATTGACACCAAGTGGCATCATCCAACCTCTGTAAATACATGAGGTTGGTGTAAGCCATGGGGTGATCTTCCGGGTTAGAGGTTCCGTCATAGGTACCTACCAACACATTGTTAACCTTTTCCGGCTGTGCCGCCTCGGTTATTTCCCGGGTGAACGCAAAAGGTTGTTCACCCAGGCCAAGCAGGCGAAGCTGCCAGTCCAGTGGATGGAAGTTGTTGTATGCCGCCTAACCTCCGAAAAAGGTCGGCTGCATGAAATGGGGAGAATATGGACTGTAAACCAGAGATGGTACTTGCAGTGCATTACCAATCATCTGAGGGCTAAAATGGACGGTATTTCCGCCTATATATCACTCATGCAAGGAAGGAACATTCCCTGCAGATGTATTCTTGAGGCTGTCTGGAAAGCTCGATGTAGAAGCTGACTCAGACAACTACTGATTTCTCTTGCGGGTGATGATCTCCCGAGCGTCAAGAGTTTATTTTTGTTTCCCACCGTCTGTTGAGTTCGGCAGGGATTGTTGGTATTCCTCTTAGGCAGAAGAATATTGGACCAATCAATGGTCCCGGCTGCCTTCTCCTTTGGATGAGGAGTTGGCTGCCGATCTCTAACTGACTTCCCCTTCTCCAGAGGATTCTTTCTTGCCAACTGATCCCTGCTTGGGCCAGCCCGGCTCTTCGTGATCAGATCTTTAATTTCACCCTTGAAACTTGTCATGAATTTCATGAGTTCGTCTCGAGTAACGGGAGTTGATCCACTGGTCGTATGGGTTTCCCCTTCCGGCTGCCCACGGGGTGGTTTGTACATGCCTGGCTGGCACCCCGCTCCAGATAGTCTCTGGGCCGGATGCGCTTGGTTATCAGAGAGCCATCACTGGCTATATAGGTTTCGACCTGAGGATCATCATCCTCTTGGACATTAAAGACTTCCGGTTCGTCTACCGGATGCTTAGGGTGCGGTACAGACTCTTTAACCATCCTTGAGGAACTCTCCCCACAGAAGACGCCAAATATTTTTGGTGTTTTTGTCCCTTGGGAGAGTTACGTCACAAAGATTGGTCCGGCTGAGCTGTTCCTGCAAAACAACGAAGACCCTGGATGGTACAGCTCCGCCTCCGACGATCAAGTTAGTAACTTGAAAGAGAATAAAGAGTACATAAATTTAGGTGAGGATCTGCTTGGATTCCAAGCTTAGGTGTTTCTCTGATGAGAGAGAAAGTACGTTTAATATATGATTGTATTGTGTCCCCAAAAAGGGGAAATATCTCCCTATTTATAGGGTCATTGGTAAGAGTGCCCTTATTTAGGTCACTTGACCTAGGGTTTGGTGGGCTGCGCCGAATTACGGCGCTCCTTGGGATTTAGGCCCTTGAAGGCCGCCATTTCAGAAGCTTATCTGAAGGGGACACGTGTCAAGAGGGTATTAGGCCACTTGGTCCATCATGAACTTGACAGGTGGCCTCCTCTTATTGGTCCACATGTCTAAGCTTAATGAGTGTCGTAAATGACACTCATCAAACTCCCCAAGCTAAACTTTGCTCGACCTCGAACAAAACAAAGCAAGAAGAAATAGGATTAAAGAAGTATTCAAATAAGAAAAAGGAAAAAGGGAGATAGGAATATATACTAAGACTCAATTTCATAGGAATAGCTACAACAAGCCAATTAAACCCCAAAGTCGCCAATGAGTACGAGTGAGGTCTTGTTAAGGTATCCAAAGAGTTTCACCCATAACTCTCGAAGGTAAAATGAGGCAAAATCGTTAAAGGAAAGTAAAATAAAAAATTTAAACAAGTAGCTAATGAAATGAACTTTTACAAATGACCAAATGCAAGTAAATAAACAACTTTCTATACGATAAGGGTATACACATTCCAAGATATCTAAGGTTGATTGAAGCATAGAATATGCAAAGCGTAGAGAACTAATAAACACAATTCACTTTCATCTCAAAACAATTTTAACACATTCTCCCAAATAGCTTCAATTCTAACTTTAGTGAGCATCTCAATGATTTCTCAAAGGAACCGGAAAAAGAAAGAGATAAAAGGCTACTCGACATCTTGACCAACATCTCCCTCCACCAACTTGTGACTCAACCACAAAGGTCAAAAGGTCTTGAGAAGGGTTGTAATGTAAAGGCGAAAAGGGTGAGGGTAGGCAAAAATTTTAAATATGGTAGTATACTTAAAGTGTGAAGAAAAGGGTGATTAATCCTTAACACCATAATCAAGCAATTACCAAACAAAAACACTAACACTCTCAAGCTTATTCAAAGCCAAAATAAACCGATGAGTGTCATTTATGGCACTCATAGGGTAGTCTTTTAGGATGTTTTCACCCTATTTTTCATAATTTTCTTTTATCATTTTTGTCTTTTATCCTTTAGTTTCTCTATTTCTTCTTTCTTCGTGTTTTACTTTCCTTTATGTGGTTTTATTCGTGTTTCCCTTTTACATTGTTCTTTTTCTCTTCTATTTTCTTAAGGTGTTGGCTTTGCAAAGGGGTCAAGAAGAGCAAAAAGAGCTAAGCAAATAAGAATCAAGCTCCTTGGAGAGGGCTTGGAGAGGGCACATAGAGGGCGCTCTACATCTGCCCAATGCCGCTATTGTGGGTCCTGAGGGCTGCGGGCGCGGATAAATGCAACAAAGTGGGAAGTTTTGGCAGGAACTCTCCGCGCCCAGGTCACGGTATAGCTGCGGGCGCGGAGAATCTGGAGAGACCGCTGCCTTTGGAGAGACCGCGGCCCCCCTGTTTGCACTTGGAATAGGGCATCTGCCGCACCCTTAGTCGCGGGCGCGGGTTTCTTCTCCACGGGTGCAGGCTACAGTACCCGCGGGCGTAGGTCTTTCCCTGATTGCCCACGGAGTTAGTTATGGGTTCCGTACCCATTTCTCCGCGCCCGCTGGATGTTATTAAAGAAGGCGCGACCGATCAGTTTTTCTTATTTGTCTATAAATACTCTTGTAATTCCTTTTAAGGGCCAACTTTTAGATAATATTTCATTTTCTTAGTTTTTAAACAGAGAAAGTAGAGATTGGAATTCTTGGATTTGATGTATTACAACATTGCTTCAATCAAGTTTAGATTTCTTCTTCATATCAATGAAAGTTTGTGAGATTTCTTTCCTTTGATTTACTTCTATTGCAATTTTCTTTAATGCTTGAATGTTTGTTTTGAATTTTGATTTAGTTTTGAGAATTTGTTGATTGATTGATTTTACTTTTGATTTAGCTTGAGATGATTATGTTTGTGATTGAATTCATTTTGTCTTTCAATTTCACCATGATTAGTGGGTAGATTAACTGCTAGGGATATGGGGAAGCATGCTTGATTGATGATTTTTGCTAGTTGATGATCATTGATTGATTGAATTGTTGCAATTAAATTTGTTTACATATGTTGTGCATGTGATTAATTAGACTAGGAGTGATCAACCTATAAGATTAATCTAGATTGCATTGCAAAATTCAATGATATGAACCCTTGATTTTAGAATTGCTTTAATTGATTGAATTTGATTGTGATTTTCCTTGTTAGCCATTCATAGTGAACCCTAGTTTGGTTTATACGAGATAACCTTTGAATTCCTTTGATTGCAACTATTGTTTGTCCCTTGTAATGTTTGAATAAATTGAGTGATCTATCAATTAGCATAATCATTGAGCTTGCATGTGGGACCTATATCCCTAGTGTTTAGCATATTGATTGAATTCTTTTATTTTTCTATTTTCTTGACATTCTAGTTACCAACCTCAAACATTGATATTCTTCGATTTAGCTTGACAATATACTATAGCATAGTTCCTACTTATTCCTTTGGGTTCGAACCTTGACTTACCGCATACTTGTATAAGGTTTGTTAAGTGTTTATAAATTTAGTTTGACCAAGGGAGAATTAGATAACGACCTAGTTTTTTCTCTTGTCAAAATGGCGTCGTTGCCGGGGAATGACATTAGTGCTTTGTTATAGTTGTTGATTCTATTTCATTCTAAAAAAACAAAAAGGTTTTCCTCTTTTAGGCTACACTTGTAGTCGTGCTACTAATTATTTCTTTTGAAGTTGTGTGCATAGAGCACGTGGTCATTCACTAGTGTCATTTGATCCAGAGATTGAGAGGACTATTACTAAAATAAGGGTTGCTAGGCGATCTTTGAGCTCTAGCATTTCAAGTGAGGAAGAACCGCTACTAGAGGAACAACCAAGAATAGGAGAGAATTCGAGAGTGGCATTGAAAGAATTGAGGATTCTCGGTTCATATCAATTTGAGAGTGGAATTGCTACACCTTCAACACCGGAATTTTTTTTAAAATTAGGCCGGCTATGATCACTTTGATAAAGAGGCGACAATTTAGTGGAGCCAAGCATGAGAGCCTGCTAAATCATCTTAAGGAGTTTGAAACATATTGCAATACTATCAACGTGAACGGAGTTTCCCAAGAATTCATCCGCCTCAAGCTCTTTCCCTTTTCTCTCTTTGGGCGTTCTTTGGTATGGCTAGACAAGGAGGTTAAGCCGAATTCTCTAACGACATGGGACGAGGTTACAAAAGAACTTCTAACCCGTTTCTATCCACAAAAGAAAACGGCGGAGGCAAGAGCTTTGATTCAAGGCTTCAAACAAAAGCCAAGTGAGAGCCTTTATGAAGCGTGGGAGAGATTATAAGGAGTATCAAAGGGAGTGTCCTCACCACGGATTCCAACCTATAAAATTATTCAAATTTTCTATGGAGGCGTAAGTCCCCAAGGCAAGTCATGCCTTGATGGGGGAGCCGGAGGTCCCATCATGAATAGGACGGAAGAAGAAGTGGTAGACATCATTGAGGATGTTATGAGGTACTATAGAGATTTGCAAGATGGTGAGAGAGATTCAACTAGAAAGAGTAGCTCTTCGGTGTACTCGGTTGATCATCTAAATGTAATCAACAATCTCTACTCACAAATGACAAACTTGGGGAAGGACGTAATAACAATCAAGGAAAATTTGGAGAGCTCTTCTTCCCAAGCTCCAAGTCTTCCCTCCCAATTTAAGGGGAGAAGTACTCCTTCTAACTCTCATCCCCCTCCTTCTTCTAGTAACATGCCTAGTGGTTGTTTGTTTTGTGATGTGTGTGGCTCATATGATCATGATTCTAGTAATTACCCTCATGCTTTTCCGGATGGTTATGATGATTTTGATAATAATGAAGGTGAACATGTGAACTATGTGTCAAACAATAATAATGTGCAAAGGTTTGATAACCAAAGGGGTCAATGGAATAGGAATTACCAAAACCAAGGTAATTTTGACAACTATAACCAAGGGGATGGATATAAGAACCAAGGTTCTCGAGGTAACTATAACAATCAAGGTTATAGTGGCCAAAATCAAAACCAAAATTATGGTAACCAAAACCAAGGTTATGGAAATCATAATCAAGGTGGTGGTAACAATAATCAAGGTTATGGTCAAAATAAAAGTAGGGGTAATTGGAACAATCAAGGGAAAAGAAATTTTCAAAATAATGCTCAAAGAGGCCCTCCACCCAGATTTGGTCCAAAGACTCAATTTGATAATTCCTATTCACAATCCTCTTCCTCTAGGACAAATTTGAAGGAAATCATTGAAAATCAAACAAAGTTGTTGAACACTTACATGGCCGTAAGTGACAAGAAATTCAATGAGATGATGACTTATAATAAGATGCTTGAAAACCAAATTTCTCAACTTGTCAATGCTTTGAAAGACCATGCTAGTCCTTATTCTTTACCTTCCCAAGGCTTAGATCCCAATAGACTCGTGAATGCTATTTTCACAAGGAGTGGTAAGGTTCTTGAGGAGATTTTTCCTAGGAAAAGTGAAGCTAAGGAGGTCTTAGTAGAGGATGAGAGAAATGGTGCATCTTTGACTTAGGTTGTGCTTGAGACACCTAGAGAGGTGAGAGAAATAATTGTGAAACCCAAGCTTCCATGTCCATAAAAATTCATGAGACATAAGTTGGATGAAAAATTTGGAAGATTTATTGACAAGCTTAAGGAACTTTACCTTTCTCTACCATTTACCGAGGTTGTTACCCAAATGCCCAACTATGCAAAATTCCTCAAAGACATTTTGTGTGGTAGGAGGACTTGTAATGTGGGGGAGACGGTCAACTTGACCGAGAACTGTAGTGAAATTATAATGAACAAGAGGCCACCCAAGTTGAAAGATCTCGAAAACTTCTCTATCCCTTGTGCCATTATCAAGATGCAAATTGATAATGCCTTATGTGACTTAAGAGCTAGTGTTAGCCTAATGCCGTATTCGGTTTATCAAATACTTGAGTTAGGGGAACTTATTCCTTCCAAAATTACCTTGCAATTGGCCGATAGGTCAATTAAGATTCCTAAGGGGAAGGTAGTGGTTGTTCCTTTGAGAGTAGAAAAGTTTGTGATTCCGGTAGATTTTGTGGTTCTTGAAATGGATGAAGGTGTGATTTTCCTTTGAGGCGTGCCTTAAAAATATTGAAAAGTGTTTGGCAAGGTGTGAAAAGTGAACTTGGTGTTGACTTGGGAAAATTTCCATTTCATGGTTGAAGAAGGCATATTCCTTGGGCACAAAATTTCTCACAAGGGCATAGAGGTGGATAAGGCGAAGATTTGGGTTATTGAAAAGTTGCCACCTCCGGTTAATGTGAAGGGGGTGAGATCATTTTTGGGCCATGCCAGGTTCTATAGAAGATTTATCAAAGACTTTTCCCTCATTGAAAAGCCCCTCAATGATCTTCTTCAAAAAGATGTCGAGTTTGTATTTGATGATAAGTGTTTGGAGGTATTCAATAAGTTGAAGAAAGCTCTAATCACTACTTCTATTGTTCAAGCTCCAAGATGGGATTTACCATTGAGTTGATGTGTGATGCAAGTGATTCAGCAATAGAAGGTGTCTTAGGTCAAAGAGTTGACAAAAAGATTCATGTAATTTATTATATATCCAAGAATCTGAATGCAGCTTAACGGAATTACACTATAACGGAGAAGGAATTCTTTACTATAGTTCATGCTTTTGAGAAGTTCTGTTGTTATCTATTGGGTTCCAAGACAATAGTCTTCACGGATCATGCGGTTCTCAAGTATCTTTTTGCAAGGAAAGAGTCCAAGCCAAGGTTGATATGCTGGTATAGCAAAGGAGCTCCCATGGTTTGCCGATTTGGTGAATTATCTTGCATATGGGGAGTTTCCTCCTTCCTTTTCTAATAATCAAAGAAAGAAGCTTCAGAGAGAGGCAAGGCATATTGTTTGAGATGACGATTTGTGCCAAACGAAGAGGTGCCTAGTGTTTTGAATGAAAGGAATGGTGTCTTTCAAACAAGTGTACTTGTAGGCGTCGTTTGAAATGCGCCTACGTTAAAAGCATGTTGTGAATATGCTTGGCACTCATAGGAAGTGGGAATTGACATAATACGATTAGGGACAAGTAAAGTAGGGAGCCGCCAACAAGTTTTTAAGGAACTTGTAAACCGTTCACGGATCATAAAAAGGCAACCACGATAAGGGACAACGATAGGCAACAACGATTGACCCGTGCAGTTTACACCCCATTCATAATCCATGAGATTACTGACTCCATATGGTTCGGAACCACAAAAGGAGGATCGGGGATGATGGTACGAAGTGAGTCATGGAGTCACGTTCGCCCGTATTGGCCTCTACTCGATTCTTATAGTGAAAAGCATTCCTGTGATCTCAAAGGCATACAAACAATAATTCAATTTGCTCCAAACTATTATTTAACTAAATTGGATCAAAATTAATGCACACATAATTCTAAATATTTGGTGATCACTTCAATTAATAATAAGATTAAAAAGGATCCTAAACCGGTTGTCCAAGTTATCTTATTAGTCGTGATTTTCAATTACATATTCCCTTTAAACATGCAATATGGTGATCAAAATAATAATAGAATCAATATTAATATAAAAACCAATTTAATCATAATTCCAACAACATAAACATCGTTAGAAAAATAATAATAATAAAAAGAGCATGATCCTTACTTTGAATCTATTTGTTTGCAACTACAAAATAATAAACGAGTTAGTAAATTCAAGGAAATAATAAAACAAAAATTAAATATAATTAAATAAAAACAAGATTGATTTTGGGGCCAAACCCTCAAACGATTCTACCTTTCACGCTTTGGTTTAAGGACAGAACCTTGAGTAAAATATGGACTCCTTTGAGTGCTTGAAGAAGGAATTTTGAAGTGAAAAGGGTAGGCTAGTGTTTAGGTTAAGAGCATAGAAGAGAGAAAAATAAGAATAATAGAATTCTGGTTGCCCCGTACATCAGAAATGAGGGGGTATTTATGAGGAAATGTGCTGAGGGAGCACACGGAACCCTAAAATGATAAAAACCCTAAACAATTATCTCGTGACACGGTTAGACTGTACCGTTAGACGGTACAAGTTCCCGTGACACGGTCAGTTTTGGAGTGACGCGGGAAATTTTCAGAAAACGGAACGGAAAACGCGTTAAGGGTTTACGCAGAAAGGACACGGAACTTCCCGTGTCACGGCAGACCTCCCGTGTCACGGGAAGTCCCACCGTCAGACGGGAAGATTTCCCGTGACACGGTCAGGATGTACCGTGACACGGTCAATTCTAGTCCATTTTTCCGTCTAAATTCATTTTTAACCCTAATTTCTTTCGGCTTTTTAAGTGTCGATTGATAATTTCGGGCTTTTTCTGACTTTTATTATTCGGGCTAAAATAAGAAAATAATAAAATAAAAATAAATAAAATATTTGGGCCAAAAATAAATAATAAAATAAAAAGGTTTGGGCTTAAAATTAATTAACAAATAAAACTATGCTTTTACCAAACACCAAGACTGATCCATAGATCTTTCAAAAAATATGAATTTAATAAAATACTATTTTTTTAAGCACTCTCGGGATTAAATACTAAACCCGACCAATAGTGGCGGTGAAAGGTTATTTATCATTGAGTTTGGTTTTGGGGAGACATTTTTAGGTGTCTACAGAAGCCCCCACTTTGACTGAGTTTGTAGAAACGTTAGTTTCAAAAACGATAGTCAAAGTAGTCGATAGGGACGGATAATGATTTAAGACGTTCTGCGATCCTAAATCACTTTGTATACGCCGATACCTGCAGAAAAATGTTAATTCCACAGTCAAAAGAGTAAAGGGATAGAATACATATCTGGCACCAGTGTGTCGGTGACAAACGAGTTTGGTATTTTCCTATGCTTGAAGAAATCTACCGAGTGACATTGGTTGAAACGCTTTCCATGCTTGAGGAAAGCCGACTGAAGAGTTTGGTACCTTTCTAAGCCTGAAGAAAGCTACCGGATAATACTTTCCATGCCTGAGGAAAGTCGACGAACGCATTTGGTGTCATTCTATGCTTGAAGAATTCCACCGATAATGCCTTCCATACTTGAGGAAAGCCGACAAAGGAATTTTGTGGTTTTCTATACTTGAAGAAAAATCCAGTGATGATGCTTTCCATGCCTGAGGAAAGCCGACTTGGCGGTTTTCTATACATGAAGAAAAATCCACCGATAACGCTTTCCAAGCCCGCGGAAAGTCGACTTGGCGGTTTTCTATACTTGAAGAAAAATCCACCGATAACGCTTTCCAAGCCTGAGGAAAGTTGAAAGATGATGAGATTGCAAGTCTCTGTGTATCGAGAACCTTGTGTCATGAAATGATGGCGGTCCGCTTTTCCCCGGACGTGGGCGGTAGATGGTCCGCTTGTCCCCGGACGTGGGCTGTAGTTGATCCGCTTGTCCCCGGACGTGGGCTGTAGATGGTCCGCTTGTCCCCGGACGTGGGCTGTAGATGGTCCACTTGTCCCCGGACGTGGGCTGTAGTTGGTCTGCTTTTCCCCGGACATGGGCTGTAGATGGTCCGCTTATCCCCGGACGTGGGCTGAGATAAGACCTGCAAAAATAAATTTGCCAATGGACTCGTATATGCCAATGGACTCGTATACAATGTGATTGACTTGACCACTAACTTGACCAAGTTTGACTTGATGTGACATGACATGTGTATGACTTTTGAGTATGTGTGTGTGTGTGTGTATATGTGTGTGTGCAGACACAAGCAAACGAAGATGCAAACAATTTTTTTCATGAGTGGAGGGTACCGACTTTCTCCCGAAAAAGAAAGATGTGAAAACTGAACTTTTATTTTCGAACTTCCTTCGATGAAAACTTAGAAAAAGTTTTTGAACTTCCCCAAAAAAAAATAATGAAAAAGGAAAGAAGTTTTGAAATTCCTCCTTGAGCAAGACGAAATAAATCGTATGGATTGAATTTCTTGTCCTGAAAAATAATGTACGCATGATGCATGTTCTTAGGCCAGGAGGCTAAGGACAATTACATCATGTGACACGATAGATGACTGAACTTAAGTCATGGAGCTAAGCTTCATATATGGTGTAAAGAAGCGATTTTGAACGTCACTTAGGTCTGGAAGCTAAGCACGTACAGGGATTATTAGATAATTAACGTTGCTTAGGTCAAGGAGCTAAGCACGATATGCTTTGTATGATTAAAAATAATTGATATATAAATGTTTCTTAGCACATTATGCGAAACAATGAACATTGCTCAGGTCAGGAAGCTAAGCAAGTATACAATGTTTCTTCTACTGAATGTTGTCTTGAAGCATGCATAGTGTTGAAACAAGATTTCATGATAAAGGACTCTTAAAGGGAAGGATGATTGATATGGATATGGATGTGTGAGTGAAGTGTGTGAATGTGATAATAAGGCTGGTTGCAAGGGTTATAGCGATGGAAAGAGATGTGAGAAGAGTTAAGATGATGACTTTTCAGGCTAAGTAAGCTAATGTGATTTTGGTTCAAGCCCCCAAGTCTAGCTCTAAATGGGTAGGGATAAGCAATGGATATTCTTTGACTCGATCATGCATGGATATGAATATGAATGTGGCCGCACCTCGATGTGAGGTTGCCTACATATCCGTTAGGAATCAGGCCGAACGTAGCTCTAACCGAACTTTGCACAAGTGTATGTACACCTCAAAGAGGTCTTTCAAGGGTTGTAATGTGGTTAAGTTGATGGTTTAAGGGAGAAAGGGGTAAAAGGCTCAAGACCCGAGAGAAGCCCCCAAGATGTGTAATTGTGAATTTGAAAATTTTGAATTTTGCAAGTTTATTTTCAACACATTTTTTTTTTCTTTGAACTTTTTTTTTTTTCATTCTTTGGAATCAATGTAGGCAATCTCAGATCATGCGATCCATCACTCACTTAGCATTCATGTTTCTCAGGCACGGTACCGAGCACTCGATGAGAGACGCAATTTGAGACGTGTTCATATCAAAGACATTGGAACACTTGCCTTTAGACATTGTTTTATTTTTGCTTTGCTACCTTTTTTTTTTTTTTTTTTACTTTCTTTTTTGAATGTTATACAATTACACATCTTCAAATCCCAAGGTTAAGTGAATGTGGGTTGAAGAAATGAAGGCCAAACGTTAGACGAGGCTCAAAGTGGTTGATGAAGAACTGGATATGTGATTGAGTGGTTAATGGGGAATGACAGGGTTGCAAAGGTGCTTCAAATCATTGGTGTACCTTGTGTTTAGTTCGGCAATTTTTTTTTTATTATATTTTTTTTGTTGAGAATGAATGAATGAAAAATTCTATGATCGAGATGTAAAGGAAAATTGCTCATTTTATTAGTGGAAAAGGTGAACGAAACACATGAAACATATAAAAAAAATACAAAGTGGAAAACCTATGCTAGACATGAATGGGGGAATGGAGAAGAATGATAAAGAACGAAATCATGAAATCTTGCACAAAGGATCTGCGTGCCTTGTATTTATTACTTCTTGCCGCCTGGAGGGACAAGAAGTTTGTTTGCATCCATCAAGTCTTGAATGACGTCCTTCAAATTCCAACATTGCTCTGTAGTGTGGCCCCTTCCTTGATGGTACTTGCAATAGGCATTGGGATTCCATTTGGCGCTCCTTTCTTTAGGTTTTGACTCTGGAAATGGTCCAATAGGCGTGATCAAGCCTTGACCGTAAAGGCGATCAAAGACCGCATCATAAGTCATTCCTAAATGAGTGTAAGTTCTTTTCTTCTTGAGCAATGGAGTATCAAGGGCTAACACTTCATTGAGATCAACTTGGCTTATATTGTTGGTAGTATTTTTGTGCTTAGAAGACGAAGAAGAAGGATGGTCGTTCTTCTTGTTTTTCCAAGTGTTATTATTGTTACTACTAGCAGTCTTTATTAGCTCATCCTCGATATTGATGCCGATGTCATATACAGCTTCGAAAGTGCTCAATGGAAGAAATTTGAGATGTTCTCTATATTTATGAGTCAGATTTTGAATAAAGAGGCGAACCATCTCTCTTTCTTTGGGAGGATCTATGGAGAGTTCACGTTCAGAAGTTTTAGTTTGAATGTTACACTTGTAACGATTCATGAAACTGTCGGTGACATCTTGCCAAGTCGCAGTACGCTTCGCATCTAGGGAATAGAACCATTATTGGCAAGCATGTTCTAAGGAGAGAGGGAACACCGTAGGGAAGAGTGTTACGTCCAATCCCTTAAGAGCCGTGGTTGCAGAGAACGCCTTCAAATGGAATATTGGATTGTCAGTAGGCTTGAACTTTGGAATATCGGCAGTGCAGAACTTTTCAGGGAGTCTATCCTTCACATCCAAAGGAGTGGGAGGCCGTTCCACATAAGTAAAATCCTCAGAAATCTTACTCATTTGTTCCTTCAGTTTGTCAAGGGTGGAAACAGTGACCTTGTTTTGTTCCATGGTAGCGACCCTAGTGGTAAGGGTTTTTATCATGGAAGACAGTGCCTCAATGGATTTGTTGATGTTCTCAATGTCTTCTTTAGTGGCCATTGAAAGGTGATGAGTAACGGAGATGACAAAGTTCTCTTTGAACGCCTATTAGATCTGAGAGATTGTTACGGTAATGGCTCGAACCGTATTGATCTATCTCTGTTCTTTGAACAAGTACTGTGAAATAAAACAATTCACTTAATTATTTGACTCATTGCTCAAGATAGGAAAGGAAGGAAAAAATAGACATTTGAAAACAGGTGAGAAAACTCCACTCATTTTTTTTTATTATGACGAAAAAAGGGTGCATGAACCTAATATACGATCATAAACGACCTGGTGCACGACTCGAGTCGGAAAATAAAGAAAGTGTGTGGACTATACTTGACTCGTGAGTGATCAAGTGATGTTATAAGACTCGTGGTATGATCGTATGGCTAAACATGTGAACAATAACCAAAATGACTGACGCGAAGGCCAAATTAACACGGAAGACTAAACTGACACTTTTTTTTTATAGGGGGTGACGTGGCACGGGACACTTCTCCCGTCAGACAGGATAAATTCCCGTGTCAGGGCAAAATTTTTTATTTTTTTTTATTTTTTTATTTTTTTAAAGGGGGTGACGTGGCACGGGACACTTCTCCCGTCAGACGGGATAAATTCCCGTGTCACGGCAAAATTTTTTATTTTTTATTTTTAAAAAAAAAGGGGTGACGTGGCACGGGACACTCCTCCCGTCAGGCGGGATAAATTCCCGTGTCACGGTCAAAATTTTTTTATTTTTTTAAAAGGGTGACGTGGCACGGGACACTTCTCCCGTCATACGGGATAAATTCCCGTGTCACGGTCAAATTTTTTTATTTTTTTTAAAAGGGTGACGTGGCACGAGACACTTCTCCCTTTAAGTCCATTTTGAAACGTTGCCTAAAATACGGTTAAAAAAGTGGTGCACGACTTAAAGCAAAAAAGTGTGTAAACACGACATGTGAGTGATTAAGTGAGGTTATGGACGCGTGTTTTGACCGTATAGCTAGACACGACCCAAAACTGGACACAACATTCGCACAAAAATCGAGAACAAGACTGACATGACACTTTCCTGGGCACCGTGTCACGGTGCAAACTGTCGTGACACGGTGCAGTCTACCGTCACACGGTAGACTTTCCCGTGTCACGGCACTGTTCACCGTGACACGGCAGAACATGCCGTGACACGGTGCGCAGTTCCAGGTCAGTTTTGTGATTTTTTCAGATTTTAATCGATTTAAAGTCCGTACTAATTACTATGTGGGAATAAAAAACCCTCGGTCATGGGTTAAACAAAAAGAGCAAACCCATGAGTGTTAGCACCAAATAACCACATAGCATTTAGGCACGATGACGTAAAAAAAGTTCGCAACCTAAAGTCAAGATCTATGTTCAACTACTAGTCAAGCTTTGGGTGTCAAAGGGTACCATGGTTAAGAGTTAGGACGCGTTAGCAAGGCAGCCTCCCTTGAGGGTGTATGCCAATGGGCGGCTCCGCGAGTTCGTGATGAAATCGAACTCGACTCCATGGTTTGGGTGGATTTAATAACTCGGATGAACCCTTATTGCCATGAGCGTTTTTGGGTCAATAGAGCTTAAATTCCCCGGGGCTAAGACGCATGCAGAACACATACGTTTTTTTAGAAAAATCGAAGGAAGTCGACTGTGAGAAAAGAAAATAGGCCACCAGACTGATTTTAGGACTGCCGTGACACGGCAGAAATTCCCGTGTCACGGTACACTGTACCGTGACACTGCAAACTCTGCCGTGACACGGCAGTCAGATAATCTGACTGGTGCCTTGTTTGCTTTTGCGCGCAACCAAGTGATCCAATTTTTCCTACGGGACAGACCTGAATGCGACCTGAATCCAATTTTCCTTTGAGGCGTGAAAAGTGTTTGGCAAGGTGTGAAAAGTGAACTTGGTGTTGAATTGGGAAAATTTCCATTTCATGGTTGAAGAAGGCATATTCCTTGGGCACAAAATTTCTCACAAGGGCATAGAGGTGGATAAGGCGAAGATTTGGGTTATTGAAAAGTTGCCACCTCCGGTTAATGTGAAGGAGGTGAGATCATTTTTGGGCCATGCCAGGTTCTATAGAAGATTTATCAAAGACTTTCCCCTCATTGAAAAGCCCCTCAATGATCTTCTTCAAAAAGATGTCGAGTTTGTATTTGATGATAAGTGTTTGGAGGTATTCAATAAGTTGAAGAAAGCTCTAATCACTACTTCTATTGTTCAAGCTCCAAGATGGGATTTACCATTGAGTTGATGTGTGATGCAAGTGATTCAGCAATAGAAGGTGTCTTGGGTCAAAGAGTTGACAAAAAGCTTCATGTAATTTATTATATTTCCAAGAATCTCAATGCAGCTCAACGGAATTACACTATAACGGAGAAGGAATTCTTTGCTATAGTTCATGCTTTTGAGAAGTTTCGTTGTTATCTATTGGGTTCCAAGACCATAGTCTTCACGGATCATGCGGTTCTCAAGTATCTTTTTGCAAGGAAAGAGTCCAAGCCAAGGTTGATCTGGTGGGTTCTTGAGCTCCAAACCTTTGACATTGAGATTAGGGATAAAAGAGGAGCGGAGAATGTTGTGGCGGACCATCTTTCTCGTCTAGATGATTCTCAAATTCGTGATGATGGTTATCCAATTGAGGATAGGATGCTTTATGACTTCTTATATGCTGTTATAGCAAAGGAGCTCCCATGGTTTGCCGATTTGGTGAATTATCTTGCATATGGGGAGTTTCCTCCTTCCTTTTCTAATAATCAAAGAAAGAAGCTTAAGAGATAGGCAAGGCGTTATGTTTGAGATGACGATTTGTGCCAAACGAAGAGGTGCCTAGTGTTTTGAATGAAAAGAATGGTGTCTTTCGAACAAGTGTACTTGTGGGCGTCGTTTGAAATGCGCCTACGTTAAAAGCATGTTGTGAATATGCTTGGCACTCATAGGAAGTGGGAATTGACATAATACGATTAGGGACAAGTAAAGTAGGGAGCCGCCAACAAGTTTTTAAGGAACTTGTAAACCGTTCACGGATCATAAAAAGGCAACCATGATAAGGGACAACGATAGGCAACAACGATTGACGCGTGCAGTTTACACCCCATTCATAATCCATGAGATTACTGACTCCATATGGTTCGGAACCACGAAAGGAGGATCGGGGATGATGGTACGAAGTGAGTCATGGAGTCACGTTCGCCCGTATTGGCCTCTACTCGATTCTTATAGTGAAAAGCATTCCTGTGATCTCAAAGGCATACAAACAATAATTCAATTTGCTCCAAACTATTATTTAACTAAATTGGATCAAAATTAATGCACACATAATTCTAAATATTTGGTGATCACTTCAATTAATAATAAGATTAAAAAGGATCCTAAACCGGTTGTCCAAGTTATCTTATTAGTCGTGATTTTCAATTACATATTCCCTTTAAACATGCAATATGGTGATCAAAATAATAATAGAATCAATATTAATATAAAAACAAATTAATCATAATTCCAACAACATAAACATCATTAGAAAAATAATATTAATAAAAAGAGCATGATCCTTACTTTGAATCTGTTTGTTTGCAACTAAAAAATAATAAACGAGTTAGTAACTTCAAGGAAATAATAAAACAACAATTAAATTAAATTAAATAAAAACAAGATTGATTTTAGGGCCAAACCCTCAAACGATTCTACCTTTCACGCTTTGGTTTAAGGACAGAATCTTGAGTAAAATATGGACTCCTTTGAGTGCTTGAAAAAGGAATTTTGAAGTGAAAAGGGTAGACTAGTGTTTAGGTTAAGAGCATAGAAGAGAGAAAAATAAGAATAATAGAATTCTGGTTGCCCCGTACATCAGAAATGAGGGGGTATTTATAGGGAAATGTGCTGAGGGAGCACACGGAACCCTAAAATGATAAAAACCCTAAAAAATTATCCTGTGACACGGTCAGACTGTACCGTGACACGGTTAGACTGTACCGTCAGACGGTACAAGTCCCCGTGACACGGTCAGTTTTGGAGTGACGCGATAAATTTTCAGAAAACGGAACGGAAAACGCGTTAAGGGTTTACGCAGAAATGACACGGAACTTCCCGTGTCAAGGCAGACCTCCCGTGTCACGGGAAGTCCCACTGTCAGACGGGACGATTTCCCGTGACATGGTCAGGATGTTCCGTGACACGGTCAATTCCAGTCCATTTTTCCGTCTAAATTAATTTTTAACCCTAATTTCTTTCGGCTTTTTAAGTGCCGATTGATAATTTCGGGCTTTTTTCAGACTTTTATTATTCGGGCTAAAATAAGAAAATAATAAAATAAAAATAAATAAAATATTTGGGCGAAAAATAAATAATAAAATAAAAAGGTTTGGGCTTAAAATTAATTAACAAATTAAAACTATGCTTTTACCAAACACTAAGACTGATCTATAGACCTTTCAACAAATATGAATTTAATAAAATACGATTTTTTTAAGCACTCTCGGGATTAAATACTAAACCCGACCAATAGTGGCGGTCAAAGGTTATTTATCATTGAGTTTGGTTTTAGGGAGACATTTTTAGGTGTCTACGGTACTATTCCGTTAGTGGGTTCAGAATTATTAGAAAGCTAATATATTCAGTAAGGTCAAGTGATCGGAATGCCTTGGTGGAGGCCGCTTCCGATCAGTAATATTAATGCTTAATTAATATTACAGCTTAATCTTGACTGAACCCTTCGGGTCGCACCCGAGGAACTAACTAACCGAAGTGACGAATTAATTATGAATTATTTAATAAGTCAACTGAGTAATTAATATTTAGACTTCGGGAATTCGAGCTTAGAGCGTCCAAACCGAACGTCGGAAGTCGAGTCGAAAAATGGTAAAACACGAGACATGAAATAATAATAAATCAAAAAAGACCAAAATACCCCTAGCATCGGAACACCAAGTGCTAAGGGGAATAGCCGAGCTAGCATACTGCAGCTAGCAGCCCGCACTAGGTGCGCGGCATGTTAGCAGCAGCTCTCGGCAGCAGTAGCCCACACGCAAGTGCAGGGGGGTGCTTGCCGAGAGAATGCGAGTAGCAGCCAGCATTTTGTAATGTGGGGATGGCTGGGTCGAGAGAAGGGCAGCAGCAAATTGGAAGCCCACCTGGGTGCCTTGGTGCCTAAGTGGGAGTTGCTAAGTGGCTCAAGGTGAGGGAGAGAGTGGGGAGCAAGTTTGGTCCCCCCCCCTCCTTCAAATGGTTTTCACCTAATATCTCACATGAGCTTGCCACTTGTTGATTTATTATTAGTTTGATTATTAATTTTATTTTAGCTATAAAATAAAATAGAAAATTCAAATTCTCCCACATTGATGGGAGAGCTTTTCACTTTCTTATTTCTCCTATAAATACCCAAGTTGGGGTATTAGGAAAATCACTTGAATGAGAGTTGAAAAAGGCATCACCATGGTGAAAACCTTTGAACTCACAAATCACTCGGGTTTTGGTCGGGCCTTGCTAACTCCAAGGCATTGGACCGTTTTCGGTGGTCGAGTTGTGGGTGGAATATCGTTGGAGGCCGTCGTATTTTCAAGGCTAGCTTTCGAACTAAGAGCTCCTTCCGTTTTGGCGAAGCACGCTCCAAAGGTAATTATCTTGTCTTAATCCTGTGATTAATTTATTTATGTTTATGGTTTTATTTATTGCGAGTGCGGTCTTGGTTTTGGGTTTGTTTCCGCGGTGTCGGACTCACCAAACCCCATTAGCGGCATCGGAGCCTCTCTCGTTTATTTTTAAAATTATAATATTTTTCAAGCTGTTTTTATGGCTTAATTTTTTGGTCTTAGTTGCTAATTAGATTAGTAGCTCATTTTATCTAGTTTAACCTCGTATTAAAGCTGTCGTCAGCCCCGAACCCAGATTTCGACCCAAAAATAGTGAATTTTTGGTGGAAAAGGCGTTCTGGAAATGTTTTTACCCTCATAAGACTCGGTTTTAGCCAAAAAACGACCAGAATGCACTTTTCGAGGGATTTTTCGTTTTGATGAAAAATTTTAAGTCTTTCAAACCTTGAAAATTATTTGCATGTTTATGGTGGTTATTATAGGGAATATTTCAAGCATTATCCCTAGCTTGAACCCAACTATGATCATACACTTAAGCATGGTGGCATTCAAAGGGAAAGAAGATAGAGCAAAAGAGTCGCCAACAAGTTTTACGAACTTGTAAACTGTTCACGAGGTGAAGGTTACACCCCTTAACGATCCAGGAGATCGTCAACTCCAATAGGTCTAGAACCATAACTGGTGGTTTGGGGATGAAGGTACAAATCCAACCTAAAATAGATTGAATCTGCCCTAATTATAGGTCACTACTTTATACTGATCGTATTCATGTGCGCTTTCTAACTAACATGCAATCAATAGGTTTACCCTAAACCTGTTTATCTATGTTTGTTGAATATTAATGCACAAATAAATCTAATATTGGCGATCACTTGAATTATAATCAAATTAACCCTAAAAAAGATTGTTAATTATCTTATTAAGCGTGATTACAAGTACAAATTCCCCTTAAACATGCATAAAAGGTGTGATCAAGCAATAACTATAAAATCAAGCAACATAATAAATCTTTATAAAAACAATAATAATAATCATGATAATCCAAATAATTACAATCATCATAATAATAACAATCATGTTAAAGCATATTTATAGTAAGACCCTAGGCATGATACTAACAAGTTTCATTACAAACCCTAACATGTCACTAAACAATAAAAATCAAAGAATTAGCCCTAACATGATACTAACATGAATATTAGGAAGAAAATAGGAAGCATCGCATGATTAATAATTGATATAAGCAAATCACCCTAAATATCATCACGTTAAAAACTTCAAGGAAAATAATAAATCAAATAATTAAATTAAATAATTGAAATAAGGAATTAAAGAAAGTTTAGACTTGATTTTGGACCAAACCCTCAGAAATATTAAACCTTTCACGTCTAGGGCGAAGGCAACTTCGAACTTAGCTAGATGTGTCTAGTGCTAATGTATGAGGAATTGTGTTTGTAAAAGGCTAGGCTACAAAGAGGGAGAGAGAATCAAGAAATTCTTGATGAGAGTTTATGAGAAGAAAGAATTAGAAAGAATAAGAATTGATGAGAATTGATGATTGTTGAGAATTGATGATTGAAAACAGAATTTTAAGAGGCTATTTATAGAAAAAATCAGTCGGATGGATAAAAAAAATGAATCAGAGTTTCAACGAGAATAAAAATCGATTAGTGCCAAACGCTGGACATTAGCTCCAGGCGCTGAAAATTAGCGCCAGGCGTTAATGCTTGTCGTCAAGCGCTAATAATCAGTTTCACGCGTTTTTGTTTTTATCATATCTTTTGATCTGAAAGTACAAATAAGTCATATAATATGTCGTTAGAAATCTCTTGAAGTCTACTTTCCAACCCAATTAAAATCGGATTAAAATCTTTTGTAGATAAAAAGATAAGGCTGAAATAGTGGAATTATGTCAGTTTTGGATAGAGTTTTGTATCTCATTCATATCTTTTTCGTTATAGCTCGGAATTAATATTTTAATATATCATTGGAAAGATAATTTAAAAATATATCCAACCATATAAAATTTTGATAAAGATTATGAGGCACGAAAATAAAATCTGAATATATTCCATTCATACAAAAAAAGGATTGTAAAAAAGAGTAGTTTTATTCAATTTCAAACTCTTTAAAACATAATTATCAATCCTAACTTTATTAGGAATTAAAAGAACCTTCTAGAGTATTCTAGAAGACTATAATCAATCCTAATATCTTTAGGAATGATAATTAATAATAGGCCCTCCTCTAGATCATTGGGCCGCATATAAAAACCAAATCGAGCCTAGTTTAGTATTTTGGCCATAACTTCCTCATTATTCATCAAAATTGGGCTTATAATATATCGTTGGAAAGGTCTTGTCAATTCCTATCCAACTACACTATTATTGGACCCATATAATGGATCAAACTATACTGAATGCTCGTTTTTCATAAATAAGATAAGAAAAAAAATATTTTCAAAAACAGAACGAAGAGATATTTTAATAAAAACATCCTCATCACTAGACTTTTCACACTTTCGCTTTGGGGAGACACATTTGGGTGTCTACAGTTATGTAATTGGTTCAATACATAATTTATATGCAATTTTAAACCTCTTTAGGCATGATTACTTGGTGGTAATTTGTCTTTGAAAGCTTGGTTTTATTTTTCACATAATTGCAAACTAATTGCATAAAGTGTGAAATTGTTGTTCTTTAAGGCTTTCAAGTACTAAAGATTCAATCTTTAATTATGTTAAGTGATTGAAACTTTATGTTACTAAATTCCATGAATTTTTGTTAAACTTTGTTGATTTAATTATTTTTTAGTTGATTGGAATCATAAAGTTTGAAACTTTGTGATAGAAAATTGTTGATCTTCACATTGGAATATATAATTTTTCAAGGATTCTCAAGTATTAAAGTTGGGATCTTTATTGAACTTATCTTTATTGAACTTATGTTCATTTTTCCAACTCCCTCTTATTTTGTCAAAAACTCAAGATTAATTTAAAGTAATTAAATTAATAGTGAGTAATTGCCCCCTTATTTTTGTTACACCAAGTTAAACCAATTTAATTAAAGAATGGTTCTTGGGAATTATTTTGTTTTGATGCACATTGAAAATTTTATTTTAAGTTAGACTTGTTTAAATTTTTCATTTTGCTCAATGAATTAGTTCTAAAATTAATTTAGAATTAATTATAATTTCACGGAAAATTTTGGAACCAAAGTCCCGTGGCTATGGCACACAAATCAAGGCATAAGCACCCTTGGCTAGCCGGGCTACATAGCAGCCCACATGTGGCAGCCAAGCGACTGCGTAGAGGGTGCGTGCAGCCAAGTCGTGGCTGGTGCGCAAAGCCGCATAGAAACATCACAGCAGCAGCACACTGCCTTGATGGTGCGTGCGTGCGTGCTGTGGTGTGTGGTGTATGGGCTGCTGTGGCACGAGCATGGTGTGCTAGGGCTTCGTGCATACATCGTGTAAAAGGGAATATGCGTAGACATTGCTTCCGAAGCAATGTAGTGCAATGAGTTTGTACAACATGGGCATCAAGGACCATGTTATTGATGTGTGAAAGTTCACTGATGTGGGCGGTGTAACGCTTAGCGACATCAGGCCCACTCCCACGTTTGTTGAGCATCAAATGGTTGTGCGGGACGTGAGCACTCCATGTCTTAGTGCTAAGCACATAGACATTTTGGACTACGTAATTTTTTCTTAAATTGTCGTTTTAATATTTTATTAATCTAATTTGGTTTTAATTATTTTAATAAATTTTGGAGGCTAGGCCTCGGGTTTTGAGCGGCATTGGCAAAATTTATTTTGACAAATTTTGGGTTCTACTGGCTTAATTAATTGGATTAATTGAGTTGGATGCGGAATTAAGTGGGAGCTTCAAATATTAATTGTGCTTATTTACATAACCGGATAAAACAACTTTGGCTAGTTTTGATTAGGAGTGTCAATTGGATTAACCACCTAGATTAGTTACTAGCTCTCGCGTGTTTATGCATTGTTACTTGTTTATCGTTGTAAAATCCATGGGCCATTTACAAATAGTGAATGGATGAATGGAATGTATATTCTCTCTCAGGTTTTACGAAATGGCAACTAGTGGGTCCCAATTAGGATAGAAAACACGGACTGCGATCCATGATGTATTTTTTTATATCTAAATACGATCTATGAACGTTAATATTTTTGTACCTTAATATTTAGATCAGTCCTAATCGTAGATACTAGTAGTTGCATTTATTTATGGCCAAGTCTTGAAGATGGAGGTTCTTGGAAGACGAAGCCATGAAGTTGCAAATGAAGACCTTTTAAAGATTTGAAGATCTCAAGGGGTCAAGCTAGTTGCCAAATGCATCTCTATTTATGTTTTTCGATATATATATGTTTATGTATATCAATTATATATTAGATGCATGTTTAAGATTTTGAATGATGTGATGATTAATTAAGTCCACTTAAATCAACCAACATAGAAACCCTAGGTCCCTAATTATTGAGTAAAACTTGCCATTACAAAACAACACTTACCAACCGAACGAGGGTAGTGGTGGGTTACGCCAAAGCGAGGCATCACTACTTCTCCACGGAACGTAAGGCATACCGGGTATGCAAGTTGGTTTTGGTTGTACTCAACGATATGAGTGATGAAGTCCTAACATGTCATGGAAAAGTGAATAAATTGTTGAGAGAGCATTAGATGCGACGATTTATTCAACCAAGAGTGGCTTGGAGCCATTAGCAAAGCGTTGCTTACCTTGGGAGATTGAGTGTTAAGACAAGCCAAAGCATGCTTAACCACTCTTTGTTTCTTTGGATCTTGGAATCGACTTATTCTCGCCAAAAGGGGATAAATTTAATGCGTGGATAAGACGTTTAATAAGATTGAAGATTTTCATGAATACCTTTTAATATTCAAACTTATTATGTTATTTACTTGATAAATGGTTATACTTTGCACTTTTATTTGTAGAATTCCAAATCAAACTATATTGCTTTCCATGATTGGTAAAGGAAATCTTTGAGAATGGTACTCAAAGAAAAGTAAAGCATTTCTAAAATACAATTCTCATAAATGGCTTTTATAACAAAGTCCGAAAGGACGGTTGGACATCATGTATTCAAAATACTAGGTAGTTTTGATAAAACATGAAATATTGAGTTGCAAACTCAAATTGTCAATATTGACAACTGATTTGGGTATTTTTATACCCGACCAGGTGGCCCAATCGGAAGCTGCCACGTGTCATTAGAAGGGGTGCCATCTGGACCTTTGAGATGGTGACACGTGGTAGGCGGACATTCTTCTGTTTTAAAATGATTGATGATCCAGCATGGACCGTTAAGAGGGCAACACATGTACTTTGCTGGTCCGTTTGCCTCTGAATACTTACTAACTTAATCTTCGGAGGCGGACCACCGACCATCCAGCGGTCCGTTTTCCTTGCACGTACAGGCGTCCTTTGCTGAATCCAGTCTCAGTGTTGTAACTCTCCGAAGGGACAAAAACCTATGAAACATTTGGCATCGTCTGTGGGGAGAGTACCTCTGAGATGGCTTCACAAGTCCCTATACCGAAGCCTGAGACCAATCAGCCTCTAGAAGACATAGTGTTCAAGACGGACCATGACTCAGGGGACGACGCTGACGTCGAAACCTATGTGGATCCTAACGGGTCCCTCATCTCAAAACGCATCTGCAATAGGGAAAAGCGGGAACGTCACATTGATCAGGCGAGGCCAAGAAAAACTGTTGGTCAGCCAAAAAAGACCTCGGTGCGGACGGGTGATCCTTCCCAGGTGGAAGGATTGACTCCGGTCACTCGAGATGAACTCATGAAACTCCTGAGCAGTCTCAGGGGTGAAATCAAACAACTCGCCTCTAAGAAGTCGCCTACTCCTAGAAAGGAGCAGTCGGCCAAGAAGCCAGCCCAAGCTGGCAAACAGAAGTCGGTCAGGGACCGCCAACCGACTCCTCATCCTGCCCCTACGGAGAAGGCTCGGCCCCAATTTGACCTCACCAGGTTCCGTTTCCCAGAAACGGGCACAAGAAAAGCCATCCGGCACATACAGCCGGATGGTAGCAAGAAAACATTCTCTAATGCTCGACAATACATTGAGCAGAAGAAGAACCAGCTATCAGAGTCGGCTTCAACGTCGACCTACCATGATAGCTTTCGGAATACCTCTGTGAGGTATTCCCAGTCTGTACATGAGACACCAGTAAGCAGCTCCCGGGTTCAGTCTGGCCTCATATGATCCAATCGGCCTAGTACATGGCTTCGCCATTGTACTAGTCGCTGGCTTTTCCTTACATGTAGCCTGCCCTCTTTGGAGGACAGGCGGCATACGGCTATCAGCCGATAGACTGGCAGCTCAGGCTGCAACACCTTGGAGATTAACCCTCTACCTTCTCCAAGGAAATAACCAAAGCCGAACAGCCGACCAAGGTTAAAAATGTTCTGGTTGGAACCTATGACGGGACCTCCAACCTAGAAGACCACCTGCTGGAATACACCCACCTCATGTATTTACAGGGGTTGGATGATGTCGCATGGTGTTGTTGTTTTCCAGCCACCTTGAAGGGCATAGCCCAACAGTGGTTCGGCAATCTTCCGGTTGGTTGTATTAATAGCTTCAAGACGCTTGCGTTCTTGTTCGCTTCAAAATTCTCTATGAACATCCCTGCCAAAAAGACAAGCCTTGATTTGGGCAATGTACAGTAGGGAGATAGAGAAGGCCTGCGTTCCTATGTTAGGCGGTTCAATCTGGTACGAATCAAGATTCATGGGCTGTCTGATGAGGTCGCCTTCACAGACTTCTTTAAGGGTCGCGTCTGAAGGACGGGACTACTTTTCAGTATAAACTCATCCGGAAACAAATTTCCACTCTACAAGGAGCCTTATGAGAGGCGGAAGCCTATATATAGGCGACCAAACTCTGTTCCTCCAATAAGCAGTCGGACCCTAAGAAGTCCGACCGACAGAAGGAGAGTCGGCCTGCTCAGCCGGCTCCTAAGCTAGAAGAGAGCAAAAAGAAAAACAAAATCGGGTCATTGATAACTCTGATCAACCGGCCCAGAAGAAGAAAAAAGAGTGGAAGTCGTACGTCCCAAGGTACGAGTTCCACAAGGACTGCTGCTCCATCCTCTTGGAAATAAAGGATCAGCTGACTCTTGAGAAGCCGACTCCTATGAAAGGTTCCGCTGAAAATCGGAACAAAAACAAGCATTGCCATTTCCATGAGGATGTCGGCCATGACACGAACGACTGCTTCAGTCTCAAGCGGGAGCTTAACCGTCTGGCCGACAAAGGACAGCTGAAGTCCTATGTGAAGTCCAAAGTGGCTTCAAAGGAAAATCCGCGGCAGTCCAAGAAAAAGACTCCCCAGCCTGCTTTGAGTGCCGAAACTGATGAAGATCAGGTATACACAATAGCAGGCGGATTTGCCGGGGGTGGCCCGATCATTCGAGGCACCAAGGACCATCTGAGAAAGATGGTCAACTCTGTTGAGGAAGGAGAGGCGGCAGGCACATCCGCCTTCCCCAAATTTGTCATCACCGAGCAGGACAGAGGCAAAGTCCGTCGGCCGCATGATGACCCTGTGGTCATTGAATGCAAAGGGGCCAACCAGCTGGTTGGTCGAATTCTGATTGACACAAGAAGCTCCTCGGACCTCATCAGCCTCAAATGCTTATCCAATCTTAAATACAAACTGGATAGCATGATGGAGGTCTCCCACACCCTTGTTGGGTTTGGGGGAGGACTTGTGCACCCATTCGGACGAATTGACTTACCTGTCCGCCTAGGTGATAGGGGAGACGGTCGGCACATGACCATCTGTTTCCTAGTGGTTGAAGAGCTCACAGCTCCCAACCTCATCTTTGGCCGCCCCTCTTGAAATGAGTGTAAGGCTATCATCATCCCTGCTCTCATGCTACTCAAGTATGAGAAGGATGGTGGAACAGTCGGTTCCCTCAATGGGGACCAAAAGACGGCTCGAGAGTGTTATCTCTTGGACGTCAAGCCTGCGGCCGCAAAATCCGGCCGGGTCAAGCAAATGATCGACCTCGATGATGTCGAGGAAGAACAGTTGGCCCCACCAGCCAGAAAGAAAAGAAAGACTGATCAGCTGGTGGTAGTAAAAAAAGAAAAACAATAGCAATCATTGACCGGGGAACGGTCAGATGATCTCCGTCCCCAGCCTGCAGGCGAACACATTGATATCCCTCTAGACGACAGCCGCCCAGAGCGGACGGTTAAGATGGGGACGGTTACATTTGCAAAGCTGGGTGAGAGCATGCACCAGCGTTTGAGAGAATTCAAAGACATCTTTGCCTTTGAAGTGGAAGAGATGTCAAGCATCAGCCCGGATCTCGCTTTCCACAAACTCGTTGTGGATCCTAAAAAGAAGCCCATCCGGCAAAAGAAAAGAAACCATGGCGAGGAAAGAAGTCAAGCGGCAGCCGCCGAAGTTAAAAAGCTGCTAGACACCAAGTTCATTCGGCCGTGCAATTTCCCTTAGTGGGTAGCTAAAGTTGTGTTAGTAAAAAAGCCGAATGGAACTTGGCGCGTGTGTGTTGATTACACAGACCTCAACAAGGCATGTCCAAAGGATAGCTATCCGCTGCCTAAGATCGACAATCTTGTCGATTCAACAGCCAGACATGCCCTGATGAGTTTTATGGACACCTATTCAGGTTTGCATCAGATCCTCTTATGGAAAAAAGATCAAGAAAAGACGACATTCGTCACTAATAAGGGGTTGTTCTGTTATATGGTGATGCCGTTTGGTTTGAAGAATGCGCTTGCTACTTTCCAACGAATGATTAATACGGTCTTTATTAATCAAATCGGAAGGAATGTAGAGGCGTACTTTGATTACATGATAGTAAAATCCAAACAATAGGCGGATTATCTTGCTGATCTCCGAGAAACATTCGCCACACTCATGCGGCACAAGGTCATGCTAAACCCAAAAAAGTGTGTCTTTGGCGTTGAGTCTGGGAAGTTTCTCGGATTTTTGATTGACCAAAGGGGAATAGAGGCCAACCCTGAGAAAATACAGGCGGTAATCGACATGCAGTCGCCCCGTATTGTGAAGGAAGTGCAAAAGTTAACAGGTTGCCTGGCGGCCTTGAGGAGAGTCTTCAGTCGGTCAGGCGACAAGTGTCTCTACTTCTTCTAGGCAATAAAAAAGAAGAGCAACTTTGAATGGGAGGATGATGTAGAGGCGACCTTTTAAAAGCTGAAAACTCATCTGCACTCTTTGCCGAGGCTTGTTAGCCCTTTTCCCAAAGAGAAGCTCTTCATGTATTTGGCCGTCTCTGATCATGCCCTCAGTGGCGTTCTCTTAGCTGAAAGAGACGGCATCCAGCTCCCGGTGTATTTCATTAGCCATGTTCTCAGGAACGCAGAGCTTCGGTACCCCATGGTTGAAAAATTTGGCCTTGCCCTTTACATGGCCATCAAGAAGCTAAAACCCTACTTCTTGGCGTATGCGGTAGAGGTCTATACTGACCAACCGATCAAGCGACCACTCACAACCTTGGAGTCTTCTGAATGAGCGATTGAAATGGAAGGATTAAAAATCACTTACGAATAAAGGAAGGCAATAAAGGGGCAAGAATTCGCCGACTTTATTGTTAAAATGACAAGGTCGGTTGCACCGGACAATACTGACCAGGTTTGGAAAGTGTATGAGGACGGGAGCTCCACTGCAAATGGATGTGGTGCAGGGATTATCCATCAATCTCCTGAGGGAGATAAGTACGAATATGCACTGCGGTTCAAGTTCCAGGTCTCTAACAATGAGGCCTAGTATGAGGCTCTGCTAGCCGGCATTCGGTATTGCAAGGCGACAGGGGCAAAGAAGATTGGCGCCTGCTCTGATTCTCAACTAGTCGTACTCCAGGTCAATGGAACGTACAAGGCCACTCATACGACAATGATAAAATATTTGCAGGCGGTCAAAAGTGAAGTTCGGACACTTGAGGAGTTCCATCTAACTCAGGTGCCCAGATCTTCAAACAATCATACGGATGCTCTGTCAAAACTAGCATCATCCGCCTCCTGTGAAACGCCTCGGTCGATCTTCTGGGTGGACATGGAAAAGAGAAGTATATCTAATGAAGACCCCATTAGAATTCTCTACCAGAGCTCTACCTAGATGCACAGCATTCGAGCTTATCTTGCAGACGGCACGCTCCTTGATTCACCCCAAGAGGCGGCTAATCTAAAGAAGAAAACGGCAAACTTCGAGCTGAGGCAAGGAGAACTCTTCAAAACTAATTTCTTGAAACCACTATTGAAGTGTGTTACCCTAGATAAGGGTAAAGAGGTCCTCGAAGATTTGCATGCGGGTTTCTACGTCTCCCATATAGGCGGCAGGTCTGTAGCTGCCAAGGCCAGGCGGCTCTATTTCTGGCCTACTCTGGAGTCTGATGCCATGGAAATGGTCAAAAAATGTGAGAAGTGCCAAAATTTTTGCAAGCTCATCCATCGTTCGGCCACAGACTTGACGGCCATCCACATCCCAATACCCTTTGCTAAATAGGGCATGGACATACTGGGGCCTTACACAGCAGCACCAGGCGACAATCGCTATATATTGGTAGCTGTGGATTACTTTACCAAGTGGGTAGGGGCGGAGGAAGTCAAAAACATCAAGACAAACGATGTTATTTCCTTCATCTGGAGGAATATTATCACTCGTTTTGGAGTGCCCATGTCTATGGTTTTTGACAATGGTCCTCAATTTGAGACGCCTCAACTCAAGACTTGGCTGGGAGACCAAGGGTTCTCAAGCTTCTATGCATCAGTCGACCGTCCTCAAGCAAACGGCCAGGTCAAAGTTTTCAACAAGCTAATCTTAGATGGGATTAAAAAGAAAATAGAGCGGGCTGGTGGCCTTTGGGCGGATGAATTACCACACGTCCTCTGGTCCATCAGAACAACTGCTAAAGAGGCAACTGGAGAAACCCCATTCCTCATGGTGTATGGTGCAGAAGTTATCCTGCCCATTGAACACTATGAGTCGACTCTTCGAGTCATGTTATATGACGAAGAAGTTAACTGGGAGGCCATACGGCTGGCATTGGATTCACTTCTAGAGCGCAGGAGCAATGCTGCCTTGCGCCATGAGATTGACCGTCTGAGAATGACATGGGCTTATAACAAAAGAGTACACAAGCGTCCTCTCAAAGTGGGGGACTTTGTGCTACGGAAAATGGAGGCAGTCGGTAGGGCGAATGAACAGGGAAAGCTAACCCCAAATTGGGAAGGCCCCTACCGAATATATGAGGAAGTAAGAGACGGCACCTACCGCCTGGAAGAACCAGACGGCAGGAAGCTGCCTAGAACTTGGAATGTAGAAAACTTGAAAAAGTACTATTTCTAAGTACGAATGTTAATACCTCAAATTTTGTCATTTCAAATTTTGCTAATGAGAATATGCCTTCATTTCCCAACTTGTCTTTTGTATTAGTGTCGCCTGTACAAAATACAGACGACCAATGTATTTGGAAAGCGTTTGTCCCAACAGCAGACGCCCCAACCTCTCTGAAGGAGCCGACTGCTTTAAAGCAGTTGTTCCTACGAAATTCTTTAAGTTTATGCTAACACTTAACGAATATTTGCTTAATTCTTTAAAAGGCCTAAGGCCAGATAAAATCATTTTGAGGCCAATGGCCGGATATTAAAAAACAAATAGAGGCCGAATGGTCACAGTCTTCTCTAACATGAGTATGACCGTCTGCTCCAACATGAGTCAGATAACCGGCGACGTCCATTCGGGAAAATTCGTCGAGGAGAAGCATCTCCAATTCGGGTGGCACATTGCTCTGCAAATACATCAATCGGCCCTACCGAATGCTAAGGCAGCATTCGCAGTCGATTGATTAAATCAAAAGTGAAATCTAAAAGGCCTGAATTTTCTAACTATTCTAGCACAGTCGGAAAAGGGTCACTGTTTCATAACTAGAGGCTATTGGGGCATTAGGCCGGATGCGCCTGTTTTTGCTCTAGGCAAGACAGGCGGAAAATTTTTACTAATCTACATGTTAAGGTAACTTATGAGGCCTTTGGCCAGATACGCCTGTTTCTGCCCAAATGCAGGATAGGTGGACTATTACTTAAAAAAATAAAAAATAAATAAAAAAATAAAAAATTTTGAGCTAAAATACTTAGCAGATTGAAAAAGAGACCAGTGGGTTGGATCTTCCTGTTCTTTGCTCTTGGGGCAAGACAGGCGGATTATTCTTCTTAAGTAAAATTAAGACTAAGTTATAACTTAGCATCTTATATCGACGAGGCCTATGGCCGGATGCGCCTTCTTTTAGCTCTTGGGGCAAAACAGGCGAAGGTTTTCGTTTTAAGCAAATTTGCTAAGTCAAGAATTTTGTATTTCGTTTGTGCCAATGGCCGAATGAAAACAATTATTCATTAGCTCCGGATGGCCATCTGTCGCGTGGTTTAGGGAAATCACCATAGTGATTGATTGACTTAGAAACCATGCATACTCTTCTAAGTATCAATAATTTCTAAGTCAATCAATCCACTCAACTGAAACCACTCGACATCCGTCCAGGGGCAAGAACATTCGCATGGTATACAGGTTATAATTCTTAGCCAAAAAACATGCAATGAAAAAATTTAAAGAACAGCAGTATGAATAACTTCGGCCAAGCGGCCGAATGTTTTTGAATTAAAAAAGCCCAATCGCCACCAGACGAATGGGTAAGATTTTTTGCTGGCAAAGCCTGAGAAATTGTTAATTTACCTGACCCCTCGGTCGGTAATGATACACATTTACTCGGCACGTAGGCCGGAAGATGAGATAAATGGCCATTTAGCCGCAGAAAGAACTTATAAAAAGCTTAAGGGGCAGGGGAGTTAATAACATTGGTCGCCGCATCTTCACCTGTCGGCTGCTCCGCATTTTCATTCTCCTCGTCCCCCTCCTCGTCCCCAAAAGAGCCTGATGAGGAGTCGGCCTCTTCGTCATCAGCATCAGCCTTGTTCGCCTCCTCTTCAGATAGGCGAAGAAGTTCAGCATTGAAATCCTCGTTTGCTTGATCAAACTTGGATTTCCAAGTGTTATAGTCAGCACCCGGTTGTACCGCCTCCCATGCCATCCGCATGATGGCCTCATAGTCTTCCATCATTTGTTTGACAAGGACCTCCTTCTCCTCCTCAGCTCGGGACTGGAACTTGGCCTTCAACTGCTTCTCCTGGTTCAACATGCGCACCTTTAGGCGGCCAACCCGCTCCTTGGCCCTCTCGGCCTCTTTCTTGGCCTCGTGAAGAGGCTCAAGGTTTTCTTTAAGACCTTTAAAGTCAGTGATTTTGGAGCGAGCCGAATCCAAGTCCTTCTTTATTTGCAGGTTGGCATGAGCCTGGGAATACATCATATCAAAGGGTCAGAAGCTCATTTTGAGAAATTTCAAATTGAGCTCGGTCTAAGGCGGTCTAGCGGCTTTACCTCTTTATACTTCTGCTGGATTGGCCTTCTTAGCCCCTAGATGCGCAGCATAGCCTGAAAATGAGAAAAGAGCCGAATGGTCAAGACCAGTCAGATATGTGCTTAAATACTAATAAAATTAAGCTAACTTTTTACCTCACAGAGGTTCCCCAAGATGGCATCCAAGTTAAGGGTGCCGACTCCTCTTAAAGACGCCTTGTCCTCTGGGTCAAGCGCCCTCAGCATCTCCTTGGCCATCTGGACGACGGTCGACCTTTGCCCAGGAGCTGCAAAATTAAAGTTAGTCAAAGAAGTTCTAAGAAACTATCTTGACGTAGAAATTCAGTGAAGGCGCGGTTTATACCGTCCGGCAGAACCTCCTCCTCCTTCCCATGACGCCTCTTCTCTCCTGCTAAGCCGAAAGCAGTGCTTGGTTGCTTAAAGCCACCCTTCGATGCCTGAGTAGCATCCGGTTTGGTGACCTCCCTGTCAGCTTCGAGAGTAGAGATGTCCCCTCTCTTGGGCTTGTGAGCAATGTGCTTCCGGTTCTTGCCGGATGCACTCACATCACCAGCCCCAGTTTTCTGAATTTTGGGTTGGGATTGCTTGGTGGGAGAGGGCCTGGTGGAGCCACTCTTCATGAGCAAAAAGAAAGGCGTTAGAAAAACAGGCGGGCAAAATTTAACCTTTGTTGAAAAATATACCAAGTGTCATAAATAGCTACCTTGGGAGTCCCGACTGTTTTCTGCTCGTCACTCGCCCGATTAAGGACGTTCGAGCGATATTTTGCTGCAGAGACGGTAGCCGGTTTCCTTGTTGCCGAGACCTTTTCCATAAGAATTTCTATGTTTCTCCATAGGTCAATCCTCTTATTAACTTCACGAGAAAACATGTTCCAATTCCAATATTCAAGTATTGCAATGGACAAACAATAGTAGCAATCAAGAGAGTTCAAATGCTATCTCCTATAAGCCAATCTAGGAGTAACTATGAAAGGCAAATCAAGAAGAATCACAAGAAAACCCAATCAATTAGAGCAACTTTCAAATCAATTGTTCATGTCATTAAGAGTTGTAATGCAATCTAGATTTATCTTATAGGTTGATCACTCCTAGTCTAATCAATCACATGCAAAACTATGTCAACCAATTTAATTGCAACAAATCAATCAATCAAAGAGCATCAACTAGCAATTTCATTAATCAAACATGCTTCCCCCTTTCCCTAACAACTAATCTACTCACTAATCATGGTGAAATTCAAGAACAAATAACTAGAAATTGCATTGATCATCATTCTATATCAAAATCTAAGAGAAATCAAAATATTCAACAATATCAAATTCACATCCAAAGAAAAACAAGCAACATGCATAAATCAAATAGCAAGTAAGTAAGAGATGAAAGAAGGAAGAGATTCTCACTAATATTGATGATTGAAAATGAAGAAATCCAAACTTGATTGATCAAATGTTGAGTTACAAATTCAAACCCAAGAACTTCTCTCTTACTTCTCTCTAAATTCTCTCTCTAAAACTAAGCTAATGAAATATTATAAAAAAGTTGGTTTCAAAAAGGAATTACAATTCTATTTATAAGCAAAGAAGAAACTGACAAATCCCGTGCCCTCTCCCGATGAACCCGCGGCCGCAAAGAAATGGGTACGGAACCCTTCGCGGGCTATCTTGGCAACACTCGCGCCCGCGGCAGTATAAACCCACGCCCAAGGCCAAAGATGGCGCGCCTGCGGGTAACCCCCTGCTCCCAAAGCTCAGTCAGGGGGTCGCGGTCTCTCTATGACAGAGCGTCCTCTCCAAGTTTCTCGCGCCCACGGAGAGCCCGCGGGGCAACCGCAGGAAGTTCCAGCCAAAATCTGGCGATTTGTGCTTCTTGAGCCCGCGCCCGCAGCTTCACTGACCCGCGCCCGCGGCCTGCTAGAAATACCTTGGAGACCTCTCCGAGGCCTCTCTAAGGCCTCTTTAAGCCCTCTCTAGCCAAGTGCTTCTTCCTTGCTTGGTCATTAAGGTCCCGACTTGATTCCTTTGCAAAGGTGATTCTCCAAGTACCTACACAAGCAAACAAAGAAAGGAAATAAAAGGGAAAAGGAGCCAAATAAAAGGAAAACAGGAGAAAATTACGAGAACCATAAAGAAAAGAGGAGAAAGAGAAACTAAAGGAAAAAGGACCAAAAGTAAGAGAAGAAATCATGAAAAAGGGAAAGAAATAACCCTAAAAGACTACCCTATGAGTGCCATAAATGACACTCATCAAATTCTCCCAAGCTAGACTTTTGCTCGTCCCGAGCAAAACGAAGGCTAAAAAGGAAAAAGAAGGGCTTATTCGAAGCAAAAAGAAAAAGAGGGGCGAGAATTTACACTAGTACTCACTGTCGTATGAATCACGGTTTTTTTTAGCTACAACAAGCCATTTAAACCCCTAGATCGCCCTAGAGGACGATTGATGCTCTCGTAAGGGTATCCTAAGAGTTTACCCATAACTCTCCACCAAAACCCCCAAGAGGCAAACAATAAAAGGAAAAGAAAGAGGAAAAAGGAAACAAAATCTTTACGAAATGGACTTTACAAAGAGACTATAATTCAAATGAATAACAACCTTTATAAAGTGAATTATGGTATGCACGTTATAAGATACCTAAGGTTGATTGAAACATAAATATGCTAAGCATAGGAACTAGTTATCACACTCCACTTTCATCCCAAACGGTCTTACCGCGTTCCCCCTACTAATCTCATATCTCCCCTTAGTGAGCACCTCATAGCTTCCGCGAAGGAACCGGAAAAAGATCAATATTTTGGGCTACTCGACATCTTGATTTCGCAACCCCTTTCCTTAGTCTACAACCCATGATTCCCTCCACCGATGAAAGACTCAACTCCTAGGTCCAAAGGTCTTCCCAAAGGTTGTAACGTAAGGCAAGAAGGGTTAAGGTAGGCTAAAATCTAAAATTTGGTAGTTATCCTAAATTGTGAAGCAAAGACCGGCCAAATCTCAACACCAAACTTAAGTAATCACCAAACAAAAACGTATTAACACCCCCAAGCTTATTCAAAGCAACAATCTACAAACATAAGAACAAAAAGCGCAAACGCTTTCCCCCTTAAACTAAAAGAAACATTGTCCTCAATGCGTAGAGAGGAGAAAGACACTTGAATTTTTATGGTTTTTCTTTTTTTTTTTTTTTTTTTTTTGCATTTTCTCATTTATAAATTTGTTTGTATTTTCTTGTACTCCTTAAAATCATTAGTCCTTGCCTTTTTTCAATTCGGACGGCTTTTTCAAATATGCATTTATTAACATCCTCGCCTCTTTTAGTAAGGACGGCTTTTACATAAGCATTTGCCATTATTTACCAAATATAAACAACTCAATTATGTGTACCAATTCGAACCAAACTCCAACTTCATAGACCACAATCACCAAACATTGACCCTTGCTTCACAAAAACCAAAAAGAAGGAGAACGAAACAAAAGGCTCAAGATATTTAATTATGCTGCTTGAAAAGAGGGAAAAAGGTTCAAAGGGGTAACAAGTAGGCAAATGTATCCCAAACCAAAAAAAAGTAAACATAAAGGGACTATCCTAGAAAAAGAAAATACCTCCTCGAAAAGTTTCCTTTGTCCTTCCTAGGTAGTTCGGTCACGGTCTTAGAAATCATACGCTAAGATTCTAGATTAGGTTTGCGAAAATCAAGGATCCATGCCGCTCATGGAAGAATTTGATGAAAGCTTGAACAAATATACATCTCACATGGTTGTAGCAAAAACTCACTAAGGTTGTCAAATCATTGATAGGGAGCAACTAACAACATGCCACAAACGAGTAGAATCCGGTTTCATGATCCCCCTAGTTCTAGACAACTATCTTAGCATGCTTTATCCTAGAATCAACAAAACGGAATCTCAAACCGTGCATACCATTATTACCTAGGAAAACTATTTATTGAAAAGCAAAAGTCCATTGCATACAAGTCCAATTTTCAAAAAGAGAGAGAGTTAAAATAAAGCCTCAAAAAGTTATGCACACAAACAAGAATAAAAGAAAGGGAAAGAAAAGAAAAGAGAAGATGGAAAACTTAGACAAGGACAAGAAAGGGAAAGAGGAAAAGGGCAAAGATGCAATCATAACACATTTATCCCAATCGACATACAAGCGGTCTAATGGCCACATCGCCAAAGACCCCAAACACACTAGGTGTAAAATTCATACATCCTCGAACCGTTCAACTTCCCCTAAATCTAATCCTAATCTAAGAAACCAAGAAAATATAGAAGTGAAAATAAAGAGGTAAAATAAGAAAGGCCTCACCAAGCGTTCGAGCTAAACTAAAGTACCCAAGAAGTAGGAACGACACCATTTTAACAAGAGGAAAATGTATGTCATTATCTACCCTTCCCCCAAGTCAAACTAAATATGTAAACACCTAACCAACCTTATATGAATATAGGGCAAGTTAAGGGTCGATCCCTAGGGAATGCAATGATGAAAACTAGAGTCTAAGTCAAGCTACGTCGAAGATGGAGTTGAGATTATGGTGGGCACTATGGTAAACTAAAACAAGTCTAATCAAGTAAATCAAAGGTCTAAACACTACGGATATGGGTTCCACATGCAAGTTCAATGATAATGCTAGTTTAGAGCTCAATCAATTAATTCAAGTATCGCAATGGATAAACAATAGTAGCAATCAAGAGAGTTCAAATGCCATCTCCTATAGGCCAATCTAGGAGTAACTATGAAAGGCAAATCAAGAAGAATCACAAGCAAACCAAATCAATTAGAGCAACTTTCAAATCAATTGTTCATGTCATTAAAAGTTGCAATGCAATCTAGATTAATCTTATAGGTTGATCACTCCTAGTCTAATCAATCACATGCAAAACTATGTCAACCAATTTAATTGCAACAAATCAATCAATGAAAGAGCAACAACTAGCAATTTCATTAATCAAACATGCTTCCCCCTTTCCCTAGCAACTAATCTACTCACTAATCATGGTGAAATTCAAGAACAAATAACTAGAAATTGCATTGATCATCATTCTATATCAAAATCTAAGAGAAATCAAAATATTCAACAATATCAAATTCAAATCCAAAGAAAAACAAACAACAAGCATAAATCAAATAGCAAGAAGTAAGAGATGAAAGAAGGAAGTGATTCTCACTAATATTAATGATTGAAAATGAAGAAATCCAAACTTGATTAATCAAATGTTGAGTTATAAATCCAAAACCAAGAACTTCTCTCTAAATTCTCTCTCTAAAACTAAGCTAATGAAATATTATCAAAAAGTTGGTTTCAAAAAGGAATTACAATTCTATTTATAAGCAAAGAAGAAACCGGCAAATCCCGTGCCCTCTCCCGATGAACCCGCGACCGCGGAGAAATGGTTACGGAACCCTCCGCGGGCTATCTGGGAACCACTCGCGCCCGCGGCAGTACAAACCCACGCCCGCGGCCAAAGATGTCGCGCCTGCGGGTAACCCCCTGCTCCCAAAGCTCAGTCAGGGGGTCGCGGTCTCTCTGTGACAGAGCGTCCTCTCCAAGTTTCTCGCGCCCACGGAGAGCCCGCGGGGCAACCACAGGAAGTTACAGCCAAAATCTGGCGATTTGTGCTTCTTCAGCCCGCGCCCGCAGCTTCATTGACCCGCGCTTGCGGCCTGCTAGAAATACCTTGGAGACCTCTCCGAGGCCTCTCCAAGGCCTCTCTAAGCCCTCTCTAGCCAAGTGCTTCTTCCTTGCTTGGTCATTAAGGTCCCGACTTGATTCCTTTGCAAAGGTGATTCTCCAAGTACCTACACAAGCAAACAAAGAAAGGAAATAAAAGGGAAAAGGAGCCAAATAAAAGGAAAACAGGAGAAAAATACGAGAACCATAAAGAAAAGAGGAGAAAGAGAAACTAAAGGAAAAAGGACCAAAAGTAAGAGAAGAAAGCATGAAAAAGGGAAAGAAATAACCCTAAAAGACTACCCTATGAGTGCCATAAATGACACTCATCACTTGCATTCAAATCTAGCATTATTTAGATTTTCAAAACCCTTAGACTATTTTCAAAGTCACTTCCAAAATCCCATTTTTGGAAGGCGGTTTTGATATTTATTTTTCCATATTTCATATGTGCAATTTGCTAGATTAATCACGAAAAGACTTAATCATTCCGATTGGTGAATAGGTTTTTATTAAAATCAACTCCGTGAATTTAGTTATATCCTTTTCAACCAATCTAGCTATGTATGCATATACATTTCCATATTTTTTAGTTTTCTCCTTGAAAACTTATTTGCAATCGATGGGTCTTTCACCCTTCATGCAAATTAATCAAGTTTCAAACATGATTTTCAAACATGGGGTCTGTTTTGTATTTTCATGGCCTCTAATCATTATTCGGAATTTGGATTTGTCGTAGTTATTTTACAAGGAATTATTCCATTACTATCTAATAGTAAATACTATGCTTGTAAGTCTTAGGTTTATTTCTAAATTAATAGAAAATTTATAGCCTTTGGTGAATTCTACTGAGTTTTAAGGGACTTCCAAAGCCCTTTATTACGTTGATCTTACTCCAACTTTTCAAAAGTTTTGTGAGAAATGAAGTCTCTTTTAAGTCACTTGTAATGTCCTTTTGAGTATTTTTGATCAAGTATTCTCACGAAACCCTTTTAAGGTCATCCGAGATTCTCAGTTGTAGTTTGTTGCTAAGCTCGATTGTCATCGAGTTCATTTTCCTCCTACTTGTCGTTTTGGAAATGTGTTACTTTCCAGAAAGACACCACTTAGAGCAACAAACATTATGTTCTCATTTAGGTTGTGGAGGTAGCGCCCATAGTCTCACTTGAAAGCTTACAAAGAGACATGTATATATTCTTTGGGTAAAAGTTCGTTGTAAAATAAACAGTTAGCTCCCACTTGAGCCATCTTAGCCTTTAATGAGCCAATAATCTCCCACTAATCCACCTAGCTTCACTTAGCCGATGAACACCCATTGAGTCACTTAGCTCCCACTTAGCCAGTAGCTCCCACTGAGCTAGTGAACTCCCACTGTGGCTAAGAGTTTTAGATATATACTTGAAAAGACATTTAGAAGTTAATTCTATACATAACTTAATATGATGTCCTTTCATAGCTCCGACATTTTGTTTAGTGTAACATTAGTATGATTGGTGTAGGGAATATTAGTTATAGCCAAGAACATCCGAAGTACTTGGATAAGTGTAGGGAATATTTCAAGCATTATCCCTAGCTTGAACCCCACTGTGATCATACACTAAAGTACGGTGGCGTCCAAAGGGAAGGAAGATAGAGCGAAAGAGTCGCCAATTTAGGTACTTGTAAACCGTTCACAAGGTGAAAGTTACACCCCTTAACTGTCCAGGAGATCGTCAACTCCAATAGGTCTGGAACCATGACTGGTAGATCGGGGATGAAGGTACAAATCCAACCTAAAAGAGATTGAACCTGCCCTAATAATAGGCCTCTACGTTATTCTGATCGTATTCATGTGCGCTTTCTGACTACCGTGCAATCAATAGGTTAACCCTAAACTGTTTAATCTATGTTGGTTGAATTTTAATGCACAAATAAAACTATTATTGACGATCACTTGAATTATAATCATATTAACCCTAAACAAGATTATTAATTATCTTATCAAGCGTGATTACAAGTACCAATTCCCTTTAAAAATGTATAAAAGGCGTGATCAAGCAATAACAATAAATATAATCACGCAACATAATAACAATAACCATATTAATAATAATCATAAAAATCATGTTAAAGCATAATAATAGCAAGATCCTAGGCATGATACTAAACCCTAGCATGTCACTAAACAATAGAAATCAAAGCTTTAACCCTATAATGATACTAACATGAATATTAGGAAAGAATATAGGAAGCATCACAAAAATCACAATAAGCATATTTTATATTAGAAATTATAGTTATTACCCCAACAATGATACTAGGAATCATTGTTGTCATTCAAAACATCAAGCATCCTAACATGATACTAGGAATCATAATAACAACCTAGACATGATTTATATATCATAATATCAATAAAATCAATTAAAGCACTTACATGGATGCCTCGTACCTCTTTCTAATAACAAAATACACGCGTTAGTAACTTCAAGGAAAATATAAAACAAAACAATTATATTAAATAATTGAAAGAGAGATTTGGGCCAAACCCTACGAAATTAAAACCTTTCACGTCTAAGGCGAAGGCAACTTCGAACTTGGCTAGGTGTTTCTATATCTTGTGAATGCAGAAATTTGTTTGTAAAAGCTAGAGAGAGAGAGAGAAAAATCAAGAATTTCTTGATGAGAGTTAGTGAGAGAGAGAATTAGAGAGTTGATGATTATTGATGAGAATTCATGATAGAAAACGAAGGTTTTAGGAGGCTATTTATAGAGAAAATCAGCCTGATAGATAGAAAAACGAATCAGAGTTTCGAAAAGAATAAATTTACTTAGCGCCAGACGCCAAACATTAGCGTCAGGCACTAAGGCTAGCGCCAGACGCCAAGCAATAGCGCCAGGCGCTAATCCTGTCGTTAGGCGCTAGAAACCAGCTTAACGCGTTTTCTTAATTTTGATCAAATTTAGCCATACTGAAGGGAAAAATCGTATTTTCCTTAAAAACACTTCTTTTATTCTGATTTAAACTCTAAAAAGTCAACCAAAGCAAATTTATCAATGCTAATTAAATTAGGAATGAAAAGAACTTTCTAGAAGAATCTAGAAGACTCAAATTAATTCTAATTGCATTAGGAATGATAAATCAATATTAGGCCCTCCTCTAGATCATTGGGTCGCACATAAATATCAAATCAGGCCATGTTTAGTAATTTGGCCATAACTTCCTCATTATTCATCAGAATTGGGCTTATAATATATCGTTGGAAAGCTCTTTTCAAACCCCATCCAACTACACTATTATTGGACCCTTGCTATGGACCAAACCAAACTGGATTGGCTGTTTTCTTAAAATAGGTTTTTAAAAGTAGAGAGAAAGAAAAGAATTAAAACTAACCGCAACACCAGACCTTCAGCACTTTTGCTTCATTTGATTATGATTCGACGTGAAAGGTACTCATCACTGGGTTTGGTTTTGGGGAGATACAAATGGGTGTCTACAAAATCCCCCATTTTGACTGAGTTTGGAGAAACGCGAGTTTCAAAAACAAAAGTTAAAGTATCGATAGGGACCGAGAATGATTCAGAACGTTCTGCGATCCTAAACCATTCTTGTAACGCCTATACATGCAAAACTACCATTATTTAAACAGATAAAAGAGTCAAGAAAAGCGTATCCTGCACCGTCGAGCACACGTCTCTGAAGGTTACCGATTTGTTGCTGTTTAATTGTTGTTGTTGTGATAACCTTCCACAAGCTAGGGAACGACATCCTGTTGTTTGTTTTGACAATTTTCTGCAAGCTAGAGAATACCGCCTGAAGACTGCTACGCCTGTAACCGCCTCCAATTCCGCCGTGATAGAATTCTGCAAGCTAGAGAACTCCATCGAAGATTGCTTTGCCTGAAACGACCTTCTAGTGCTTGTGACCATCTTCTGTAAGCCAGGGAACACGATCGAAGATAACTTCTCTTGAAATCACCTCCAGGTATTTGTGACATTTCTCCGCAAGCTAGGGAATGTTGTTGAAGATATCCTCGCCTGAAGCTATCCTCATTTGTTGCGATAATATTCCAACGAAAGTTACCGAAGATCAACGCCTGTCGATCTTTTGCTTTGCTATGCCTGTACGTCGGCGCTTTTGCTGCTTGGAATTATGAACCAGTATGTCGGTGCCTTTTCCATTTATGAACCATTATGTCGGTGCCTTTGTTGTATATGAACCATTATGTCGGTGCCTTTGATGAGCCATAGCTTAGGTGCTTTAAGCTAAGTGAGACGAACATTCATCAGATCGATCACTTGATGCAATTGCAATCTAGACGATTACGAGATCATGTCAAATTTATTAGAGGGGCTAACTGAAGTACCAAGGAACCCTAAATTGTTGTATGAGGTTGAAATAACTGTTCTGAGTGGCTGAGCGTTCTGTCGCCGCTAAAATATTGTTGGCGCCACAATTTTGGCTCTAGCGCCAGGCGCTGGAACTAGCGTCAGGCGCTAAACTCTAGCTTCTGGAGCCAAAGCTGTCGTTTGGCGCTAGAGTCGGGATTTCCGTATATATCTCTTCACTTTGTCATTTTCGCTGCTGCTGCTCTTGCTCTTTGAAAATCTCCACGAAAGTTCAAAGTGCTCAATCTTGGTCGTTTCTCAACCAAATTCACTCAAATTTGTTGCAAATCGAAGCTTCTTTCATCTACTTTCCCGATCTATGTAAGTTTTCTTCAAACTCACTCCGGTTTTGATGAATTTTGCACATGTTTGTTCACGAATTTCTTGAAAATTCAACACTTAAATTGCTTAGTTTGCTTTGTTTGTCAAATTTTATGATAAAATTGCTTAATTATGTTTTTATATTGCTTGGGAGTAATTTGAGACTTGTTTGACTCAATTTGGTGAAGAAACGAACAAATCACCATTGTTGGACATCTTAAGGTCGGGAAGACAATGTGGCTTGTTCTTGATGTTTTTGCTAGCAATTCTTGTCCAATTTGTCACAATAATTACCATAGTATTGCAAGAAATTGTTTGGATTCTTGAAAAATGTTGTGTATGCTCAATTTGAAATTGTGCTCTGTTTTAGTACTACGTACTCTATTTTTGCGAACATAATATCATGCGGCTAGGCGAACCTTAGATACTATAGAACCTTAATTTACGTTGATTTTGCACAATGTAGTTTGGCTAGACAGCGAGGTTTGGGTTGACGTTCCTGAGATACACGACGGGAGCGTGAGCCCGAAGAGGAGGACGCCAACCCGTCCATTTCTCTCGATCCTCTCCCAGAGTGGGATGACCGGACTTTGTACTTCTTCCCCATCCACCACATTTTTGAGAGGGTGCGGCGTGGGATTACTGCTGGTAGGACGTATTGCCATGGCACGGGCAGCGATACTCTGGGCGACCTGTATAGGATGCACATCAGGGTCGACAAGGATGTTAGACTTCTCTAGGAGTCTTGTGGGCTGACTGCGTTGTTCGAGGCCACGGAGGCCGTGATTGCTTCTGACAGGGGTAACCGCGTGGCTCGTGCCCTGGTGGAGTTCTTCTAGGACTCCACCAACACTTTCCACTTTCCTTGGGGTGAGATGATGGTCACCCCGACCGACTTCTGTCTCATTACGGGACTAGAGTTTAGTTCCACTGCGTTGCCGTTTGACAATAACAGCAGCGTCTTCTCTCCTGAGGTTGAGGAGTTGTTGGGTCCGATTTTTGTTCAGGCTCGTGCTGAGGTAGAATCGATTCTCACGGCGGCGTTTGAGGATGATGCGACCACCCGAGAGCAGCGAGTGCACATCTTTGCGGTTATCTTGCTATCAGGGACGTTTTCCCCTGAGAAGGGTAGTAGAGTTCTGCTTTACTACCTGCCTACAGTCCGTGATCTTCACTTGATCGGGACTTATGACTGGGCAAGCTTAGTCTATGCTGATTTTGTTCGAGCGTTGCGAGACTCGTGTCGACACCGGTCCTTCACGGGGAACGTCGCTCTGTCCAGCTTCTGGAGAGTTGTAGAGGTATACTTTATCTCCCATAAAGTTTAGCTCTAAGCTTTGGTTAGCACTTGCTGATACTTTTGTCTGTTGTAGATCTGGTTCTACGAGTACTTTCCCTCGGTTGCGCTGGCGAGACCGTCGCCACGTGGGTTTCCGGTGAGCGCCTGTTGGGGAGGCCGCCACTTTCCGATGTCTATCACTTATGTTCAAGATCAGATCCTCTCGGTATAGTTCTTTGCATAGTTGAACACTTTCGTATTATCTTTGGTAGATTTCCATCTGATAGGCATTCTTCGGTGGAGCCTGATGTGCAGTACCGGCCATGGAACGGCTTGGTTGTCCCTGGGTTAGCTGCGCTGTACATCGCTGAGCGTCGCTACTTCTTAGGGACGTATGGAGCGGTTGCGTACCTTGGATAGAGGGTTGCTATTCAGCATTCCTCGGATACTTTCGTCGTTCTTATATCTCCGTCGCGTCATATGTTCAATGACACGAGGCTGGTGAGCATGTCGGAGAGGGTTGGTACCCCTTGGCGATCATATGCGATCTCTGGGCAGTGCTATGAGGAGGAGCTGCTGCCGCTGTTAGCTCCGGCCCCTTTTTTGTCTGAGGAGATGGCGGTATGATTTCATATTTTAGCTTTTGCTAAGAATCCCCCAAGTGATATTTTACTGACTTTGATTTTCTTTTGTTAGGCTGGGCCTACTGAGTTCGTGCCACCTCGTATGTCTATCCATTACCAAGGAACATACGGGCCGATCGAGGAGATGATTCCTCCGGCTCTTGAGGATCAGCGCTTTGTGGAGCGGTCGATTCCTCGCCACCAGTCTCGGGTCAGCTTATTTATTTGCAATTTGTTCATATATGTTATGCATTGTTACTGACAATATTTCTTTGGTAGTTCTCGGACGAGGTGGTCAGGGCGATGGCACGGTGTATAGACGTCTTCCGGAGCCAGCTCGTTCGGATGAGGAATATGGCTACATGTCGTCGCGACGACGCCGTTCAGGAGGCAGCTTTCCTTCTTATTTCTGCATTATTGCTTCTTTTTTTATTGTTTCTGACTTGGTTTCTTCTTACAAGGTCAACCCATTTCTTCTCGTACCCGGACGAGACCTGAGGTCTAGAGAGACCCGGCAGGTCTAGCTCGAGACGTCGCCGTACTGGCTCTAGCGGTCGGGGTGGTCATTCTGAGGCTGCTCGGACAGAGGCGGTGGAGGGCTCGGGCTCTTCATCTGAGGGCGCACGTGCTCAGCCAGTAGTCCAGGGAGAGGCTACCTCAGCTCCTAGAGGTGTTGGGATGTACGAGGTCGGCTCGTCATCGTAGCAGCCTCCACAGCCTCAGCCTTAGGGCGATCTTGGGAGGACGGGTCCTGTGCTGAGATTTCCACCTCCCGAGGAGACAGGAGTTGGAGGTGGTGGAGAGATTACTCCTCGTACTGCGCAGTTCTATGACATGATGGGTGTCTCTCATCATCTGCGTCCTCCAGCGGCCGTAGTTTATTCCTGTGTTTTTTTTTTTGACTTGTATAAAACTTTGCCTAATTGACTCATTTATTAGACATATTTGTGTATACACATTACATAATCTTATTTATTTAGCAATATTTTTCATTTTTATGTGCATATTTGTATGTGCAAAAAATTGTGATAATAATTTTGCGCAAAAATTCCGTCATTTTTATTATTGATGGAGGGTATCCGACTTTCTCCCACAAAAAAGAAGAAAATAAAAAATAAAATATTGGACTTATAAAAAACTTAAACTTAAGTCTAAATAAAATCCAAAAAAAGAAAAGATGTAATTAATATATTAATTAAAAGGGTATATATAACAAATAAAAAATAAAAAAAAGAGGGTAAAAAATCGTAAAGCCATTGTTCATATTCGAATCAGCAAAAAAAACGCGGTTTTTGAAAAGCTCGCTGATAAGACACGTCGGCGTCACGTGGCGCCATGCATTTTGCGTTGGCGCCAGATGCTACTGCTTGCGCTTGGCGCTAGACTCTGGCGTTTGGCGCCAGACTCTAGCTTTTGGCGCTGGTGAGCGCTGACTCCAAATCCGTTCCGGATTGAAACTGTGCTGATGTTGTGTATAAATAGCCTCTAATCTGCCGATTTTCTTCATAATTTCAGCAGATTAAACATTGTCTTAGCTTTTGAAAAAAAAATCATGTCTTTAATTACTAAGAGTTTACCAACTTCACTTACAAATGGTGTCGGTCTTTAACCGCCAAGGAGAGAAAAGAATTAGACGTTTTTCATATGGGGGGTATTTATGGTGTTAAGGGGTAGATCTTGATATAGACTTCATTCATACCGCCTTAGAATATTGGGATGTGGATACTCATTCTTTTAGACTAGGGTGTGATGAAATTATCCCTTTACCGGAAGAATTTGGTGCTATCTTAGGCTTCCCTGCATTAGATCTTGTAATATTCCCTAGAATAAATGAATATTATTATAAAGATTTTGAGCGCTTCTTTAATTTAAAAGACAAAGATCTAACAAATATTGTAGATGGTAGCATAGTTAATTTGAAAGAATTTGCACGCCATTACTTTGATAGACCTTATTCTGAATCTTTTCATGTTTATAGACGAAGGGCTTTTCTCTTTTGCATGCTTAACCAATATCTTCTCACTACTGGTAGAACTAATGAGGGCCAAGAAATTATATCAACTATTTTAGAGCAGATTGAATCTGGGAGAAATCCAATGCCATTAATTGTTGGAGAGACTATGCTTAGTCTTGATGAATTGAAGAGAAATCCAAAAGCACCTTTTCGGGGCTCTCCAATTTTATTACAGGTAGAAAAATAATATTTTTAATTATAGAAATCAAAAATATATTTTTGTATAGTAATATTAATTTATTTGCATTGAATTTTTTGCAGATGTGGCTAATGGAGAGACTAGAATTAATTAGTCCTCCCGACAATGTTGAAAAATACACTCCAAATTGCTTTGTGAGAAGAAAGAAACGCTTCTCTAAGACGGGGCGCCATGAATGGAAGAAAGTCTTTGCCTCTTGCAACTTTGCTATCAATGGGTCATCCCTTGGTGGAAAATAGAGAAGATGGTTGGTGTCAACAAGAAACCTTTCTGTCGTCTTCCAAGCTTAACCAAGATGACTTTTTATTATCCTTGCAGGGTAAAAAGACAATACGGCCTACTTCAAACAATTCCTTCTAGGGATCTTCGTCGTCCCTATGAATTGCCTCTTTCTCAGGAAGTAGAAAAATTTGATGCATATTGGAGCGCTAGACCTTTATGGGAAGTGATTACCCAAAAGGTTCCTCCTTCCTTGCCCAATGATGTGAAGATATGGCTTCTCAAGAAAACTTCAAAGGACATGAAGAAAAATCAGAGTAAGACTGATGTAAAAAGTCGTCTAGGTGATAAGGTAATTCCCGTTAAGGAACGCTTGGGTGAAAAGGTTGAATTCAAAACACCTTCAGAGAAAAAGGCTTAGGTAGAGAAGAAACATGGAGTCCTAGCTAAGGGAGAAACTATTTACTCAAAAATTGAATGTAGGTCCTCTAAAGGATGCATACTAGCTAAAGCCATGGATGATGAAGAGGATGCAGATCAAAATTGGAAGAGAGCAAAGAAAGAGAAGAAAGATTGAAGCATTGCTTAACTTTCAATTATTAGACTTAGTTTTAAATTTAAAGTTAATTTGTTTTATTAAGCTTTATTAAAATTTCATCAATAATGTAATTTGTTGGTTTATTTTATTAATGAAATTTCATCTTTTTAATTAAATCATCTCCTTTAAATTTAATTTATTAAAGCAATGAAAACAGAAAATTTAATTTTCCAGAAAATGTTTTCGAGTACGGAAGTTGAAAATTTTCCGAAAAACACCGAAATATTCCCAGGTGCTCCAAGAAGAAATGGCGCCGCTTTTTTTAGGACTGGGGCCGGCTGCGGAAGTCTGGCGTCAGACGAAAAACGCTGTCGTCTGGCGCTAAGGTTCATCGGCTGGCGACGGAGCTTTTTCTATGACGTCGATGCTTCGTCGAATTTATATCGAACTTATTTTTAAATCTGGGATGCGAGGTTTGCAAAAAGTAAAGTGGCCGCACCCTGTAAAGGGTTTCCTACGTATCCTTTCCTAAGGAATCAGGCCAAACGTAGCTCTTTTGAGTATCCTACTCAAGTAGTTATGGGTAGTACTTTTTAAGTTGGTCAAGATTTGTCATGTTCGAGAACTCATTGCCGTCCATATCAGTTAATTTTGTTGCACCTCCTGATAGGATTTTTTTGACAATATATTAGGCCTAAATTTGCCCCTTAGATCTAAAACATTTTTTCTTAATCCTTTTAACACCAAGTCTCCTGCTTTGATGTTTCTCGTCTTGACCTTCTTATTAAAATGCCTAGCCATACGATTTTGTTAGCATTGAGTATGGTGTAGAGCTTCTAGTTGTTTTTCATCAAGTAGAATTAGCTCCTCATATCTCACCCTAGTCCATTCAACTTCATCGAGTTTACTTTCTAATGGAATGCGTAAAGATGGTATCTCTAGCTCTACAGGTTGTACGACATCCATTCCATAAACCAAGGAGAATGGCGTATTTCCTGTTGATGTGCGAATTGACGTGCGATAACCCTAAAGTGCGAAATGGAGTTTGTCAGGCCAATCCTTGTAATTTTCTGTCATTTTCTCGATGATAGTTTTTAGATTTTTATTAGCTGCTTGAACTGCTCCGTTTGCTTGAGGTCTATAAGGAGATGAATGATGGTGTTGATGCCATATTTTTGTAACAATTCTTCACACTCAGCTTGAAAGTGAGTTCCATTGTCACTTATCATTTCATGTGGGACTCCATATTGACAAATAATATTCCTTTCGATAAAGAGTGCTACATGTTTTGCAGTAAGTTTAGCATATGATTGTGCTTCAACCCACTTTGTGAAGTAATCAATTGCTACTAGGATGTATTCATGACCTCATGTTCCTAGAGGAGTAATTTTACCAATAATGTCAATTCCCCATGTAGAGAATGGCCATGGTGAAGTGTAGGTGTAGAGTAGAGATGGAGGAACATGTTGTAAATTGGCGTAAATTTGGCATTTAGGCCATCTTTTTACATATTTATGACAATCCCTATTCATGGTACTCCAATAGATTCTCGCATTATCTTTTGGACCAACATTTTGTCATTAACATGAGTTCCACAAATGCCTTCGTGGACTATCCTCATAGCTCTTTGAGCATCCTTTTTCCCTACACATAAGAGAGCTCGACCCTTAGGTACCCTTTTATGTAACTTGTCGTCTATGAGTACGTATTAGGAAGCCAAGAGTCTTAATGCTCGTTTTTCTCTTTTATCAGAATGAGGAGGGTTTTCTCCTTTGGTGACGTAGTTAATTATATCTGTATACAACGGTTCTTCTCTTCACCTTGTATTACTTCATCATCTCCTATAGCTTGAATATTAGCTGGTTTATACCTTTTTTCTATAGTTAGAGGCATTTTTTCGATTTCCGTAGGAATCCTAACCATTGAGGCTAGTCTTGCCAAGGCATCAGCAAATTGATTTTCTTCTCTAGGTAGATATGTGTATTCTAATTTTTCTAATTAATTGGTGAGAGTTTCCAGATAAGTTTGGTAAGGGGCTAGACTTTCGCTCCTTACTTTCCACTTTTTAGAAATCTGGTTGATAATCAATGAAGAGTCCCCGAATATTCTTAATTTCTTCACTCCCAATGCCAAAGTTGTTTCAAGGCCTACCACGCATGCTTCGTACTCAGCAGCATTGTTGGTAACGTTGAAATCTAGCTTTATGGAGATTGGAACATGCTCTTCCTTAGGTGATACTAATAATACTCTAATGCAACATCCCTTTTGGTTTGAGGCTCCATCAAAGTATAAGGTCCAAGTATCATCTTCTGTGACCATCAAGTCTTCGTCTAAAAATTCATTGTCGTGTATTGGCGTTGAATCTTCTATTGGAAAATCCGCTAGGAAATCTGAGACCACAAATTTTTTGATAGCTTTTCGAGGCATGAATCTTACATCGAACTGGTCTAAGTTGACCATCCATCTAGATATGTGCCCATTGAGGTGTAGATTTCTTGAATAAATACTTGAGTGGATCCATTCGAGAAACTACAAAGACCGTATGCACGATCATGTAATGTCTTAACTTAGTTGTGGCCCACACCAATGCTAGGCACTATTTCTCAAGTGGTGTATAGAGTACTTCATACTCGAGCATCTTTTTACTTAGATAGTAGATTGCATTTTCTTTACCTTCTACTTCTTGTGCAAGCATGGCTCCCATTGTTTCCTTGGTGACTGTTAAGTTCAACCTAAGAGGTATTCCTGGAAGTGCTGGTGCTAATACGGGAGGATTTGCGAGATAGGCTTTAATCTTTTCAAAGGCTTTTTTACACTCATCGTCCCATATTACTGGTACATTCTTTTTAAGCTTCTTGAAAATTGGTTCACATATTGTTGTTAATTTTGATATGAACCTACTTATGTATTGAACAGGCCAATAAATCCTCGAATTTGTTTCTCGGTTTTGGGCGGTGGCATTGACATGATTGCCTTGATCTTGGTTGGGTCTATCTCTATTCCTCTAGAGCTTATGACATAACCCAAAAGCTTACCTGAGGTGACTCCAAAAGCACACTTGGATGGATTCAACCTCATGTTGTATTTCCTTAGCCTTTCAAAGAATTTTCTCAAGGCTACTTGATGGCCTGGACGATCTTTTGATTTTACAATCATATCGTCCACATATACTTCAACTTCTTTGTGCATCATGTCATGGAGTAAGGCAGTCGCTGCTCGTTGGTAAGTAGCACCCGCGTTTTTCAACCTGAATGGCATTATCGTGTAGCAGTAAGTACCCTATGGTGTTATGAAGGTTGTTTTCTCCATTTCTTCTTCTGCCATGAGAATCTGATTGTATCCCGCGTATCCGTCCATGAATGAGAGAAGTGCATGATTCGCTGTATTATCTACCAAAATATCGATGTTTGGTAAAGGGAAGTCGTCCTTTGGACTTGCATTATTTAGATCTCAATAGTCGACACACATTCTTACCCTTCCATCTTTTTTCGGAACTAGGACAATGTTGGCCACCCATTCAAGGTATTTGGATACCCTGATAAAACCTGTAGTTATTTGCTTTTGAACTTCTTCTTTTATTTTAAGAGCTACGTCGGGTTTCATTCGTCGCAACTTTTGTTTTACAGGTTTCATTCCTGGAATTAGTGGTATAGTGTGTTGAGCTATTTCTCTGTTAATACCTTTCATATCTTCATATGACCAAGCAAATACATCGATAAATTCTTAAAGTAGATTGATTAAATCGGTTCTTTCTTATTCATTAAGTGTTAATCCGATTTTAACCTCTCTTTTAATGGTGGAATCATTTGAGATATCAACCGTGTCAGTTTCCTCGATTATCAGTGTTTTCTTTTCAAATGTTTCCATTGCTTTAATAATTTCTTTGTCATTTTCATTGTTAGTTAAACAATGCTCGTCATCTTGGGTTAAAGAAAAGCATGAGGAGTAAGCGGAAGAAGACATATAATTGAATTCAGAAATCATTACATCAAAAAGAGAGATGTCCTTAGGGACTTGATTGCTAACTATCCTAGGGGAAGAGATAGAAGAAGGGGGTGCTACAACTAAGGACTTGGATGACTCTATAGGAAAAGACTCTGACTCTGACTCTAAATCAGACGACTCTTCGAAATCGGTCCTTGCACTTTCATTATGGAGATTTTCCTTCCACTTGGAGTATTCACCTTGACTGTATTGCGCCACCCTTGTATTGATCCTTCTGCTGGAGTGATGAGCTTTGAGGGGTTAAAGTTCTCGCTTTGTAGGATCGTTTGGAAGAGAGAGTAGTTATCCATTATGTACTTTGTCTCATCTTTTTCTCTCCCAAATAATAATCACATGACATTAAAGTCAAAGCATGGAGGTGCTTTCTCCTTGTAGGTAGGAGTTGGGATTTCATCTACAAAATAGCAATCTAGGAAAATTTCGAATCCTGGTTTCCTTATGCCATTTGCAACAAAAGGTTTGGGAAATTCATAACATAGATAGTCCTCTCCTACTTTTATGAATTGTCCATTGAGAGTAAGAGGATACTGATCCATTGGGATTGCTTTCTTTTTGGTTCGAGCGTTTCTACGCGCCTTAGACCTTTCATGGGCTCGCTTAAGATCTTCCCGAGTCAGTTCGAAACCAAGTCCGAAAGTATCTAACTTAGGGAGGCTAGGTAATTCCAACGATTTTGCTATTCCTTTCTTCTTTCCTAGAGTCATTCCAGGAAAATGCCCTTGTTTCTTTAAAATAGCATTTATTGTCATATTGGAGTGAGGGTCGTGGCAGAGAGGGGTCCTTTCATCCTCCTCGATTAAGGAGACCTCTTCATTAAAGCCCCACAAATCTTCATCGTCTTCATCGTGCTCCACATTTATGATTGGATTTTTTATTGCTTTAATCCTCATGGGTGAAGCATCGATCGTGATAGGAATTCCTCCAACTACGGATTTTACCTATTGGTGGGGAGATGAAGGGACGGCATTTAGGTCATGAAGCCAAGGGCGTCCCAACAATAAGTTGAATGAAGCTTTGATATCTACCACTTGAAATGTAGTAGCATGTTCTATTGCTCCCGCCGTTATATTCATGGTAATATTACCAAGCTTGACAACGAGTGTTGTCATAAGCTCTTATTCCTTGTGTTGACGGGGTTAAGTCTTCATCCCTTATGCCTAGCATCCTCGCAGTTCTGAGTGGACAGACATTAATTGCCGATCCATTGTCTACAAGAGTCATTGGGACGTTCATTCTCTTCAAACTACTGTGAGGTTTAGCGCCTTATAATTCTTGTCACCTTCTAGAGGTAAATCTTTGTCAGAAAAGGTAATCAAGTTGATAGGACTAGGGAGATCACTCGTAAGGAAGTCAGCTAACCCCTCAGGAGTGGTGTCAGAATCTATCCCTATCTTATCAAAGGCATTTATCACTACCAACCTATGTTCTCGAGATGTTGCTAGAAGCTTCCATACATTCATCTCAACCTTGGTCTTCTTGAATTGCTTGACAATATCATTGTCTCCTATGATAGGTATGGGAACTTGTTGCGTAGTCGGCATAGGTTGCGTTGAAATGGGAGGTTGTGTTCTCCCAGACCTTCTGAGGACGTCTATAGATGAATCCTCTTCAACCCAGAAATCATCTATTGAATATGACACTGAAGATGGAGGTTCGTCCATGTCTTTTAGGTAGATATCTTCTTCATCACTGTCCCAAACTCCATTGATGCTTATGTTTTCTTCTTGTGGAATGTGGACTAGCTTTTTATCATCAAACATTTTCTGAATTAAATCTTTAAATTTAAAACAGTTTTCAATAGTGTGTCCCCCTAATTGATAGTATTGACAATAGAATCTATCTGTCCTCTTTAGTAATTCAAATGATCTCGGTTTGAGAGGTTTGACCTTACCACTCTCATAGAGCATTTTGAACATTTTAGCATATCACGTCCCGATTGGAGTATAGAGTTTATTACTCTTCTTGGGTCCGTCAGTTACTTATAGAGAGAAGGGTTTCTTCTTCGTGGGTGGAACCTTATCACACTTTTTCTGAAGCTCCTTTACTTGTTTCTTTGCGACTTTGAGAGCTTCACATAGCAAACTTGATCCCTCCTACATGGACCATATAAGCATTCTTACGTCTTCTTTACTTGCTGGTTCAGGGAAGTCATCCATGGCATAGAAAAGATCTCCTCCTCTTCTTCGATAGCATGAATTTCTTTGATAGGTTTGATGAGAGATGAGGGATCAACCTCATTTTCTTCATCAGAGATGGCCAAGGAATGAGCAAGAGGTGCATAGTCAATGCTTGGCTTTTTACTAGCAGGAGGCAATGACAGTTTATTGTTATCAATTAACTCATGGATAGCTTCCAACAATTTTCAGTAAGATGGCCCCTACCTTGGTGATATTTCCAATGTGCATTGGGGTTCCAGTTAGCTGTCCTCTTCTCAGCTGGTGGGTCCCCAAATTGTCCAATAGGAGTTATAAGACCTTTTGCATTTAGTCGGTCAAATGCGGTGTCAAAACTCATACCTATAGAAGTAAAGTTCCTCCTAAATGGTTTCTTTTGTCCTTGGTTGTTCATAGCAAGGACTTCACTTAAATTAAAGGTGCTAACATTGTTTGAGTGGGTGGTTTATGAAGAAGAAGGATTTTCGTTTTTCTTGCCTTTCCAGCCACTGTTGGAGTTACTGTTAGCTCTTTTTATCTTAGCCAGGTCGTCTTCAATATTAATTCCAATGTCATAGACGACCTTGAAGGTATGGAGATTATTTTCGTATTTGAGATGCTTGGAGTACTTCTCTTAAAGGTTTTTGATGAACAACCTTACAGATTCTTTCTCGCTTGGTACTTCAATCATCTTAGTAGAGGTTTCTCTCCATTTGTTACCGAAAGATGTGAAACCTTCATTCTCCTTCTGCTTGAGTATTTCAAGTTCCCTATAATCTATTTCAACTTGAATGTTGCTCTTGTACCTGACAATGAAAGTGTTCACTATTGACTCCCAAGTACAGGTTCTTTCTTCCTCAAGGGAGAAGAACCATTGTTGGCAAACAGTTTCAAGAGATAGAGAAAACAAAGAGGGAAACACTTTCTTATCAATACCCTTAATGCTCATTACTGTTTCAAAAGCTCTTAGATGAAAATAAGGGTTATCAGTCGCTTTGAATTTTGGGATGTCGTTGGCATTGAACTTCTGCGGAAGAAGTTCCTTGTCCACCGAGACCCCTTGTGAACTAATGCCTTGAAACTTGTAGTCACTAGACAACTTGCTCAAGCTTTCTTGCATGAGGTCCATCTGTTGTTGCTTCACAGGGTCATCGATTTTGAGGGTTAAAACCTTTGACGCCTAAGTCACAATAATCAATTAGTTCCTGAGTTCATTAACTTCATCCTGAGTTGCCATTATCTTCTTAGCTTTCATTTTTTGAGCGATTGGCTTGTCGAAAATTTGAACTTGAATGGAAAGGTTGTCTTTGGTCAAACGCCCTTCCTTTCTTTACCATGCGATGTAAATTAAACCATTTTTTTTTTAATGACTTGACTCAAATTGACTTTGACTTTACGGGTTTATAAAAAGGAAAAAGAAAAAATAAGGTGTATATTTTTGGGAATCAAGTATAGGGTTCAAACAAGTGGTTTTACCCCCTAAAAAAATGACGGAAAACACGCGCATACAAGACTATCTTAGACATGGTCAAAGTGTGCATACATATTAGTGTGTGCTTTATATGGTGAGTGCAAGTTACATGCTTTGACTCTTGTGTAAGACCATGGGACTTAGTGCCTAGACTCGATTAAGGACTTAACAAGGTATTATTATTAATAAAAATTAATCGAGTTGATTAGGAAACTGTTCAATTAGACACAAAGTGATGACTCGAGCAATATACCGAACTGTCGTCAAAACGATAGGACTGGCGCCTCTCTTTACAATATAGCGTCAGACGACAGGACTGTCGCCAGGCGCTACACTCCATAGAGGGGCGCTGCAGTCCAAATCTCAGCGCCATTGCTGGAACGTTGATCTTGGACTGCTTTCGGTATAATTACTCTACGGGGTATGCCTAAAGTCGTACTACGACAATTCTGATTAAATTATTAGACTTTAATTACTCAAATTAATTAATTTATTAATAAGGAAAATTTCTTTTAGTCATTAATCAGTTTATTTAGTCTTAACACAAGTCAAGCAAACTGTTAGGAAAAACACAAAGAGTATGCACAACAAATAATGCACAATTAGTCAAGTAGACACAATATGATGCAATGAGTTTGCAACCTAACCATGGCTCTAGTTCTCTAAAGTTCGGGATATGGGTTAGTCAAAGAGGGTCCATGGTTAATTGTTCAGATGCACCGCGCGGAAGCCTAACCGTGAAAGGTTGGCACGAGTGGATGGGACACCGTGAGTTAAAAAAAAACTCGCTTCCATGGTTTGGTGAATTCAACATTCTCGGATGTACCCTTTGTTGCACAGAGTGTTCAGTCAGGTAGATGGAGCATGAATTCCCAGAGGGTTATGTACATATGTAGAACACATATGGGTTTCAGAAAAGTGAGAAAAACTCAATCAGGAAGTAGGATCGAGCAAACAATGTTAAAAACTGGTCAAAATTAGAACGCATATTTCTGGCTCGGTATTGGAAGAACTTGGCGCCAGCAAACAGAGGCCGGGGCCGCGATTTGGCTTTGGCGCCTAACGACAAAAGTTATCTCTTAGCGCCAGAGTTAAATCATCGGCGCTAAACTCCATTTTCTGACGCTAGTTCCAACATGCCTCAGCAGCTTTCTACGCTCGATAAAATTTTCCAGTTTCGCGCAGCATTATTTCGACCCTAGTTGTGAAAGATATTCCTCAAATTTCCTATGTGTAAAAATCCTATGTTTTAACTCATTACGGATGGTCTTTACAATGATATCTTTTTTATGCATATGACAATAATGTTAATCAAAATTACGCACATGAAATACTTAGAACTTTTCGAGTCTCATCCACTCATTCTAAATCATTGCCAAAATAAATTTCAGGAATTAAAATAGAAATCCTCCCCAGTGGAGTCGCCAAAAACATTAGGGAATATTTCATGCATTATCCCTAGCTTGAACCCCACTATGATCATACACTAAAGTACAGTGGCGTCCAAAGGGAAGGAAGATAGAGCAAAAGAGTCGCCAACAAGTTTTAGGAACTTGTAAACCGTTCACAGGGTGAAGGTTACACCCCTTAACGATCCAGGAGATCTTCAAATCCAATAGGTCTTGAAACCAAGACTGGTTGTTCGGGATGAAGGTACAAATCCAACCTAAAAGAGATTGAACCTGCCCTAATAATAGGCCTCTACTTTATTCTGATCGTATTCATGTGCGCTCTCTGACTAACATGCAATCAATAGGTTAACCCTAAACCTGTTTAATCTATGTTGGTTGAATTTTAATGCACAAATAAAGCTATTATTGGTGATCACTTGAATTATAATCGTATTAACCCTAAACAAGATTATTAATTATCTTATGAAGCATGATTATAAGTACCAATTCCCTTTAAACATGTATAAAAGACGTGATCAAGTAATAACAATAAATATAATCAAGCAACATAATAACAATAACCATAATAATAATAATCATAAAAATCATGTTAAAGCATAATAATAGCAAGATCGTAGGCATGATACTAACAAGATTTATAACAAACCCTAGCATGTCTATAAACAATAGAAATCAAAGTTTTAACCCTAACATGATACTAACATGAATATTAGGAAAGAATATAGGAAGCATCACATAAATCACAATAAGCATATTTGATATTAGAAATTATAGTTATTACCCTAAACATGATACTAGAAATCATTGTTGTCATTCAAAACATCAACCATCCTAACATGATACTAGGAATCATAATAACAACCTAGACATGATTTCTATATTAAAATCATTTAAAGCACTTACATGAATACCTCGTGCCTCTTTCTAATAACAAAATACACGCGTTAGTAACTTCAAGGAAAATATAAAACAAAACAATTAAATTAAATAATTGAAAGAGAGATTTGGGACCAAACCCTCAGAAATTAAAACCTTTCACGTCTAGGGCAAAGCAACTTCGAACTTGGCTAGGTGTTTCTAGATCTTGTGAATGCGGAAATTTGTTAGTAAAAGCTAGAGAGAGAGAGAGTAATCAAGAATTTCTTGATAAGAGTTGGTGAGAGAGAGAATTAGAGAGTTGATTATTATTGATGAGAATTCATGATAGAAAACGGAGGTTTTAGAAGGCTATTTATAGAGAAAATCAGCCGTATAGATAGAAAAACGAATCAGAGTTTCGAAAAGAATAAAACGACTTAGCGCCAAACGCCAGACATTAGCGCCAGACGCTAAGGCTAGCGCTTGACGCCAAGCATTAGCGACAAGCGCTAACCCTATCGTCAGGCGCTAGAAACCAGCTTCACGCGTTTTCTTAATTTTGATAAAATTTAGCCGTACAGAAGGGCAAAATCGTATTTTCCTTAAAAACACATCTTTTATTTTGATTAAAACTCTAAAAAGTCAACCAAAGCCAATTTATCAATGCTAATTAAATTAGGAATGAAAAGAACCTTCTAGAAGAATCTAGAAGAATAAAATCAATTATAATTGCATTAGGAATGATAAATCAATATTAGGCCCTCCTCTAAATCATTGGCCGCACATAAATATCAAATCAGGCCTAGTTTTGTAATTTGGCCATAACTTCCTCATTATTCATCGGAATCGGGCTTATAATATATTGTTGGAAAGCTCTTTTCAAGCCCCATCCAACTACACTATTATTGGACCCTTGCGATGGACTAAACCAAACTCGATTGGCTGTTTTCTTAAAATAGTTTTTCAAAAACAAAGAGAAAGAAAAGAATTAAAACTAACCGCAGCACTAGACTTTCCACACTTTTGCTTCATTCGATTATGATTCGACATGAAAGGTACTCATCACTAAGTTTGGTTTTAGGGAGACACAAATGGGTTTCTACAATAAGTAACAGGATGAGTTCTTGACTTGTGGAAACAAATACAATTTGATAATTGATGTTGCAAGCACAAACCTGAACAAGGATTAGATCCTCAACAAGGAAGCCATTTCTAAGCACGAGCTAACAATGAGTCGTGGCTTGAGAATGGTAACATGGATGTGCATCCATATGTAATGTGTGGGAATTTAAAGTAAATTTTCATGATCACAAGTGATTAGGGTATCTTAAATCATTCTGAGTCATTTCGTGTGAAACCCAAGCAAAGCATCATAATCAGGAAGTCTACTAAAATATATGTTGAGAATATTGTTGCCTTAAAGGTGATAATAAAGAAGATGTTCTATGGAAAGTTCGTTGTTGAACGTTAATGATTGATTGTAGGTTGTCAAGTTGAAGATCTCAATCATGAAATTGAGTGGGAGCCATTACTTGGATGATAAATCCTAAATCACATATAATCCATGGCACTCTCAAATTTTATAATCTTATTATGAAAGTGATCAGTAATGAAGATGCTAAGATTAGCAAAGTAGTTATAACTAAACCTATGCAATAAGTGAACGACAACATTCACAATTGCATGAAAGAAATCAAGCATATTAGATATGGGTGTGATTTTCTATAGATGTTTTATAAAGAGTGATACTATTAAAACATTCGGAAAAACCATTCATCATAAGATGAACCATTAAGGTTTTGGAGTAATTTAAAATTTCATGCAATTTTTTATCACTCCTTTTGCTATTTAATTGTGGTTTAGAATTAAATAATGAGTCCATTCGATTCTTGGAATATTTAAAATAGGGTATCAAGACCAGTCTAGGTAAGGAAACACCTATTAAGTGAACATTGAATATTACAATCGAAAATTATCCCTAATCGAGGACATTTAAACGATGGACGATTAATGACCATTTGAGATTAGTGTGTAGTTTGATTTATAGCACCGTTTCTTGCGCTAAAAGGACATGATCGTTATAAATCATTTGCACAGGTACTGGTTTAGAACCATACTGGATCGACCTATGAGAATACTTTAAGAGACTAAAAATCGTCATAAGTATACTTCTCATTATTTCTATCCGAACCTTTTTCCTTGACCATGAGTATTGTGAGCTTTCTTGTTTGAGTACTAGTCCACTTTGATGATTGTCAAATGTCTTCCGTAATAGGGGATTATAACGGCATCACTCGGGAGGCTAGGTCCTCTTAGTGAGAGAAGCTACATTACAAGACTAGAAATGTCCCCCTACTAAAATAGGGAACATATCTTTGTTGTTTACAAGGCCTCTCGTAGAGCGAGACTGTAAAATGCATGGTCGTGCTCGGATGGATTTTAGAAATCATCTATTTATTGACATTCGGACTTGGAATCGAGAAACCCTTTTAGCCGTAATAAGGATGACAAATAAATCTTACCTTATAGTTCATGAAGAGGCATTAAGCAACATAGGAAAAGGGCTATACACTAAAAGCACAGTTGTCCGAAAGGACAAGTAGGAGATTGAAAGGAATGGTGTCCTTCGAACAAGTGTATTATTCTGATAGTGGGTTTAGAATTATTAGAAATCTAATATATTTAGTAAGGTCAAGTGATCGGAATGCCTAGGTGGAGGCCGCTTCCGATCAGTAATATTAATGCATAATTAATATTACAATTTATTCTTAACTGAACCCTTCAGGTCACACCCAAGCAACTAACAAGCCGAAGCGACAAATTAATTCAGAAGGAATTAATGATCCGACCGAGTAATTTATATTTAGACGCCGGAAATTCGAGCTTGGAGCGTCGTAACCGAGCGTCGGAGAATCTCAAATGTCGAGCCAAAATTTAGGAATTGGCGAGACGAGAAAAAGTTTCAAGTAACAAGAAAAACCCTAGCGACGCAAAAAGAAGGGAAGCATGCCAAAAACAAGGGAAGCACACGTGGCAGCAGCCACCAAGTGGCAGCATGCCACGTGGCAGCACACCACGTTGGCAGCGCGCCATGGTGGCAGCGCGCTATGGTGGCAGCACATGTGGCAAGAGGGTCGTGGACACGGGTGACAGGTCATGGACACGGGCCAAAAGAAAGTGGCCCAACCGAACCCAACTTTGGGCTTAAGGTTGGGTGACATTTGGTTAGCTCACAATGCATGTGAGTTGCCTTGGAGACCAAGTGAGAAAGTGGTCCTCTTCTAGCCATGTGACACTTGTTTCTTGTTCCTTGGTTTATTTAACTAAGGGTTGAATTCATCAATCTTTCCATGTGGGATCTTTTTGTGAAAAAGTCCCAAATTGAAAGATGAGTGGAATTCACAACAAGCTTTCTGTAGACACCCATTTGTGTCTCCCCAAAACCGAACCCGGTGATGAGTACCTTTCTTGTCGAATCATAATCGAATGAAGTCTAGTGTGGAAAGTCTAGTGTTGCGGATAGTTTTGATTTCTTTTCTTTTCACTCTATTTTTGAAAATCTATTTTAAGAAAACAGCCAGTTTAGTTTGGTTGGTCCATGATATGGTTCCAATAGTAGTGTATTTGGATAGGGTTTGAAATGTGCTTTCCAACGATATATTATAAGCCCAATTCCGATGAATCTTGAGGAAGTTATGACCAAATTACTAAACTAGGCCTTGTTTGAGCCTTATATGCGGCCCAATGATCTAGGGGAGGGCCTAATATGGATTTATCATTACTAATGCAATTAGGGATGGTTTTAGTCTTCTAGATTCTTCTAGAAGGTTCTTTTCATTCCTAATTCAATTAGCATTGATAAATTGACTTTTGTTAACTTTTTAGAGTTTTAATCAGAATAAAAGAGTGTTTTTGAGGAAAATACGATTTTATCCTCCTGTACGGATCATTTCTATCTGATTTTAGAAAACGCGTCAAAAATTTAATTAGCGCTCAATGCCAGCATTAGCGCCTGGCGCTAAGCTTGGCGCCTGGCGCTAGCATTAGCGTCTAGCGCTAATGTCAGCGTTTGGCGCTAACTCTGTTTTTTCACGTCAGAACTCTAGTTCGATTTTTTATCTTTTTGGCTGATTTTCTCTGTAAATAGCCTCCTAAAAACTCCATTTTGGAATCATCTACAATCATCAATTCTTATTCTCTCTAATTCTTATTCTCTCTAATTTTGTTCTCTCTAAGCTAAAGCTTCTCTCTCTCTCTTTTCTAAACCTACCCTCTTTTTTACAAAATTCCACATTAACGAGACCTAGATACACCTAGCATAATTCGAATTTTCCTTCTCCCTAGGCGTGAAAGGTTTTAATATTTCTGAGGGTTTGGTCTCAAATCTCTATTTTAATTATTTAATTTAATTGTTGTTTATTATTTTCCTTGAAGTTACTAACGTGTGTATTTTGTTATTCGAAAGAGGTACGAGGCATCCAAGTAAGTGCTTTAATGGTTTTTATTGATATTATGATGTAGAAATCATGCTTAGGTTGTTATTATGATTCCTAGTATCATGTTAGGATGTTTTTCTTAATTTGATGTTTAGGGTGACAACAATAATTTCCTAGTATCATGTCTAGGGTAACTTTAATATCAAGTATGATTAAAAGTATGATGCCTTTTATGTTCTTCCTAATATTTATGATTGTTAGTATCATGTTAGGGTTAAAGCTTTGATTTTTAATGTTTAGTGACATACTAGGGTTTATTATTAATCTTGTTAGTATCATGGCTAGGGACTTGCTGTTATTATGCTTTAACATGATTATAATTATTATTATTATCATTATGATTATGATTGTTATATTTATGATTATTTATTATGTTGCTTGACATATATATATTGTTATTGCTTGATCACGCTTTTTATGCGTGTTTAAAGGGAATTTGTACTTGTAATCACGCTTAATAAGATAATTAATAATCTTGTTTAGGGTTAATTTGATTATAATTCAAGTGATCGCCAAAAATAGATTTATTTGTGCATTAATATTCAACCAACATAGATAAACAGGTTTAGGGTTAAACCTATTGATTGCATGTTAGTCAGAAAGCGCACTTGAATACGATCAGAATAAAGTAGAGGCCTATTATTAGGGCAGGTTCAATCTCTTTTAGGTTGGATTTATACCTTCATCCTCGAACTACAAGTCATGGTTCCAGACCTATTGGAGTTGACGATCTCCTGGATTGTTAAGGGGTGTAACCTTCACCCTGTGAACGGTTTACAAGTTCCTAAAACTTGTTGGCGACTCTTCTCTCTATCTTCTTTCCCTTTGGACGCCACCCTACTTTAATGTATGATCACAGTGGGGTTCAAGCTAGGGATAATGCTTGAAATATTCCCTACAGGTTTTTGGCGACTCCACTGGGAAGGATTTCTATTTCAATTCCTGAATTTGTTTCGGCAATGATTTAGAATGAGTGGATGAGACTCGAAAAGTTCTAAGTATTTCACGTGCGTAATTTTGATTAACATTATTGTCATATGCATAAAAAAGATATCATTGGAAAGACCATCCGTAATGAGTTAAAACATAGGATTTTTACACGTAGGAAATTTGAGGAATATCTTTCACAACTAGGATCGAAATAATGATGCGAGAAATTGGAAAATTTTATCGAGCATAGAAAGCTGCTAAGGCATGTAGGAACTAGCGTCAGCGAACAAAGACTAGCGCCAACGTTTAGACTTTAGCGCTAGACGACAGCCTCTATCGCCAGGCGTTGGCCTCTGTTTGCTGGCGCCATGTTCTTCCAATACCGAGCCAGAAATATGCGTTCTAATTTCAACTAGTTTTTCGCACTGTTTGCTCGATCCTACTTTCTGATTGAGTTTTTCTCACTTTTCTGAAACCCATATGTGTTCTACATATGGACATAACCCTCTGGGAATTCATGCTCTATCTACCTGATTGAACGCTCTGAGAAACAAAGGGTACATCCGAGAATGTTGAATTCACCAAACCATGGAAGCGAGTTTTTCTAAACTCGTGGTGTCCCATCCACTCGCGCCAACCCTTCATGGTTAGGCTTCCGCGCGGTGCATCCGAACAATTAACCATGGACCCTCTATTGACTAACCCATATCCCGAACTTAAGAGAAGTAGAGCCATGGTTAGGTTGCAAACTCATTGCATTAGTATGTGTCTACTTCACTAATTGTGCATTATTGGTTATGCATTCTCTATGTGTTTTTCCTAACCGTTTGCTTGACTTGTGCTAAGATTAAATAAATTAATTCATGACTAAAAGAACTTTGCCTAATTAATTAATTAATTTGAGTAAATAAAGTCTATTTTTTTTAATCAGAGTTGACTTAGCACAACTTTAGGCATACCCCTGTTGAGTAATAATACTGAAAACAGTTTCAAATCGACGCTCCAGAAATGGCGCCAAAGTTTGAACTGTAGTGCCACTCTGTGGAGTGTAGCGCCTGGTGACAATCCTGTTGTCTGGCGCTACAATGCAAAGAGAGGAGCCAGTCCTGTCATTTTGACGACAGTTCAGTTTATTGTCGAGTCATCACCTTGTGTCTAATTAAACAGTTTGCTAATTAATTCGGTTAATTTTTACTATTAATTATACCTTGTTAAGTTATTAATTGTGTCTAAGCACTAAGTCCCATGGTCTTACACAAAAATCAAAGTATGTCACTTGCACTCACCACATAACGCACACACTAATACACACTTTTGACCATGTCTAAGAGAGTCTAGTATGCGCGTTTTTTTCGTCATTTTTTTAGGGGGGTAAGTCGAATATTAATCCTCCAATTTAAACCACTTGATTAAATACCATACTTGATATCTAAAAATATATACCTCATTTTTACCAAAAATATGCACCTTTTTTTTACTTTTCCTCTTTAAAACCATAAAGTCAAGGTCGATTTGAGTCAAACAATTAAAACAAAAAAAATGGTTTAATTTACAGCGCTTGGTCAAGAAAGGAAGGGCGGTTAATCAAAGACAATCTTTTTGTACAAGTCCAACTTTTCGACAAACCCATCGCTCGTAAGAGGAAAGATCGCTCGTAAGAGGAAAGCTAGGACAATAATGGCAACTCAAGAAGAAGTTAATGAGCTCAGGAATCAACTGGTTACCGTGACTGAGGCGTTAAAGGTTCTAACCCTCAAGATTGATAATCCTGTGAAACAACAACAGATGGACCTCATGCAGGAGAGTCTGAGTAAGTTATCTAGCGACTACAAGTTTCAAGGGTTTAGCTCACAAGGGGTCTCGGTGGACAAGGATCTTCTTCCGCAAAAGTTCAATGCCAACGACATCCCGAAATTCAAAACAACTGATAGCCCTTACTTTCATTTAAGAGCCTTTGAAACAATAATGAGTATTAAGGGTATCGACAAGAAAGTGTTTCCCTCTCTGTTCTCACTATCTCTCGAAACCGTTTTCCAGCAATGGTTCTTTTCTCTTGAGAAAAAAAAACCTCCACCCAGGAGTCCATAGTAAATGCTTTCATTGATTGATACAAATGCAATATTCAAATTGAGACTGACTATAGGGAACTTGAAATCCTCAAGCAGAAGGAGAATGAAGGCTTCACCTCCTTCTTTAACAAATGGAGAGAAACCTCAGCTAAGATGATTGAGGTGCCCAGTGAAAAAGAGCCTGTAAGGTTATTCATCAAAAACCTTCAAGAAAACTACTCCAAGAATCTCAAATATCAGAATAATCTCCATACCTTCAAGGCCGTCTATGACATTGGAATTAATATTGAAGACGACCTGGCTAAGTTGAAAGTTGTCAACAATAACTCCAACAGTGGCTGGAAAGGCAAGAAGAACGACAATCCTTCTTCTTCCAAAACCACCCACTCAAACAATGTTAGCACTTTTAACTTAAGTGAAGTCCTTGCTCTGAATAATCAAGGACAAAAGAAACCATTTAGGAGGAACTTTACTCCTATTGGTATGAGTTATGGCACCGCATTTGACCGATTAAATGCAAAAGGTCTTATAACTCCTATTTGACCATTTTGGGACCCACCAGTCGAGAAGAGGACGGCCAACTGGAACCCCAATGCACATTGCAAGTATCACCAAGGTAGGGGTCATCTTACCGAGAACTGTTGAAAGCTTAATGAAGCTATCCAAGACTTAATCGAAAACAACAAGCTACCATTTCCCCTGCTAGTAAGAAGCCAAGTATTGATAATGCGCCTCTCGCTCACTCCTTGTCCATCTCTGATGAGGAAAACGAGATTGATTCCTTATCTCTCATCAAACCCTCAAAGAAATCCATGCTATCGAAGAAGAGGAGGAGATATTTTTCGACGCCATGGATAACCTTCCAGAATTAGCAAGTAAGAAGGACATAAAATTGCTTACACTGTCTATGATGAAAGGATCGCATTTGCTACGTGAAGCCCTCGAAGTTGTAAAAGAACTTCAGAAGAAATATGACGAGGTTGCGCCCTCGAAAATTAAACCTAGGAAAGAGTTCACACTCATGGGAACGACTTATGAGGCGAAACACTTTCCTTTACAAGTCACTGATAAACCCAAGAAGAGTAATAGACTCTACACTCCAATTGGGATCCCATACGCACAAATGTTCAAAATGCTCTCCGAGAGTGGCGAGATCAAACCTCTCGAACCAAGACCATTTGAATAATTAAAAAGGACAGATAGATTTTTACTGTCAATATCATCAATCAGGGGGTCATTCTATTGAAAACTGTTTTAAACTCAAGGATTTAATTCAGAAAATGATTGATGATAAGAAGCTAGTCCAAGTTCCACAAGAAGAAGATGCAAATATTAATGGAGTTTGGGACAGTGACGAAGAAGACGTCTATTTGAAAGACATGGTAGGACCTCCACCTTCGGTGTCATATGTCATGGATGATTTTTGGGTCGAAGAAGATTCATCAATAGACGTCCTCACAAGATCCGGGAGAATGCAACCTCCTGTTTTGACACAACCCAGGCCAACCACACAGCAAGTTCCCATACCTATCATAGAATATAATGACAATGTCAAACAGTTCAAGAAAACCAAAGTTGAAATGAACGTATGGAAGCTTCTGGCAACGTCTCAAGAACATAAGTTGGTCGTAATGAATGCCTTGGATAAAATAGGGATAGATTCTGACACCACTCCTGAGGGGTTAGCTGATTTCCTCATGAGTGATCTCCCTAGTCCCATCAACTTGGTAACCTTTTCCGACAAGGATTTGCCCCCAGAAGGTGACAAGCATTATAAGGCATTAAACCTCACAGTGGTTTGCAAGAGAATGAACGTCCCTATGACTCTTGTAGACAATGGACAGCCATTAATGTCTGTCCACTTAGAACTGCGAGAATGTTAGGCATAAGGGATGAAGACTGAACCCCGTCAACGCAAGGAATAAGTGCCTATGACAACACTCGTCGTCAAGCTCTTGGTGAAATTACTATGAATATAACGGTGGGAGCAATAGAACACGCTACTTCTTTTCAAGTAGTAGATATTAAAGCTTCATTCAATCTATTGTTGGGACGCCCTTGGCTTTATAACCTAAAGGTCGTCCCCTCATCTCTCCACCAACAAGTAAACGCTATAATTGGAGGAATTCCCATTACGATCGATGCTTCGCCTATGAGAATTAAATCTATAGAGAATCTAATAATTAATCTGGAGCACGATGAAGACGATGAAGATTTGTGGGGCTTTAATGAAGAGGTCTCCTTAATCGAGGAGGATGAAAGGACCCCTCTCTGCCACAACCTCCACTCCAATATGATCGTGAACGCTATTCTGAAGAAGCAAGGACATTTTCCTGGGAAGACCCTAGGAAAGAAGAAAGGAATAGTAAAACCGCTAGAATCACTTGGCCTCCCTAAATTAGACACTTTCGGACTTGGTTTCGAACCGACTCATGAAAGATCTCAAGTAAGCCCAGGAAAAGTCAAAGGCACGTAGGGACGCTCGCATCCAAAAGAAAGTAATCCCAATGGATTAGTATCCTCTTACCCTTAATGGACAATTCATAAGTGAAGGAGAAGACTATCCATGTTACGAATTTCCCGAACCATTTGTCGTAAATGGCATAAGGCAACCGGGATTCAAAATTTTCTTAGATTGCTATTTCACAGACGAAATCCCAAATCCTGTCCATAAGGAGAAAGCACCCCCATGCTTTGACTTTAATGTCATGGGATTACTATTTGGGCGAGAAAAAGATGTGCCAACATACAAAGAGGATAACTCCTCGCTCATTCAGACAGTCCTACAAAGCAAAAGCTTCGATCCCTCAAAGCTAATCACTCCAGCGGAAGGATCATTACAAGGGTGGCGCAAAACCGTCAAAGTGACTACTCCAAGTGGAAGGATGATCTCCATCACAACGGGGCAAGGACCGATGTTCGAAGAGTCCTTAGTTGTAGCACCTCCTCCTTCTATCCCTTCCCCTATAATAGTTAGTGATCAAGTCCCTGAGGACATATCCCTCTTTGATGTAATGATCTCAAAGTTTAATAATATGGCTTCTTCTCCTTACTCCTTGTGTTCTTCTTTAACCCAAGATGACGAGCATTGTTTAACTAACAATGAAAAAGACAAAGAACTTATTAAAGCAATGGAAACACTTGAAAAGAAAACACCGATAATTGAAGAAACTGAGACGG